>NW_028270159.1:48277784-48591500 GCF_037043375.1 Chiloscyllium plagiosum
TCTCTCTCTCTCTTTATCTACCTGTCCTAGGTAGAATTGGACACAGCATAAATGATGCATCCTTGACAGTCCCACGACTTTAGTGCAAAAGGCACTAGTCTGACTGATACAGGAAGGGATGGAGTCTAATGAGACCACCCCTAGGAGCCAAATGACTTAAGCTGCTGATCAGACAGGGTTTGGTACAGAAGGTTCTGGTGCTGTACCTGCTAACTCGTGCATCTTTTCTCACCTGTACAGATCAGGAGCTCGTCCCAACAAAGGAAACTGCTGCAGATGTGGGTGAGAGCCAGCCAGTGCTCCCTCGGAGGATAAAGCAACACCTTCCAGTCCTGCTGCAGTCTCTGAGGAGGGTCCTGGCTCAGTTGGAATGTGTTGTCTGTCTGGAGCAAGAGGTAAGGTCGCTGGCAGTGGCTCAAACACGGAACGATATAATCTTGGTGTTTCATATAGATAGCTTCCCACCTCATGTTGTCTTATAATGGAGGCCATTGTGTCCAGTGATTGTATTATTAGTACCTTCAACACAGTAAAATGACCTGAGGAGGAGGATATCATAAAACGGAGACATAATCAATGGAGCAGACAATAGGGATCTCACTGAAAGCTTGGTCAAAGTTGGAGGAGATTGTAGTTTTCATTGGTGTAGTAAAGGCAGGGAGTGGATGTTTAAGACAGCCCAGGCTCGTGGGGGTTACAAAGATCGCAGCAAGTGGCCACGCTGAAGAGGGTTACTGATATGAGGATGGAGTGAGGCTAACACTGAATTTCCCATATCCTAATGCTCAGCAGGTTCTATTCAAGTGTTATCCCTTACCTATATCAGCTTCTAGTTATAAATGTTCTCAGCTATTTTTAACTCCCTCCCTTTGCTCTTCTCTATCTCTGTACCCTCCTTCAGCCTATACACCCCTCCCTATCTGTGTAACCTCCTCTGGCCCCTACACTGCCTCCCTACTTCTGTACCCTGTCAGTCTCCTAACTCTGTAACCTCCTCTGGCCCCTACACCTCTCCCTATCTCTGTAACCATCTCCGGCCCCAAACCAACTCCCTATCTCTGTACCCTGTCTGGCCCCTACACCCCTCCCTATTTCTGCACTACTCTCCAACCCCTACCCACCCGTCCCTATCTCTGTAACTTCCTCTGGCCCCCACACCCCTCCAAATCTGCGTACCCTCTCCAGCCTCTAGACACCTCTTTTTCTCCATATTCTCCTTTTGGCCCCTACACCCTTCCCTATCTGTGTATCCTCCTGTCCCTACATCCCCTCCCTATCTCCATACCCTCCTCTGGCCCCTGCACCCTTCCCTGTCTCTGGAAACCAGCTTTTAAACCTCGTCTTCTCTTTGGTCCTCTAAGATGCCTCTTAAAGTTGACATCTATTGTCTCCCTGCCATTAACTCCAGGGGAGACTGCCTGTCGACTTCTATTTGCTATTGCTGCTACAAAGTGATATGGGATGGCTGCAACATTAAAGCTGCTATAAAAATACATATTATTGAGAGTGTAAAAATCCAGAGGCTGTTTTTCAAAGAGCCTTTGTTTGGCTGTAAACAAGGGAGCTGGGTAAATTAGATCTTGGCTGTTGAATAGAAATGAATGTTTCTGGTGGACTCCATCTTGCCTCCTATGATGAGCCGGATACAGACCCCTGCTGGATAAGGAATTTTATGGACTGCCGTTTACCGGTTAAGGCCAAGTTCTCTCACTCACAGGTTGAACCAATATCTCTGTTTATAGACAGCATCCAGGACTTTGCCTGACATCTCACGGCAGATGATTGTTCCTTTCCCAGCTACATCTCCCTCCTATCCTGTGCTGTTCATGAGATCCACACTTGTGTGATGTTGCCCATGGTTTGGGAATTGATCATCCCAAGAGACAGTCATCTCTGTATATGGGATAGCATTATAGAACCGTGTAGGTTGTAGCTGACCGTCTATGGATAGTTTCATAGTCATCACAGTGCAATCATTTTCTGTGCATGGCAAACTACATTTAGTCTCCAATGATACTAAACCTTTTTTACTGTTCTATTCTTGTAAGCTGCAGTCTTTAAAGTTTTATTGATCTTAGTGTTAGTGCTAGGTCAGGGGACAGTGAGATGTCTGACCACATTTAATGTAAGATTAGGTTTGATAATCGAATGAGGGAAAGAGGGAACAATGGATTTGGACATCACTGACTGCAGATCGGTTAAGTACCAATACAGATTGGTTTCCAGTTGGCGTGGAGAATTTGTGTATGTTCCAGCAGTTTCTGAACACCAGTTAGTTTTTCTTTTGTCTGGGTATTGGGAGTTACTGCAATTGTCAGTGTTTATTACTTAACCCTTGAAGTTGGTGCAATGTCTTAAACCACAGCAGCTTATGGCTGTACAATGCTGTTATGAAGTAACACTGAAGAAATGGTAATATATCTCCAAATCAGAAAAGAGTATGGACTGAAGGGGAACTTGCATGTGGTGGTGTTCCCATCTGTCTGTGCCCCAGTTCTCGCAGAAAGTAGAGGCTGAGTTAAGAAGCTGTTCCAGTGATTCCTGAGGCCAATCTGTTCCCATATGGTAGTGACCCCACCTCTGAGCTAGGAGGCCCAACTTCAAGTCGCACCAGCTTCAGAGTTGTCCAAAATATCTCTGAACAGGCTGATTAGAAAATAGCCAAAGGAGAAACACTTTAAAAAGGCAAAGGGTTGTTTGTGAATATCATTTGGATTGCAGGTGTTAACAAGCTCTCTCTCTGTTTTGTTTTGTCAGAGTCAGATGATTTTCCTGCCATGTGGTCATGTTTGTTGCTGTCAGACATGTGGAGCTGAGTTGTCCACCTGTCCCCTCTGCCGGAAGGATATTGAGCAAAAGATTCGCATCTATCGTACCTCCTGAGCTGGGCCTGTCCCTCTCCAACGTACGTGTTCTTTCCAAGGTTTGCAGTAACTCAAAAGCTGCCTGCTGATTTGTACCCCGCCTTCTGGAGGTGGCAAGGAGCACAGAGATGGGCCTGGGTTTGACTCCGTTGCTGAGGGTATGATAACTGCTTCCACTCACTCTAGGAGATGCCTACTGGTGTCAGACTTGCCCAGTACCCCACCCTGGGTATACCCACAGATGCTGTCTGTTGACTCAAAGGTACAAAGAGAAGGTGGCAAATAAGAAGCAACAAGAGAGTTGAGTTGAGAATTGGTTCTGATGAAAGATCACCTCAACCTGAAACAATAACTCTCTTTCTCTCCTGCTGAGCATTTCCAACACTTTGTTTCTATTCCATTTTGAAAGCATTGATTGACTATGCTTCGACCACTCTCGGGCAGCTCATTTCTGATCCTAATCACTCGCTGCTTGAGAGTGTTTCTCCTCCAGTCTCCATTGCTTGTTTTGCCAATTACCTTAAATCTCGTTCTCAATCCTTACAGCGGTCGGAACATTTTCTCCGTATCTTCCATGTCCACATCCCTCAGGATTGGAAATTGCTATCAAATCTTCAACTCTCACTCTCCAAGGAAAACAATCCCAACTTCTTGAATCTATTTTCAAAACTGAAATGCTTCATCCTGGAGCCATTCTTGTGAATCATCTCCGTGCTTTCTCTAACACTGTTACATCCCTAATGGTGCCTGGAACCAGTGGAAACTGACCAATGTTTTATGCAGGTTTAATGTTACTTTCTTGCATTTTTACTCTGTGCCCCTGTAGATTTAGTCCAGATTGCTGCATGTTTTATTAACTGCTCTTAATCCCCTCCTACCAACTTCAATGTTGCATACACCCAACAGTCCCTCTGTTCCTGCACTTCCTCTAGAATTAATAGTGTCCTTTATTTTGTCTGGCCTCTATGTTCGTGTTACCAAAATGAATCACTTCACATTTATCTGCATTAACTTTCACCTCCTGCCTCTCCACCCATTCAAGCAAGCTGTCCCCATCCTCCTCACAATTTACAATGCTTCCACATTTCAGCTCGTGAAAATTTTGAAACTGCGACCTGTGTGCCAAGATCTAAGTTTAGAGTAGGGAGGTGTAATGGTGATATTCCGAGACTAGTAATCCAGACTAATGTTCTGGGGTTCAATTCACACCATGGCAGATGGTGACATTTGATTTCAATAAGAACATCTGGAATTAAAAACGGTTAGTCTAATGGCGATCATGTAAGTCAAAAACGCGTCAAAACTAATGACCTTTAGGGAAGGAAATCTGCTGTCCTTACCTGGTCTGGCCTACATTTGACTCCAGACCCGCAGCAATATCGTTGACTCTTAACTGCTCTCTGGGCAATTAGGGATGGACAATAAATGATGGCCGAGACATTAATGAATAAAAATAAAAATCATTAGTGTACATCAGGAAAAGCAAAGGGGTCAACACCAAATCCTGGGAACTTCACTACAAACCTTCCTCTAGCCTGAAAAGCATCCATTTCCCAGTACGTCTTGTCTCTTATCACATAGCCAATTTTGTGTCTGTATTGCTACTGACCCTTTTATTAGCTATATTGTTGATTACAAGACTGTTGTGCAGCACTTTATCAAATGCCTTTTGGGAGTCCATATACACCATAACCATAGCATTATCCTCAACAAGCCCCTCTGTTAGTGCATCAAGAAAGCTAGGGCAACGTGATTTGTCCTTAACAAATCCCATGTAGGCTTTCTTTTATGAACCTATATCTGCCCCAAGTGACTACTAATTTTGAGCTGAAGTCTTGTTTCCAGAAGTTTCCCCAACATGAGAGTGGAACTGGCTGTGGGTTGCTGGATTCCTCTTTACATCCTCTTTTTAAACAAGAGTGTGACAGTTGCAATTCTCCAGTTATGTGGCACCATCCCGGGTCCAAGGAAGACTGAAAATTTATAACCAATGTCTCTGCAATATCCACTCTTCTTTTCCTTCAGTATCCTTGGCTGCATCCCATCTAGTCATGATGCCTTATCAACATTAAGCACATTCAGTACTTCGTCCTTATCAATTTAACCAGGGAGGAGATTGCTGAGCCTTTGGCATTGATCTTTAAATCGTCATTGTCTACAGGAATAGTGCCAGAAGACCGGAGGATAGCAAATGTGGTTAAGGGGAGTAGAGACAACCCAGGTAATTATAGACCAGTGAGCCTTGCTTCAGTTGTTGGCAAAGTGTTGGAAAAGGTTATAAGAGATAGGATTTATAATCATCGAGAAAAGAATAAATTGATTAGGGATAGCTAGCACGGTTTTGTGAAGGATAGGTCGTGCCTCACAAACATTATTGAGTTCTTTGAGAAGGTGATCGAACAGGTAGATGAGAGTAAACCGGTTGATGTGGTGTATACAGATTTCAGCAAGGCGTTCGATAAGGTTCCCCACAGTAGGCTATTGTACAAAATGTGGAAGAATGGGATTGTGGGAGATATAGCAGTTTGGATCAGTAATTGGCTTGCTGAAATAAGACAGGGTGGTGGTTGATGGGAAATGTTCATCTTGGAGTCCAGTTACCAGTGGTGTATCGCAAGCGTCAGTGTTGGGTCCACTGCTATTCGTCATTTTTATAAACGACCTGGATGAATGCATAGAAGGGTGGGTTAGTAAATTTGCAGATGACACTAAGGTCGGTGGAGTTGTGGATAGTGACGAAGGATGTTGTAGGCTACAGAGAGACATGGATAAGCTGCAGAGCTGGGTTGAGAGGTGGCAAATGGAGTTTAATGCAGACAAATGTGAGGTGATTCACTTTTGTCGGAGTAACCGGAATGCAAAGTACTGGGCTAATGGTAAGATTCTTGGTAGTGTAGATGAGCAGAGAGATCTCGGTGTCCAGGTACACAGATCCTTGAAAGTTGCCACCCAGATTGACAGGGTTGTTAAGAAGGCATACAGTGTTTTGGCCTTTATTAATAGACGGATTGAGTTCCGGAACCATGAGGTTATGCGACAGTTGTACAAAACTCTGGTGCGGCCGCACTTGGAGTATTGTGTACAGTTCTGGTCACCGCATTATAAGAAGGGTGTGGAAGCTTTGGAAAGGGTGCAGAGGAGATTTACTAGGGTGTTACCTGGTATGGAGGGAAGGTGTTACGAGGAAAGGCTGAGGGACTTCAGGCTGTTTTCGTTAGAAGAAGGTTGAGAGGTGACTTAATAGAGACATACAAGATAATCAGAGGGTTAGATAGGGTGGACAGGGAGAGCCTTTTTCCAAGTATGGTGACGGTGAGCACAAGGGGACATAGCTTTAAATTGAAGGGTGATAAATATAGGACAGATGACAGAGGTAGTTTCTTTACTCAGAGTAGTTAAGGGTATGGAATGCTTTGCCTGCAATGGTAATGGATTCGCCAACTTTAAGTACATTTAAGTCGTCATTGAACAAGCATATGGATGTACATGGAATAGTGTAGGTTAGATGGGTTTCAGATTGGAATGACAGGTCAACTCAACATTGAGGGCCGGAGGGCCTGTACTGCGCTGTAATGTTCTATGTTCTATTAACCCTTCAAGCATCTGAATGACTTTCCCCTTTACCATGACCTGGGCAGCAGCATCTTCCTTGGTACAAAGTATTTATTTAGTAAGAGTCATGTTCTTTGTCTCCATGAATAAATCCCCTTTTTGGCCCCTAATCAGATCTATTGCACCTTTATCACCTTTTCAGTAACTTTATACCTGGAAAGATTTATAGGTTTACTTTAAAGCTTGCTGTCAGTTTCTTTTCATTCCCTCCCTTATTTGCTGCTTCAGTTTCCCTTTGAACCTTCCATTTTCAGGCAGAATTTCAACTGCGCTGTCCAGCGGACATTAGCATGCTTTATCTGCTTCTTACTCTCCACCTCTTCAATTGTCCAGGGAGCTCTGGATTGTTTGTAGTACCTTTTGCCCTTTTTGGAGGTATATCATGACTGGGAGTTTGAGTCATACAGTTATGACTGACTTAAATTAATTGTTTGTGTCAGCTACAGCGAGAGGCTGGATATGTTCGGGTTGTTTTCGTTGGAGCAGAGAAGTTTGAGAGGAGATCTGATAGAAGTGTCTAAGATTATGAAGGGGATGGACAGGGTGAAATGAAAGGAGCTGTTCCCCTCAGTCAAAGGATCAATAAAAAGGGGCACACCTTTCAAGTGAAAGGCAGGGAGTTTAGAGGAGGTACAATGGGCCAAATAGTATTAACATTTCCAGCATTTACAAGGATGTTGCCAGAATTGGAGGGTGAGCTACAGGGAGAGGCTGAATAGGCTGGAGCTTTTTTCCCTGGAGTGTCAGAGGCTGAGGGGTGACCTTAGAGATTTATAAAATCATGAGGGGCATAGAGTCATAGAGATGTACAGCAAGGAAACAGACCCTTCGGTCCAACCCGTCCATGCCAACCAAATATCCCAACCCAATCTAGTCCCACCTGCCAGCACCCGGCCCATATCCCTCCAAACCCTTCCTATTCATATACCCATCCAAATGCCTCTTAAATGTCGCAATTGTACCAGCCTCCACCACATCCTCTGGCAGCTCATTCCATACACGTACCACTCTCTGCATGAAAAAGTTTCCCCGTAGGTCTCTTTTATATCTTTCCCCTCTCACCCTAAACTTATGCCCTCTAGTTCTGGACTCCCCGACCCCAGGGAAAAGACTTTGTCTATTTATCCTATCCATGCCCCTCATAATTTTGTAAACCTCTATAAGGTCACCCCTCAGCCTCTGACACTCCAGGGAAAACAGCCCCAGCCTGTTCAGCCTCTCCCTGTAGCTCAGATCCTCCAACCCTGGCAACATCCTTGTAAATCTTTTCTGAAACCTTTCCAGTTTCACAACATCTTTCCGATAGGAAGGAAACCAGAATTGCACGCAATATTCCAACAGTGGCCTAATCAATGTCCTGTACAGCCACAACATGACCTCCCAACTCCTGTACTCAATACTCTGACCAATAAAGGAAAGCATACCAAACGCCTTCTTCACTATCCTATCTACCTGTGACTCCACTTTCAAGGAGCTATGAATCTGCACTGCAAAGTCTCTTTGTTCAGCAACACTCCCTAGGACCTTACCATTTAAGTGTACAAGTCCTGCTAAGATTTGCTTTCCCAAAATGCAGCACCTCGCATTTATCTGAATTAAACTCCACGTGCCACTTCTCAGCCAATTGGCCCATCTGGTCCAGATCTTGTTGTAATCTGAGGTAACCCTCTTCGCTGTCCACTACATCTCCAATTTTGGTGTCATCTGCAAACTTACTAACTGTACCTCTAATGCTTGCATGCAAATCATTTATGTAAATGACAAAAAGTAGAGGACCCAGCACCGATCCTTGTGGCACTCCACTGGTCACAGGCCTCCAGTCTGAAAAGTAAGCCTCCACTACTACCCTCTGTCTTCTACCTTTGAGCCAGTTCTGTATCCAAATGGCTAGTTATCCCTGTATTCCATGAGATCTAACCTTGCTAATCAGTCTCCATGGGGAACCTTGTCGAACGCCTTACTGAAGTCCATATAGATCATATCTACTGCTCTGCCCTCATCAATCTTTGTTACTTCTAAAAACTCAATCAAGTTTGAGAGACATGATTTCCCACGCACAAAGCCATGTTGACTATCCCGAATCAGTTCTTGCCTTTCCAAATACATGTACATCCTGTTCCTCAGGATTCCCTCCAACAACTTGCCCGCCACCGAGGTCAGGCTCACCGGTCTATAGTTCCCTGTCTTGTCTTTACCACCCTTCTTAAACAGTGGCACCACATTTGCCAACCTCCAGTCTTCTGGCACCTCACCTGTGACTATCGATGATACAAATATCTCAGCAAGAGACCCAGCAATCACATCTCTAGCTTCCCACAGAGTTCTAGGATAAATAGGCAAGGTCTTTTCCCTGGAGTTGGGGCAGGGGAGAAGGTTTAAGGGGAGCAGGGAAAGACTGAAAAGTGACCTCGGGGCAACTTTTTCGGGCAGAGTGTACATGTATGGAATGAGCTGCCAGAGGACGATTGAAATATTTAAAAGGCATCTGGATGGGAATGTGAATAGGAAGGGTTTGGAGGGATATGGGCCGGGTGCTGGCAGGTGGGACTCTATATAAATAGAGTACCTGGTCAGCATGGACAAGTTGGACTGACGAGTCTGTTTCCGTGCTGTACAGCTCTATGATTCTATTTCCAAATTAAAAACCCTCCAGCTCTTGATCAGTGTGCCTGTAGGCTATAACAGGTGCATATCTAAATATTTTTGAAGTGACAGCTCAGTTTCAGGCAGTGAGTCAAACTGGATTGCTTCTTGAAAGAGCTGATCAGCTTCCTTCTGTGCTGAGCTATTCTAATTCTATGGTGTACTGTCTTTTCCAGTCCGCACTGTCAGGAACTCTGTTTTTGTTAGTGTCCTGTTCTCTTTCATGAGTTCTTATCTTCACACTTTTGTGTCCACAGGTCTGCCTGCAACCTCGTCTGTTTCATCTCACAGCCTGCTGGTGCCTTGTGTCCTCTTTCTCTAGCTATGCTGCCCTACACAAATAAACCAGGCTGCATTTACTTCTGGTAAGACCATGTGGAGCAGCTTCCAGGCTGAGGTGGACAATTCCTTTTCTTCTGGTTGAGCCTGGATGCTGTTGGCAGTGATGTTAATTGGTGTGTATTATTCTACTGAGATGTAACCTGACGTAGTAACTGGATTTAACCCAACTCCTTGAGTAGGCGAGGAGCAGAAAACTGTAATCGAACAGTTAAGACTTTTGTTTTCTTGCTGCTGTTTGTCTCCTTTGTTCATGGAAATGCATTGGAATTCCACTGAGAATTGGTGCAGCAAATCTGCAGAGAACTCAGGTGGGTGTGCAGTCAGCTTGAGCGGTGTCATTTGTGCCCATCATCTCACTCACCCAACCCGTCCACATACAGTTGCTCAGCGATCTGCAGATCAAACGTAAAGCAGGACCTTTCGAACTATAGAATGGTTACATCACCGAAAGAGGGTATATAATCCATTGTGTCCAAGCGTCCAATAAGAGCAGTTTGCCCACCTCCATCCTTCTCTCTTGCCCTATTCTCATAGTCCTGCCAATCCTTTCCCCTCCGATCACTGTATAATTCTGTTATGAATGCAACAACTCAATCTGCCTCCACTGCAGTTCTCAAGCTGTGCACTCCCAATCCTAACTACTCACTACAATATAAAATTATTCTTCGTGTTGTTTTTAGTTCTTTTGCCAATCTACTCCTCTGGTTTCTAGATATTCCATAAATGAGGACACTTTCTGCTCTATCCAGAATCCCTCATGATTTTAACACTTCAGTCAAATCTCTCGAAACACATCTAGATTCACCAAATTTAGCCATATTACTGACCTCTCATCTTTTGTGCCATTTTTAAATCGTGTGCAGCACGATTCTGCAGCACCTTCACACCTTCCCTGAATTGTGGTTCCCAGAATTGGATACTTCAGTTGAGGCTGAACCATTGTGTTATAAAGACTTACCATAACTACTTACTTCTGTACTGTGTGCTTCAATTTTTAAAGCCCAAGATCCTGTATGCCTTATTGATGATTTCTCAATCTGCTGTATCATCTTCAACTATTTGTATACTTCAGCCCTTTGCTCCTGCAGCTCTGTAGTATCCTTTCTTTTCGATCATGCGTATCCTCATTCTTCCTTTCACATGTACCACTTTGTATTTCTCTGCCTTAAATTTGATCTGCGCCATATCTCGCCAGTCGTCAACTTGTGGATACGAAGTTTGTCACTTACCACCTTACAATTTACAATATTTCCAAGTTTTGTTTTATCTGCAATTTTTGAAAATGTGCCTTATACAAGCCCAGGTCATTAATATACCTCAAAAATGGTCCTGATAGTGACGCTTGAGGAACCCAACTATATACCCTTCTGTATTCCTGAAAAACACTGATTCCAGGTTCTCGGCTAATTCTGTAACCATGTCACTGTGTTTTATTACATAGGCTTCAATTTTTCTGATGAGTATTTTATCAAATGCCTTCTTTGAAGTTCCTTTACACCACATATGCACATTACCCTCCTTGTCACCATAACAAAACTTAGACTAATCTAACACTATTTAGCCCTTCAGAAATATGTGCTAGATTTTCTTAATTAGTCAACATTTGTCCAACTGACTGCAAATTTTGTCCCAAACTATTATTTCTAACAACTTTCCGATCACCAATGACTGGCCAATTGTTGCTGTACTTATCCTTGGATTTTGTCTTTGTGTTATGTCAGAAAGCTGCTGTGAGGATTGTGTTAAATTGTTTTATTGTGTTGTAATTTTATATGAAAACCATCAAATAATTTTGTTTATTTTTATATTAAAAAAATTTAACCCGACTAAGGTTTTATTGTGCAATATATTGAATTGTAGCCTTCCTGTTTGGTTCATAATGTAATTACTGTTCTCTTTGTACAATTGTACAGATAGCAACTGTAAACATGAATGCTTGTCAATTCTAATACTTGCTGTGAAATTTTCTTAATAGATATTTTATTTTTCATTCTGCTGCCCCCTCGGTGACTCTCCATCACCCAACCAGGAAGTTTTCAGTGAGATGGCCTCTCTTTCCCGAAATAACCTCCTGATTAAATAGTTTTACTTCTCCCTGATGGAAAACTACTAGAACATGAGCTATATTTAGCCCTTTATATTTGCGTCTAACTGCACATATTTGTGTAGAGTTTGCACATTCAGCCAGTGTCTGCATGGGTTTCCTCCCACAATCCAGACAATCGCCCCAAGCTGGAATCAAACCTGGGTCCCTGGTGCTGTGAGGTAGCAGTGCTAACCACTGAGCCACCACGATTTACTTGTGTCATTGGAGATGTCTCAAGGAACTAGTCCCATTACAAAAGATTCCTGCCCTTATCATATTCATTCTTTTCTTAAGGGTTGCTGAATTTAAGGGCTTTTCAAACCAGAGGTTGGTGTCACTCAACCACTGCTTTATTTTCTTTTGCACTTAGTGGTATCCTGCATTAAAGGTTTCTTCCTATGTTTCTCCCAAGAGATAGTTAGAAGCTGCATGTTGAACTCAATACTAGAATGTAAAGCATGTTTTCAGATATTTATTTATTGAATTGTCCCTTCAGGATGTGTGCATTGGCTTAGGTGCTGCTAAGATAAAAACAATGACTGCAGATGCTGGAAACCAAATTCTGGATTAGAGTGGTGCTGGAAAAGCACAGCAGTTCAGGCAGCATGTGAGGAGCAGGAAAATCGACATTTCGGGCAAAAGCCCTTCATCAGGAATAGAGAGAGTGCTGCTAATAAAGATCTTGCTGTAAGCTATGAATTTCAATACTCAATTATATGTACATTAAAAATAGTGATCTTAATGAAAAGTCTTTGTCACAATAAAGGTCTTAAATGAAGCATGCACCGTGCTGGATCCTGCTTTGTCATTTGCCTTTGGGTGAATTCTGCAGTTTCTGATCTTAATTTAGATACTTGGGATTACCAGTGGAACCTTCTTACTTTTTTCTGGACGTTTTGAGTTACCAGTTATGAACAGTCCCAGATGAATACTGATGGGCATGGAAAAATCATGGAGTAAGTTGAATGGAATTTTTAAAATATACTAGTTATTCTCTTTGTGGTGTTAGAATTGAAAGTATTTGGAGATGGTTCAAGTTACAACTTGCATTTGTATAAAAAAGACTTGTGTTTATATGTTTTCTTTCACAACTTCAGGAATATCCCCATCTAATACTAGGAGGTGGGGATTTCAAAGGAGATGTAGGGGCTTCAAAGGAGATATAGGAGCAAGCTTTTTTTGAGTGGTAGGAATCTGGAACACGCAACCAGGGGTCTGGTGAAGGCAGATACAATAGGGGCATTCAAGGGACTTAGATAAGCACATAAAAATGCAAGGAATAGAGATATGGACCAAGGGCAGGCAGAAGAGATTGGTTGAATTTGGCATCATGTTTGGCACAACAGCGTGGGCCAAAAGGGCCATTTCTGTGCTGTACTGTTCTATGTTCTAATATCCAAAGTGGTTTGGTTGATAAAGTGCTGTTGTAGGAATTGCAGCCACTAACTTATGTGCATGGCAGATTATTCTTGTGCACTTAACTGAGGAATTAATATCAGCTATGGCATGAAGGCAAACTCCTCCTGTGGGAGTCAACAGGACCTTAATTTAATATCATAGCTGAAAAATGTCACTGCCAGTAAAGCAACCTCTCTGTACTGCACCAAAATGTCTTCACTGCTGGAGTGGGAAGTGTAACCATCTCCTTAAATGCTGAGCTATGGAGGGGTTCTACAACCATGGTAAAGTAGGGGAGTTTTGGAGAGCCTTTAAAGGAGAAAGGGCACAAAATTTTGAACAAAGAATGCTAGAATGAGATCAGGGTTACTAATCATTAGGAAGTGAGTGAGATGAGGTTGGGTAAGTCTGTAAAAGCAGTGCAGATAATTCCTGTTGTTTTTCCATCAGAAGCAATAATTAACTCCTCTCCCTATGAGCTCATCTGCTTGAATGGGGAGTGTGGCTATGTGTCCTGACCTTCAGTAAAGTGTGGTCAGACGCCATCCGACCTTTGTTGTAGTCAAGACAGAAAAACAAGGGCACCCAGCAACAAAATGCAAGAGGCTGTCCAAATGTGGGTTTAGAGATATTTTTCTTTATTCCCGTGATGGCTGCTGCTGCTGCTAAAGCCAGTGATTGATGCCAATTTTTAATTAACCTTTAGCTGAGTGGCTTGCTAGGCCATTTCAGGGTACAGTTAAGCATCAACCTCATTGCTGTGTCTCGAGTCAGGTTTTTTTTTGAAGGAAAGTGGTAAACCAGATTTAAGAACAGATGTACTTCTGATTTAAATTCCACTAACTTCCACAATGTGATTTGAATGCTTGGCCCTAGGACTGAGTATCATGTATACTGTAAAACTCTAGCCCAGTCTAAACAGTATTGCAAGTTGGTTGGTTGTTGCAGATGAACAACATCTGCAACAACCAAACTAACTTTATGCTGTTTCAACCTCCTTCACTTTCCACTGATCTGACAATTAGACATCATTATCAAAGACTTTAAAGAATTGCACTCTACCCACAACCAGACAGCTGTGATCTAGTCACAACCTTTGGCCGAATATGCTTATTTTTTTCATCAACTAAATGAAATTCATTCAGTCAGAACCGGAGCAGTTTGGACAAGGACTGAAAGAAGGATTAATAAAGGAGGCTAAAATGTTCTCAAAAGCCTCTTTACCTTTTTTCAAGCCTGTGATCTCCTTCCACAGTTCTCCATAGTTCACCTCAGTCACTCAGAGTAGAAGCAATAAGGTTTGTATTGGTATGTTGAAAAATGAACAACTGCAAGCATCAGGATTTATAGGCAGAATTCCACTGGGGTACCCTAATGAAGAGTTAGAAGGGTGTGAGAAGTTATGGACAACAAAGAGTTCCAATATACATTGCAGCTGCAGGTTTCTGCCTGGTGAGGTCCTCATCTATATTTTATAGCACTTGAATGGCCATTCGAACTTTCAGCCAGGGCTGGCAAGTAACATCTGTTTCAAACAAATGCCAGGTTATAACCATCTCTAATACAAGACAATCTAACTGCCACCCCTCGACATTCAGTGGCATTATCATCAGTCCCCTGCTATCAACATTCTGGGGATTACTAGTGTCCAGAAACTAAACCAAACCATTTATATAAACACAGTGGCTACAAGAGAAAGACAGAGGCTAGGAATATAGCCAAATATGCGGTGTGCAGTGAAAATAAAATCAACCTCTGTCAATACCAATGAAGATCAACAGGAATTACTCATTCTGTGGTCAGAATTACTGTGTGATGTGAAATCATGGTTTTACTTCCTTGCTAATGTGAGGCAACCATGTGGAGATTGCTGAGCTGCACATACCAGCCTCTTGTGGGCATCAGATGCTACAGCATTTTCGTTTGGAAATGGGATACTCCATTACACAACACTTTCAATCAAATGTATTTATTCATAATCATGCAGTTCACCCACCATATTTTCTTCACATTTTTCCTGGAATACAAGAAATACTACAGGAGTAGGGCACATGACCCATCCAGCCTGCTCTGCAATTTAATGTGACGGTGGCTGACTCTGGGCTTCAACTCTACCCCCCTTATACCCTCTCCCAATATTCTTCGATTCCCTGAGACCCCTTTCTCAGCCCAAAATATATTTAAAGATTAGCATTCACAATCCTCTGTGGGGAAAATTACAAAGATTCATAACCCTTTAAGTTAAATAATTTCTCATCTCACTCCTTTGAGGAATCTAAAACATGGAAGCATACTTCAATCAGCCAAAACAATCTCTCAGCATTGGGGAAGTGATGGCCTAGTGGTATTATCACTAGACTATTAATCCAGAGACTTTGGTAATGTTCTGAGGACCTGGTTTTGAATCCTACCACAGCAGATAATGGAATTTGAATTTAATAAAAATCTGGAATTAAGAGTGTAATGATGACCATGAATCCATTGCTAATTGTTGGGGGGAAAACGCATCTGGTTCCGTAATGTCTTTTAAGGAAGGAAATCTACCATCCTTACTTGGTCTGGCCTACTTCTGACATAGCAATGTGACTGACTCTCAACTGCCCTCTGGACATTTAGGATGGGTAATAAATGCTGACCCAACCAGCAAGGCCCTCAAGCCTGTCAATGAATAATAAAAAAAGCTCTACCCTCACGAACCCTTTGTGAATCTTGGATGTGTAAATGAGATAATTTCTCATCCTTCAAAACTCCAAAACAAAAAGCCCAATTTATCAACATCTCATTGCAGGATAACCATATCTCCAAAGGACCAGTTTAATAAACACTCATTATACCTTCTCCAAAAAAAAAATCCTTTGATAAATATGGCAACCAAAATTGCACACAGTAGTCCAAATTTGGTCTTCCTTGACTATTCCTTTGCTCCAAAGCCCAATCTGCCATTTGCTTTCTAAATTGCTTGCTGTACCGACATGCTTCCTCTATCATACCAATTTCTGAACATCAGTCTCACACCTTTTAGAAAATATTTAGCAATTCCACTCTTACAACCAATATGAATAATTTCCCCCTATGACCGTCCAGTTGTTAACTCACAACCAGTCTTTGCAGCCCACAACTCACTAAACTAGGTGAGGAGTATCATCAGCAAACATGATGCATTATATAGTTGCACGTCTTCATACTAATGATGTAAAGAAAGAGAAAAGTGTAAATAGCTGAGGACCCAGCATTGATGCCTGTGGCATCAAGGTTTAAAGCCTTAATATGGAAAAGGGCAAACAGCAAACATAAAGATGCTCAACTGGAAGAATACCAAGTGTGGGATGTTTGGCCAGATTAGAATCCAAGATTTACAGGTGAAATAGTAAATGAGAAAAGGGAAGACTTTTCAAAAGGGGAGATATTCAAATATCCAGCCTCAACTGCTTTTTGGGGAGAAGAATTCCTTAGACTAATGACCCTCAAAATACATTTCTCCCAATCTCAATTTTAAAAAGGATACTTATTTTTTAATTATATCTCCTTTCTCTGGTCCATCGATTAAAGGAAACATCCTCCCAAGTTTCCTCATGATATTGTGTTTCAGTAAGATCACCTCATTCTTCCAAACTCTTAACAAGTACTAGTCTGAACCTGTTCAACCTCAAGAAATCCATAGAATGAGAAGTGAACCTTAGCTGAACTGCTTCTAATGCTAAGTAATTATCTACTCTTTTCAAATATGGAGGCCAAAACTACACAGTACTCCACATTTGAAATCAAATGCTCTATATTTTGACGTTCCATTCCCCTTGCAGCAACATCAACATACATTTTGTCTTCCTCATCACATTGTCCTTCCATACTAACTTTTTGTGAATCATGTTCCAGGACACCCAGATCCCTCTATCAACAATCTCTCTATTTAAGTAGTACACTGCCTTTTACATTATTCCAGCCAAAGTTCAGTTTCCCACTAATAGTCCATCTGCCAAAATTTTTATCCACTCACCTAACCTCTATCTCTTCCTTTGCAGACTCTACTTCCTCACGACCAACTTACTTCACCACCTCTCCTTGTTTAATTTGGCAAATTCAGCTATAGAATCAGAAACCCTACACTGTAGAAGCGAGCCATTCGGCCCATTGAGTCCACACTGCCCCTTTGAAGAGCATCCCATCAGACCCACATCCCCTACCCTATCCCTGTAACCCCGCATTTCCCATGGCTAATCCGCCTCGCCTGCACATCTTTGGACTATAGGAGGAAATTGGAGCACCCAGCAGAAACTCACGCAGACACAGGGAGAATGTGCAAACTCCACACTGGCAGTCGCCCGAGGCGGGAATTGAACATGGAATCCTGGCGCTGAGGCCACTGAGCCACCATACCACCCAATGGTACATTCAATCACACTATCTAGATCACTTTGACAGGAAGAGGGCTTGGATGGTACATGGAGGGGGAGAGGGAGAGAGAGAGAGAGAGAGAATTTGAATGATCAGACACGAGGGAGGTGAGTTGCCAATCGGAGGTACGCATTCCATAGCACTGTAAAGACTCTACAGGATTAGCCCTGGCAAAGCTGGCACCACAGTGCACTGGTTTGAGAATTCAAAGACCAAGGGACAATGGCCATGAAAAACTATAATTCAGCAAAATGGATTATGTAAATCGAATGGAAACAGCATGAAACAGGCCTGTTTTCTCTAACAACTGAAGGTCTATGGAAACCATACTATAAAGTACAGAGTATATATGTCAAGTATATATGGCATGAGGTTATTGGTCATGTTAAGATTTTTTTTTAATTAACTTATCATTAACTGCCTGTTACGTAATGCTTAGGCCAGGTTGCTTTTCGTTTGTTATAGTAAAGTTGTAAAACTTGAAATCTTGTTGCATAATTTCTTGAAGATTGGCTTGAGGAATTCAAATCACTCCATTCAACATCTCTACAATGGTCATGAACGGATCTAAAACAAAAGGACATTTAGGCTTCAAAAGTCAATCAAAATTTGACATTAAGGTAAATTAGATTGCATGACCCAAAATCTGAGCAGAGAGGAATGTTTTCAGAAATATCATTGGACAGGAGATGAAAGGTAAAGAAATTAAGAGGTTTGGAGAAATTTCAGTTCAGGCTGTACAACTGAAGACAATGAGTTCCACCCAAGTAGGCTGCGTCAAGAAACAGGAGTGAAAATGTGTAGGGTGGGCACCACGTGATTGGAAATTAAGGCACAGAGATACTTTATTTTGGACCAAACCAATGCTGCACCCAACACAAGGAAAATGTCTTAATTCCCCATGTGAGCATCATTCACAAATGACAGAATGTAATGAAGAAAGTTTGATATTCAGACTGTGGCAGTTACAATAACAAAGTTAATAAGCAGTCTCTACTTGCCTTGTGTTGCATCGGGCTGTCCAATAGCTATCAACAGCTCTGGCTGTTTAAGCAGTAAAAATTTAATGAAATTCAGCAGGAATTAAAAAGGAAATCTGATTGCAACAAAGTCATATGATGTTTAGGAACAATACCAGTGTGGTTTAGAGTCAGTGCAAGTTCATCCACAATTTCCTTCTGTTTGGACTCCAGACAACCTCTCACCAGGAGGCTGTGCCCAGTAGGTTACAATCAGAGAGAATTTCAGAATATGAAATTCCACAGGGAATAAGCACTGTGTTTTCAGGCAGGTCTTTGAGGCAGGATCCTTTCTGGTTCTCCATCTCCACAGTAATTACACTCAATCTTAGAGGTGACCTTATCCAAGCCAATCAAAATCATCTTCTTCATCCTCATCTCCAAAGAGGGGTGCTGGTGGTGGGCGGCCCTTCATACTCTGTGTGAGTGATAGAGAGAGAGAGAGCGCAATGAGAGATGGGAGAAGGCGGGGGAAGAGAGGGAAATAGAGGGTGGCAAACGAAAAACTGACAATCAGGATTTTGAAGCAATAGAAAGGCGGGGGGGGGTCACTTTTAAAAACTTTTGGCGCACAGTCACTGCTACAGAAATTAGATCTGGAATCATATATATGTTCCCAACATCCAATATTTTGTAACATCCAAGTTATTTACCCCCTCATAGCTTTGGCAAATAGGGTTAAGGAGAATCCAAAGGGATTTTATGAATACATTAAGGACAAAAGGGTAACTAGGGAGAGAATAGGGCCCCTTAAAGATCAACAAGGCCACCTATGTGTGGAATCACAGGATAGGAGAGACTAAACAAGTATTTTGCGTCAGTGTTTACTGTGGAGAAGGACATGGAAGATACAGAATGTGGGAAAATAAATAGCAACCCCTGGAAAATGTCCATATCACAGAGAAGGTGGTGCTGGACAGCTTAAAACACAAAAGGTGAATAAATCCCCAGGACCTGATCAGGTGTACCCTAGAACTCTGTGGGAAGCTAGGGAGGTGATTGCTGGACCCCTTGCTGAGATATTTGTATCATCGATAATCACAGGTGAGGTGCCAGAAGTCTGGAAGTTGACTAACGTGGTGCCACTATTTAAGAAAGGTGGTGAAGAATAGCCGGGGAACGATGGACCGGTGAGCCTGGCATCGGTCGTGGGTAAGTTGTTGGAGGGAATCCTAAGGGATAGGATTCACATGTATTTGGAAAGGCAAGGACAGATTTGATATAGTCAACATGACATTGTGTGTTCAAAATCATGTCTCACAAACTTGATGAGGTTTTTTGAAGTAACGAAGAGGATTGATAAGGGCAGAGTAGTGGATGTGATCTATATGGAATTCAGTAAGGCGTTCAACAAGGTTCCTCATGGTAGATTGGTTAGCAAGGTTATATCACATGGAATACAGGGAGAACTAGCCATTTGGATACAGAACTGTCTCGAAACTAGAAGACAGAGGATGGTAGTGGAGGATTGCTTTTCAGACTGGATGCCTGTGACCAGTGCTGTGCTACAAGGATCGGTGCTGAGTCCATTGCTTTTCCCGTCATTTATATAAATAATTTGGATGTAAACATAAGAGGTACGGTTAGGAAGTTTGCAGATGACACCAAAATTGGAGGTGTAATGGACAGTGAAGAAGGTTACCTCAGATTACAACAGGATCTTGATCAGATGGGCAAGTGGGCTGAGAAGTGACACATGGAATTTAATTTAGATAACTGTGAGGTGCTGCATTTTGGGAAAACAAATCTTAGCAGGACTGATACACTTAATGGTAAGATGCTGGGGAGTGTTGCTGAACAAAGAGACCTTGGAGTTCAGGTACACAGTTCCTTGAGAGTTGAATCGCAGGTAGATAGGATAGTGAAGGCACGTTTGGTATGCTTTCCTTTATTGGTCAGTGCACTGAGTACAGGAGTTGGGAGGTTATGTTGTGGCTGTACAGGACATTGGTTAGACCACTATTGGAATTCTGTGCGCAATTCTGATCTCCTTGCTATAGGAAGGATGTTGTGAAACTTGCAAGGGTTCAGAAAAGATTTACAAGGATGTTGCCAGGGTTGGAGGATCTGAGCTACAGGGAGATGCTGAATAGACTGGGGCTGTTTTCCCTGGAGCATCGGAGGCTGAGGGGTGACCTTATAAAGGATTATAAAATTAGCGATTTTTGAGAAGATTTGTTTCTCAGGTTGATGTTAAGTATGTAAGTTTGCTCACTGAGCTTGAAGGTTTGTTTTCAGCCGTTTTGTCACCATGACTAGGTAACATCATCAGTGAGAGTTACCAGTGAAGTGCTGGTGGTATGTCCCACCTCTCTGATATCAGTCTTAAATGTGGGTGATGTCATTTCCGGTTCTTTTTTTCAAGGGAAGGTAGATGGAATCAAAGTTGATGTGTTTATTGATGGAGTTCTGTTTAGAACGCCATGCCTCAAAGAATTCTCACATGTGTCTTTGTTTCACCTGTCCTAGGATGTGTGTGTTGTCACGAAAGACATGCATGGTCTTTTCCCCAGGGTGGGGGAGTCCAAAACTAGAGGGCATAGGTTTAAAGTGGGGACGGGGGGATATTTAAAAGGGACCTATGGGGCAACTTTTTCATGCAGAGGGTAGTGTGTGCATGGAATGAGGTGCTATAGGAGGAGGAGGAGGCTGGTACAATTACAACATTTAAAATGGCATCTGGATGGGTATACAAGTAGGAAGGGCTAAGAGGAGTATGGACCAAGTGCTGGCAAACAGAACTAGATTAATTTAGGATATCTGGTCAGCATGGAAGAAATGATTAAAGGGTCTATTTCCGGGCTGTACAACTCTTCCCATTACGCTACGGCCCCTCCCTTACTCCACCCCCTTTACACTACGGCCCCTCCCTTCCCCCCACCCTCTTTACACTACGGCCCCTCCCTTCCCCCCCCCACCCTCTTTACACTACGGCCCCTCCCTTGCCCCACCCCCTTTACACTACAGCCCCTCCCTTGCCCCACCCCCTTTACACTACAGCCCCTCCCTTGCCCCACCCCCTTTACACTACAGCCCCTCCCTTGCCCCACCCGCTTTACACTACGGCCCCTCCCTTTTCCCCCATCCCTTTACACTACGGCCCCTCCCTTCCCCCACCCCTTTACACTACTGTCCTTCCCTGCCCCCCTTCATTGCTAAGCCCTCAGGTTCCCAACTTCCCTTCCAAGGTAGAGTCCTGCACGGCAACACTGCTCCCATTCTCCCTCACTGTTGCAGTAATGAAATCCCTATTTTCTTACCACTTCATCTTCATCCTCTTCCTCCTCCTTCTTGGTCAGCTTTCCCGATTTCAGAGTCACCGGTTTGAACAAGCCCTCATCATCGTCATCATCACTGAAAAGACTAAAAAAGTAAAAGGTCACAAGGTCAGTGATCACTGTCTCTGTTCTTCATTTCTAACAGAGATTACTTTATAACCCCATTCTTTAAGGAGAAAGTGAGGACTGCAGATGCTGGAGATCAGAGCTGAAAATGTGTTGCTGGAAAAGCACAGCAGGTCCGGCAGCATCCAAGGAACAGGAGAATCGACGTTTCGGGCATAAGCCCTTCTTCAGGAAGAAGGGTTTATACCCGAAACGTCGATTCTCCTGTTCCTTGGATGCTGCCGGACCTGCTGCGCTTTCCCAACAACACATTTTCAGCTCTACCCCATTCTTTACCCAGTCATGACTAACACTGGGAAAGATTCTTCAAAAAGCAAAATTGGCAGCTCAGAACTGCTCAATCTTCACCGGTGAAGATGAGGAGGAAATTCAACTGAGAAAGTCATCATCCCAGCCAATCCTGATCCAGCTCAGACACATGCTCAAGCAGGAGTCACTGGTCAGAAATCAGATGAGGGGAATTCCTCAAAACATTACCTAACAAATATAAACAGCAGCAAAATAAAGTAACACAGACACCAGAACAGAACTGTTCCATTTCTATAGTGCCTTGCATGACCCAAGGACACTTGAAAGCCTTTTATAGCCAATTACCCTTTTAGAAATGCAGTTAATACCTGTACTGAAAAGTAGCCAACTTGCACACAGCAAGTCAGATGTTCAGTTTTTCAAATGTGATACTGCTTCAGTGACAAACATTATAACACTGAAAAAAATCTCTACTTTTCTTCACATGGGGTGTATACTGGGAGGATGTTACCCCAGCACTGCAGTGCAAAAGGGTCAAGACCTTAGAATAAGCAGTCAGTTGGTTAAGACTGAGATAAGGACAAACGCCTTCACCCGAAAGACTGTATACCTTTGGAATTCCTTATCCCACTGCTCAATCATGGGCCATATTCTGCTCAGAGATCAACAAATTTTTGGATAACAAGAGAATTAAAGAATGAGGGAAAAGAGTAATGGGAGTTGGAATTGACGTAGACCAGTTATAATCTTAATGAATGGTGCATCAGACTTGACAGGTGAAATGGTGAATCCTGCTCCCGTTTCTTAGGTTATATTCTTATATCATTCAGCTCGGAGTATTTTTTTTAAACTGTATATTATGACAGCTGTGTAGCTTAACTCCATCTGCCCACTCTGGTTCCCTTACACCACTGTTCAACAATTTGATATCAATCCCAGTTTGGAAATGGAATTCCCTTGGCTGTAACTGCATGTGGGAAGAAGAATGTTTCCAGGTTTCCAATTACTGTTGAATCTCTATCTAAATTTCAGCAAGTGCATTCCAGATGCTAGCTGTGGAAACAAGGTCTCACCTCCACCCCATTTACCTGCTGAGGGCAACAACACCTGGAACATGAAGCACCCACAATCACTGATGAGTAACAACCAAAACCAGACAACTGAAACATTTTTTTAAAATCTGTTTCCCTTCAAAATTAGCCACATCACAGGAACACCTGCTTAATCCCATCACATGATTACAGCTTCCTGCATAATCCAGCCATTGGTTTCTCTCACTTGGGTGTCTTGAATACTTTGGAAACGGAGTATAATGTAGTCTGACTGAAATAACACCCAAAGTCTGGAAAATCCAAACTCTCCGCAATTTCATTGACTTGTACAGTACTTACCTGGCGGCATTTGTTGAGGGAGCAGATTTAGATTTATGTCCTGGTGTTGATATTGTGTCACTGGAACCATGTTCCACCACGTGCAATGCTTCCAGCTCTGAGGGAGACTCGCTTGCTTCAAACACTGGACCCTCTGGAATTTCTGGACTCTCTTCATTCCCATTGAGGGCTGGGACTGCTTCCTGCAAGGGTTCTGAAAGCAGAGTCTCCTCTTGAATTCCAGAACCGCTTTCAAAACTGAGTGCTTGAGATTGCTCTTCCTGTCTTTCAGTCGGACTGTTTAAATCCAATGTATTGTCAAGCTCACAGTGCTGAACTCTGTCCAATGGGTTAAGGCTCTTCTCTAGTGTTCGATCATGATCGGGGACCTCTGTTTGTTGATGAGATTTTCCATTTTGACAATCAGACAAAGGCTTCTTCTCAGTCTGTGTGTCAGCAGCTCCTTTCCTGGAGGTTTCTGCAGTAGCCTCCTGCTTATCTGCTATGGGTGAACCTTGTGCGAGAGTGGGAATGTTCAGGCTAGAGGTCAGGGTTGCCTCTGGCTGCTCCAACTCCAGTGCTTTTGAGCCTTCAGCCTCATTATGCTCAGATTTCACTGTAACCACCTCACCAGAGTGACCAGGTGATAAATTCACATCTTTTATCCGGTGAGCTTCAGCTACTGTGGGTTGTTTGTCATCCAATACTGCAGTGTTCGGACTTTCTGAGGTATCAGTATTTGCTTTCATCTCAATCGGAGGAGCTGCTTGTTCTTCGCGCTCCTCCTCAGATTCATCATCCTTTGTGATTGGCTGGTCTTGGTCACTTCTCAACAGTTTCAGGGTAACTGCCTATTTGAAAAGAACAAGGTAAGATCATTTGTAGATACATTGCAGAACCAGAAACAGAGGTGTAAAGAATTATTTCTGGGCCTTGTAACGGCCAAAGGTACACTGGGTTCAGTGAAGTTCGGGGAACGGATTCATAAATTTTAATCTTCCATTGGTACTGATCTTAGTTGGTGCCAAAAGTTTGCATGTTTAATATTAGACTCAAACACAAGTATTTGCTGATAAATTACTTATTTTTGATGGATGAAGAAAGGAAAACCTAACATTTTTGTCAATGCCTTCCTAAACCAGTCAGGCTGAAAAAGTCCCAACTCCAAACTTTGGCATATCTTGAGTTAGACTACAAAAGCAGTGACCCAGGGCTCTCAATTTTAGTTTAATAATCAGTATGTGTGCGGAGATTTCATGAGAACAGCACCAGAGTTTGGTGTAAGGCATGTCAGCAATGTCAAACCTCCCAGATGATGGGTCATTTGGGTGACTGCAGAACCAAATCCAGCTCAAGCTAACTTACTTTTATGAGGGGAGGCCAAGGAAACCCAAACACAAATAGAAAGCATGAGACACCAACACTGTTTCATCCGGAGGCTCACTGAATATGTTACCTAGTATGGTGATGAAATGTCTGAAAATGAACCTTCCAGCTCAACGGGCAAAACTACATCCAGAACCTTAAACTGAGCTACAAATCTTCTCAAAACTCGCTATCTGGAATTAATGTCTAATACACTACTCTTGCCCCAAAATTCAATTAAATCTTTATTTACTTCTCCATTTCTTTAAGTGCTCTAATCCTAGAAGTCCAGTTTGTGAACTTGTCCTTTCCGGGCTGACAAATACCACCTTTTCCATCTTTCTCTTAACTCAGAGTCTTGGCACAGGGAAAACAATCACTTTTATTACCCTTCCCTGCAGCGCCTCCGGCAATCACTATCTCCTCAGCTGAATATCTCCTTGGTGCCTCAACCACCATTGGTGCATAAGTAATCAACCAGAGCATGACTTCCTCTCTCTGACATGACTTTTCAATATTCTTCCAACTTCCTATCGATTTTGATTGCTGTTCCTCATTGGTTAGACATTCTGAATATATTCAGAATCCTAAATTTCTTTCAGTAGCATTCATCAACGGTATTGCTTATACAATTAATGGTAGGGCCTTGAGTACTGTTGTAGAACAGTAGCGGTGCAGGTACATAATTCTTGAAAGTTTGCATCACATACAGACAGGGTGGTTAAAAAGGTGTTTGGCACGCTTGCCTTCATTGCTACGTCCTTTGAGTATAGGGGTTTAGATGTTATATTGAGGTTGTATGGGATATTGGTGAAGCCTCTTCTGGAAAACAGTTAGGAGAAAGTGAAGACTGCAGATCAGAGTTGAGTGTGTGGTGCTGGAAAAGCACAGCAGGTCAGGTAGCATCCGAGGAGCAGGAGAATCGACTTTTCAGGCACAGGCCCTTCATCAGGAAGTCTGTGTCCAGTTCTGGTCATCCAGTTATAGGAAGGATATTATCAAGCTGGAGAGGGTTCAGAAGAGGTTTCCCAGGATGTTATACGTATGGAAGGCTTGAGTTATAAAGAAAGGCTGGAATAACTGTGACTTTTTTTTTCATTGGAGGGTAGGAGGTTGAGAGCCTGATAAAAATTTATAAAATAACAAGAGGTACAGGTAGAGTTGATGGTCGTTGTCTTTACCCTAAGGTGGGGAGTTTCAAGACTGGGGGGCACATCATTGAGGTGAGAGGAAAGAGATTTAAACAAGACATGAGGTAATTTTTCTTACACAGAGGGTGGTATGCATGTGGAATGAACTTCCTGAGGAAGTGGTGGATGCAGGTACAATTACAATGTTTAAAAGACATTTGGATAAGTACATGAATAGGAAAGGTTTGGAGGGATATGGGTGAGGAGCAGGCAGGTGGGACTAATTTAGTTTGGGATTATGTTTGTCACGGACTGATTGGACCAAAGGATCTGTTTCCATGCAGGACTACTGCATGCGTTGCTTATTTTTTTCATTACATGCAGTACTATACTCATGACTGCATTTAATTTCACTGGACATTATCATTTTGCCCACTGATCTTTTTGATCAGTTTATTACGCAACTTCTGAGCAGAGTTTCCTCATTTTTAGTGTCAGCAGAAAATTTTACTGGCTTGCAGAAGGTTTCTCGTTTTTAGATTAGAAACATTGTGCTCTAGGGAATATCACTCAACATATGCCTGAATTGATTTCCGGCCCTTCAGCCAATTTCATATCTACACCCAAGGCTTTCCTGGATAGATATAGCTTCAAACAGTGGAAATCATGTGAATTCTAGGTTGAAGGCTAGACATACTGGGGGCAGAGCTTTCCGAAGCTTACTTTGGGTACCACTCACTCAGGATTTAAGAACTTCTTCAGTCAGGACAGTCTGTTTTTTCAAATCGATGTTGTTTATTAGATTTTACATAATGCTGAAACGCATGTTTGCAAATGAATTCCATTAATGGCACACAGAATGGATGTTTAATGGGATGGCAGTTCCTCATGTCTGTCTGATATATTTATTGATTATGCTTCTTCCCAAATCACTCCAATATGATTCCCAATGGTTCCCAGAACCCCTCGCTTAGCATTTTAGAATGAGTTTTCTCTCTCTCTGGGATGTGTTTTTAAATTGTTTTAATCTCGCCAAGGTTTTTATCTCATTTTCAATCAAAATTACTAAGTTCCTGAGGTTATCATATCTACTATGTACTAAAATAATACTTGGTCATCTGTTTTACTCATTTTTAGGCTTTAACCTTGCATTCATTTAATCACTCTTTTAATGTTCTTTCACATTTTCTTACATTACTTCCAGTATCTCCTGCCTTTTTCAACACGATTGGTATCATTTGACAAAAACAGTAGCTCTTGTGCTGAAGTTAAAGTCTTTTGTGCCAAGTTACAAGAAAGGAGATCCTATAGCAAAGACTGGCAGGCAATAGATTTCACTTCTTTTTTCAAGCCTTCATCAGGAAAATGTAGGCACACTATGTTCACAACACAAATTACGTTCTCTAATTCTGATCTCATGTATCATAATTTCTGTTGCCTCATCAATGAGGATTCTGCCAAAAATGGGTGCATGTCTTCAATTAAGTGTTTCATAGAACGCCAACAGGATGGAAGCTGGTTTTTTCAGCCCATCGAGTCCACATCCTCCAAAGAGCATTCCACCCAAACCCACCCCACCTCTGCAATTCCCATGATAAATCAACTTAGCCTGCACATCCCTGGACTGTGGGAGAAAACCCATGGAGACACAGGGAGAAGGTGCAAACTCCACATGGACAGCCCAAAAGGTGGAATCTGAGAGGCAACAGTGCTAACTGGACCATGTGATATTGCATCAACCTATACCATATGCTGTTAATGTGAATCATCTCAAGCTGTTCCACTTTTGAAGCATCTAAATTTTTGCTATGTTATTGCACTGTAACGTTATGTAAGAAAGAGACCAAACACCAAAGCCATTCCTACAGCAGAAGGTAAAGTGACTGCTCCTCTAGACTGGGCAGGCAGATGACTTAGATATTAGCTATACTTGCATGTTTATTTTGATATCTGAGGGAATAAGCAAAAGGAAAGGATAGCATTAAAAACAAAAATCCAGATCTGGACAGTGGGTTTTAATCACAGGCACCAGGTGGACAAGCAAGCCCAAGCTTTGACTTCTTGGTGTTGGTTGGTTGCAATGTCTGTACCTTGATAGTGTTCACAATGATACCAAGGACTGCTCTGCCACTGTACATTTCATCCAGGTCAAACTCTCCTCGCAACGACTGAAACACTCCATTCATGATCTTCTTCACCTGCAAAAAGATTTTATAATATCCTAGTTCTCATTACACATTGGTTTTTGAGAGTGATTTTTCAAGATAAACCAAAGAACCATTGGGTTGGGACTTTCCAACATTACCAATATCAACATCAAACACTCCAACGACAAATACAGGTTAGATGCAGAGGAGATTATCTTTCTGTAATGCCCCATTAATATCCCTCCACAGTAGGATAAGGGCTTGCACTTGTTAATTTGTTAAGTGAGTTGAAGAAAACACAATCAATATGTAGATGGCCTTCACAGCAAAGTGGCAAACTTCAACCTCTCCTTGGGAAATAACACTGGGTAAGTGACTGAGGTGTTAGTGGGGCAGCACTTTGGGATCAGTGATCACAATTCTATTAGTTTTAAAATAGTTATGAAAAAGGATTAGTTAAAAGGTTTGTGCGAAGATTTGTAACTCGGGTGCTCATTGTTGTGGTTCTGTTCGCCAAGCTGAAAGTTTTTGTTGCAAACATTTCGTCCCCTGGCTAGGCGACATCATCAGTGCTTGGGAGCCTCCTCTAGAGGCATGGCATTCATCCACAAACTCCATCAACAAACACATCGACCTGGACCCAATATACCAACCACTACAGCGGGCAGCTGAAACTGACAACCGGAAGCGGCAGGGACAGACCACTATAAACACCGGAGGAAACATCAAAGAAGCACTTCGCAGGAGGCTCCCAAGCACTGATGATGTCGCCTAGCCAGGGGACGAAACGTTTGCAACAAAAACTTCCAGCTCGGTGAACAGAACCACAACAACGGATTAGTTAAAGTTCTAAACAGGGTCAAAGCCAATTTTGATGGTATTAGAGAGGAACTTTCAAAAATTGATTGGGGAAGACTGTTCACAGGCAAAGGAATAACTGGCAAGTGGGAGGCTTTCAAAAGCAAGATAACCAGAGTTCAGGGACAGCATGTTCCTGTAAGTGTGAAGGGCAAGGCTGGCAGGAGTAAGGAACACTGGATGACTAGAGGTATTGAGGTCCTGGTCAAGAAAAAGGCAGTACCATACATCAGGTACAGGCAGCTGGAATCATGTGAATCCTGAGGGGGTGGAGGACCACACTTGAGGAAAATTAAGAGGACAAAAAGGGACCATGAGATAGCTTTGGCAGATAGCAAAGGAGAATTCAAAGAGATTCTACAAGTATATTAAGGGCAAAAGAGTAATGAGGGAGAGAATAGCACCCCTGAAAGATCAATAAAGCCATCTATGTGCGGAAACACAGGAGATGGGTGAGATCCTAAAATAAAGAAAGACACGGAAGCTAAGGAACCTGTGGAAATAAATAGTGATGTCTTGAAGAATCTACACTGCAGAAGAGGTGATGCTGGAGGTCTTACAATGCATAAAGGTAGATAAATCCCCAATGTCTGATCAAGTGTACCCTAGGGCAGTGCATGAAGCAAGAAAATAAATTGCTGGGGTCCTAGCAGAGATATTTGTATCAATAACCACAGTCGAGGTGCCAGAAGACTGGAAGGTGACTAATGTTGTATCATATTTAAGAAAGGCTGAAAAGAAAAGCTAAGGAACTACAGAACAGTGAGCATGACATCAGTGGTGGGTACGTTGTTGGAGGGATATCTCAGACACAGCATCTACATGCATTTGAAAAGGCAAGGACTGATCAGAGACAGTCAACATGTCTTCGAGCATTGAAAATCATGCCTAACTAACTTGAGTTTTCTTTTGACGAGGCGAGCAAGATGATAGATGAAGGCAGGGCGATAGACGGCAAGTACACGGACTTTAGCAAGGCCTTTGACAAGGTTCCACTGCGGTAAATTGGTTACCAAGGTTAGATCATAAGGTCCAAGCAGATGTAGACAATTAGATACAACTATGGCTTGTGGTTGGAGATAGAGGGTGGTGATGGAGGGTTGTTATTTAGACTGGAGCCCTGTCACCAGCAGTGTGCTGCAAAGATCAGTGCAGGTCCACTGTTGATTGTCATCTATAAAAATAATTTGGATGGGAATATAGGAGGTACGGGTTAGCAAGTTTGCAGGTGACAACAAAATTAGTGAAGTTAATTTAAGATTGCAACAGGAATGTGGGCCAACGGGGCTGAGGGACGGTAGATGGAGTTTAATGCACATAAATGTAAGGCATCGTGTTTTAGTAAAGGGTGAAGGCGGTGCTTGGCATGCCTGCTTTCATCAGTCAGAGAACGCGACATCATATTATAGCCATACAAGACAGTGGTGAGGCCATATTTGGAGTATTACATGCAATGCTGGTCACTCTGATATAGGAGGAATGTTATTAAATTGGAAAGGATGCAAAAAAAGATTTACAAGGATGTTACCAAGACTGGATAGTTTGAGTTATACAGAGAGGCTGGATAGGCTGAGACTTTTATCCCCTGGTGCGTAGGAGGCTGAGGGGTGACCTTAATGAGATTATTAAAATCATGAGAAGCATAGATAAGATGAATAGCCAAGGTCTTTTCTCCAGAGTAGGGACGTCCAAAATTAGAGGCATAAGACAAGAGGGGAAAAATTTTAAAGGGACCTGAGGGGCAACTTATTCCACACAGATGGTGGTGCATACAAAGAATGAGCTACCCAAGGAAGTGGTAGAGGTGGGTACAGAGGGTGGTTACATTTAAAAGACATTTGGACAGGTATACAGATAAGAAAGATTTAGAGGGACATGGTCTAAATGCAGGCAAATGGGATAAGTTCAGTTTAGAAAACCTGGTTGGAATGGGCGAGTTGGGCCAAAGGGTCTGTTCCTGTGTTGTCTGACTCTATGGCTAAGACCGTTTGAAAACAGTGCAGCTCAAACCTCAACCATCAATTTTTATTTTGCAGCAAAAGCTGAGTGGAAGCAAGGTCAGAGCACTGAGGCTGTTGGGAAGGTTAGTGAGTGCTATTTAAGTAGGTGTGTTCTAGGCCCCATATCCTACACAGTAGGACCTCCCTCCCACCCTCCTCCTCTAATCTAATTAAGAGTCCACAGACTCGCAGCAAAAAAAAAGGGGGGTTAAGAGAAGAGTCTGGTAAAAAAAAGTGCATGTCTTTGGCTGAGGAGTCTTCAGCGAAGAGGCAGAATGAGGAGATTACGCCACAGTTGAAGAGGGTGAAGACATGATCGCCAAGCTGATTCAGTGTGCTGCATGCATGATATGTGAGGTCAGGGACACTGGTGTCATCTCTGGCTCCTATAGCTGGGGAAAGTGCACACATTCAGCTTCTGAAAGACCACGTTGCAACACTGAAGAAAGAACTAGATTACCTCAGGCTCATTCAAGAGAATGAGAATTTTCTGGACAGGACCTTCAGCAAGGTCATTACACCAAACAAACCAGAAGAGAGAAGAAGGGAGAGGACGATGAGGAAGGAAGAGATGATTCAAGTACAAGAGACCCCAGGGGAAGCACCTGCCATGAACAGATTGACTCTCTTGGAAGCTGGAGACAGACGACACTGCCAGTCCAAGAGGCAGACAGGTCTGCCAATCGAAAATTGGTATGGAGGCAAAGCCAAGGAGTCAGACATCATACAAAGCCATGGTAATAGCGGACTCCATAGTGAGACGGACTGACAAGGGTTTCTGTGGCAACAGGCGGGATTTGAGGATGGTGTGTTGCCTTCCTGGTACCAAGATCCAGGACGTCACCAACAGAGTGCAGAGAATCCTCAAGGGCGAAGGTGAAGAGTCAGAGGTGGTGGTGCGTGTTGGCACAAATGATGTCGGGAAGAAGAGGAGGGACATTTATGGCAGGCCTTCAGAGAACTCGGAAGGCGGCTGAAAAGCAGGACTTCCAGGGTGGTTATCTCTGGTTTGCTTCCAGTTCATCGGGCTGGAGGGGGCAGGAACAGGGAAATAATGGACTTGAATGTGGCTGAGGAACTAGTGCATGAAGCAAGGATTTAAATTCTTGATCACTGGGGTATGTTTTGCAGTAAGGATAAATTAAACAAGAGGGACGGGTTGCACCTTAATAGATGGGGGACCAGCATTCTGGCAGGCAGGTTTGCCACTGCAACACAGGTTTATTTAAACTAAGAAGGGAAAGGGACAAACTGGAAATTTAAGAAGGAAGTTAAAGGGAAAGTGAGAATAAGAGAAGTTAAGAAAGACAACAGAATCAATGGAGCAGAAAACCCAAGAAGGGATCATATAGTATGGACAAGTGTAATAGGGATTCAGAGGACGGGTGAGGGGAGTAACAAATTTAAAAATATTAGAATGAATGCACGAAGCATAAGAAATAAGATAGATGAGCTTAAGGCTCAGGTGGAAATTGACAGGTACGATGTTGTGGGGATAACTGAGACGTGGCTTCAAGTGGACAGGGCCTGGGAAATGAATATTCAAGGCTATACATGCTATCAAAAGGACAGACCGACGGGCAGAAGGGTGGGTGGCCCTGTTGGTGAGGAATGACATTCAGTCCCTTGCGAGGGGGAACATAGAATCAGGAGATGTAGAGTCAGTATGGATAGAGCTGAGAAATTCTAAGAGAATCAGGAGATGTAGAGTCAGTATGAATTGAGCTGAGAAATTCTAAGGGTAGAAAGACCCTAATGGGATTTATCTACAGGCCCCCAAACAGTAATCTGGATGTAGGGTGGAATGTGAATAAGGAGTTGAAATTGGCCTGTCGCAAAGGTATTAATACAGTTGCTATGAGGGATTTCAACATACAGGTAGACTGGGAGAATCAGGATGGTACTGGACCCCAAGAAAGTGAGTTTGTGGAGTGTCTCCAAGATGGATTCTTAGAACAGCTGGTGCTGGAGCCTACCAGGGAGAAGGCAATTCTGGATCTGGTGTTGTGCAACGAACCGGACTTGATCAGTGCCCTCGAAGTAAAGGAGCCATTAGGAGGTAGTGACCATAATATAAGTTTTAATCTGCAATTTGAGAGGGAGAAGGGAGAATCGGAAGTGTCAGTATTGCAGTTGAACCAAAGGAACTATGGAGCTATGAGGGACGAGCTGGCCAAAGTTCAATGGTTCAATACCCTAATGGGAATGGCAGTGGAACAACAATGGCAGGTATTTTTGGGTATAACGCAGAAGGTGCAGGATCAGTTCATTCCAAAGAGGAAGAAAGATCCTAAGGGGAGGCAGGGGCGGCCATGGCTGACGAGGGAAGTTAAGGACTGTATAAAGATAAAAGTGAAGTATAACATAGCAAAGATGAGCAGGGAGCTGAAGGACTGGGAAACTTTTAAAGAGCAACAGAGGATAACTAAAAAGGCAATAAGCGGAGAAAAAAATAGGCAAACTGGCCAAAAATATAAAGGAGGATAGTAAAAGCTTTTTTAGGTATGTGAAAAGAAAAAAAATGGTTAAGACTAAAATTGGGCCCTTGAAGACAGAAACAGGTGAGTTTATTATGGGGAACAAGGAAATGGCAGAAGAGTTGAATAGGTACTTTGGATCTGCCTTCACTGGGGAAGGCACAAGCAATCTCCCAGATGTAATAGTAGCTGAAGGACCTGGGGTAATGGATGAACTGAAGGGAATTTATATTAGGCACGAAATGGTGTTGGAGAGACTGAGAGGTCTGAAGGCTGCTAAGTCCCGGGACCTGATGGTCTGCATCCCAGGGTACTCAAGGAGGTGGCTCTAGAAATTGTGGAAGCAGCGGTAATCATTTTCTAATTTCTATAGATTCAGGATCAGTTCCTGAGGATTGGATGGTGGCTAATGTTGTCCCACTTTTCAAGAAAGGAGGGAGAGAGAGAGAAAACAGGGAATTATAGACCAGTTAGCCTGACATCATGGTGGGAAAGATGCTGGAGTCAGTTACAAAAGATAAAATTACGACTCCTTTGGATAGCAGTAATCGGATAGGTCAGAGTGAGCATGGATTTACCAAGGGGAAATCGTGCTTGACTAATCTTCTGGAATATTTTGAGGATGTAACTATGAAGATGGACAAGGGAAAGCCAGTGGATGTAGTGTACCTAGGCTTTCAAAAAGCTTTTGATAAAGTCCCACATAAGAGATTAGAGAGCAAAATTAGGGCACATGGTATTGGGGCCAAAATACTGACTTGGATTGAAAATTGGCTGGCTAACAGGAAGCAAAGAGTAGTGATAAACGGGTCCCTTTCAGGATGGCAGGCAGTGACCAGTAGAGTACCACAAGGTTCAGGGACCACAGCTGTTTACAATATACATTAATGATATAGATGAAGTTATAAAAAGTAATATTAGCACGTTTGCTGATCACAAGGGTGAAATGTGAGGAGGATGTTATGAAATACAAGGTGACTTGGACAGGCTAGATGAGTGGATGGATGCAGGGCAGATGCAGCTTAATGTAGATAAATGTGTGGTTATCCACTTTGGTGGCAAGAACAGGAAGGCAGATTACAAGCACGCAGGTACAGCAGGCAGTGAAGAAACTAATGGCATGCTGACCTTCATAACAACAGGAATTGAGTATAGGAGCAAAGAGGTCCTTCTGCACCTGTACTGGGCCCTGGTAAGACTGCACCTGGAGTAGTGTGTGCAGTTTTGGTCTCCAAATTTGAGGACGGACATTCTGGCTATTGAGGGAGTGCAGCGTAGGTTCACGAGGTCAATTCCCGGAATGGTGGGACTATCAGATGTTGAAAGATTAGAGCAACTGGGCTTGTATCCACTTCAGTTGAGAAGGATGAGAGGGGATCTGATTGAGATGTATAAGATTATTAAAGGATTGGACACTCTGGAGGCTGGAAGCAGGTTTCCGCTGATAAGCGAGTCTAGAACCAGAGGACACAGTTTAAAAATATGGGGTAGGCCATTTAGAACAGAGTTGAGGAGAAACTTCATCCAGAGAGTGGTGGATGTATGGAATGCTCTGCCGCAGAAGGCAGTGGAAGCCAAGTCTCTGGATACTTTCAAGAAAGAGATGGATAGAGCTCTTAAAAATAGTAGAATCAAGGGTTATGGGGATAAGGCAGGAACAGGATACAGATTGTAGATGATCAGCCAGGATCATAATGAATAGTGGTGCTGGCTCGAAGGGCCGAATGGCATACTCCTGCACCTAATGTCTAATTTGGCTTTGATGGCCCCTTAACTCGCTTTATGCATTAGGGGGAAGAGGAGAAAAGGCAATATTTGTATTGAGGGAAGGAGGAGACAAAAATATTTTTGGGTACAACTGAAGGAGGTTACAGGAGAAAGTGAGGTCTGAGGATGCTGGAGATCAAAGTTGAAACTTTATTGCTGGAACAGCACAGCAGGTCAGGCAGCATCCAGGGAACAGGAGATTCGACGTTTCGGGCACAGGCCCTTCTTCAGGAATGAAGGAGGTTACACCCAAGTGACACGCTAACCAAACACGTTAGATAGACACATTTTAACAGTCTTCACTAACTGAAGAAACGGGTGGCCTGATCTTCCCGATTAAAGGGACAACTGAAGCTTCTTTGATTATTGAGCAACTACAAGAACAAGACAAGATGCATGGTCATCAAGGGACAATAACAGATAAACATGTCTGTGGGTGACTGCTGTGCTCAGGATATCAGATCGCTGAAACAGCCAAAGTCAGACTGCCCGCAGGACCCATGGGAAAAACGGTGGCCGACATCACATTCACCCTTCAGTGAAATGGATGGCACAATCAGGGAGCAGTCAGGACCATGTTTGCACTGTTTGCCCTCTATCAGCAAATGCTCCAATTCCCAACAATAAGGTAAGCACTTCCCTCTTAGGAGAGAATAAAACAAAGTGACAGTAAGTTCTAGTCCACTTCAGGAATCTTTAGTGGTTGCTGTATTTCACCAACCTTTCAGAACTTGGTTAGAATGGTTGTGTGCCAAAGCAAGGGATAAAATACCATTGAAAGCAAACTAATATTCTCGAACAATCAAGCATCTTTCATTGTGTTACTGTGACAGTAACAATAACTCTCCCCCATACCTCCTCAGCAGTATCAGCTGACTGCAATGCTTCAGTAGTTGCAGGGACCCGTTGTTGGAGTTCACGGATTTGGCTATCATAATGTTCCTTCATTGCAGCCGCTCTGCTCTGCAGGGATGAATACTGAAAAAACAGACATACAATTCCACATATTTGTGCAACATCTCATTCAAAGTACACTTTTTGAGAGGTGAAACAAATTGCAGTTTTATTTTGTGATTGCAGGTATGTAATCGGATACCTTCAGGTTTTTACAACCCTGCTCGGAGGCACAGTCATGGGACTGCTATAGGCACGATATCAGAGTTTGGGAATACATACTATAGACTACAGACGACCATCAGGATAATTTAATGACAGGACGGAAATCAAAAAGGAGGTTCGCCATGTTGGACACAACAGCAAGGAGACCACTCTGGTAAAAGGACAGTGAAGAGGGTTACCTCAGATTACAATAGGATCTGGACCAGATGGGCCCATGGGCTGAGAAGTGGCAGATGGAGTTTAATTCAGATAAATGTGAGGTGCTGCATTTTGGGAAAGCAAATCTTAGCAGGACTTATACACTTAATGGTAAGGTCCTAGGGAGTGTTGCTGAACAACGAGACCTTGGAGTGCAGGTTCATAGCTCCTTGAAAGTGGAGTCGCAGGTAGATAGGATAGTGAAGGCAGCGTTTGGTATGCTTTCCTTTATTGGTCAGAGAATTGAGTACAGGAGTTGGGAGGTCATGTTGTGGCCGTATAGGACATTGGTTAAGCCACTAATGGAAGATTAGGAGAAAGTGAGGACTGCAGATGCTGGAGATCAGAGCTGAAAAATGTATTGCTGGAAAAGCGCAGCAGGTCAGGCAGCAACCAAGGAGCAGGAGAATCAACATTTCGGGCATAAACCCTTCTTCAGGAATTGTTGGAACACTGTTGGAATATTGCATGCAATTCTAGTCTCCTTCCTATCGGAAAGATCGAAAAGGGTTCAGAAAAGGATGTTGCTAGGTTTGGAGGATTTGAGCTATCAGGAGAGGCTGAACAGCATGGGGCTGTTTTCCCTGGGGGCTGTTTTCCCTGGAGGCTGAGGGGTGACCTTATAGAGGTTTACAAAATTATGAGGGGCATGGATAGGATAAATAGATAAAGTCTTTTCCCTGTGGTCGGGGAGTCCAGAACTAGAGGGCATAGGTTTAGGGTGAGAGGGAAAAGATATACAAGAGACCTAAGGGGCAACCTTTTCACGCAGAGGGTGGAATGAGCTGCCAGGGGAGGTGGTGGAGGCTGGTACAATTGCAACATTTAAGAGCCATTTGGATGGGTATATGAATAGGAAGGGTTTGGGGGGATATGGGCCGGGAGCTGGCAGGTGGGACTAGATTGGGTTGGGATATCTGGTCAGCATGGACAGGTTGGACCGAAGAGCCTGTTTCCATGCTGTACATCTCTATGACTCTATGAATAGCAATAGAATCCCAAAACAGATTTTTTAGGGAACTGCTTTGTGGTAAACAAAGAGATCCATATAAATGAGACAAGGACACCAGAGGAAAACATGTCTTAAAGGAATACACTACAAAACAACCTATCTTGGGAAAATACAGAACATTACAGAACCAAATGAAATATGGGGATTCTGCTATAACACACATTTCGATAATGCAAATTTGCTGTAACGTGATTGACTAATTGGGGGATACTGTTTCTAAAGTGTGAACTTTCAGAACAAGTGTTGGCTGTAAGGCGATTATATCAACATGTTAAGCATTATTTCCTAAGTGTGATTCTTTTATAATGCGGGGTTGCACAAGAACACAATCATTGCTTTATAGAAGAACTACCTGCAGAGATACGGTCCAGCTCACTTGGAGAATCAGTCATAGTACAAGCCCTTGGCCCTCAATGTTGTGCCAACTTGTGCAACCAATCCGAAGCCCATCTATCCTATACTATTCCATTCTCATTCATATGCCTATTCGATGACCATTTAAATGCCCTTAAAGTTGGCTAGTCTACTACTGTTGCAGACAGTGCATTCCACGCCCCATCTACTGAGTAAAGAAACTACCTCTGACATCTGTCCTATATCTATCACCTCTCAATTTAAAGCTATGTCTCCTTGTGCTAGCCATCGCCATCTGAGGAAAAAGGCTCTCACTGTCCACCCTCTCTAACCTTCTGATCATCTTATATTGTCTCAATTAAATCACCTTTCAACCTTATTCTCTCTAACAAAAACAGCCTCAAATCCCTCAGCCTTTCCAGGTAAGGTTTCCCTCCATATCAAGCAACATCCTAGTAAACCTCCTCTGAACATTTTCCAAAGCTTCCACATCCTTCCTACAATGCGGTGACCAGATCTGTATGCAATACTCCAAACGTGGCTGCACCAAAGTTTTGTACAGCTGCAGCATGACCTCATGGCTCCAAAACTCAATCCCTCTACCAACAAAAGCTAACACACCATATGCCTTCTTAACAATCCTATCAACCTGGGTGGCAAATATCAAGGATCTATGTACCTAGACACAGATCTCTCTGCTCATCTACACTACCAAGAATCTTACCATTAGCCCAGTACTCTGGATTGCTCTTACTCCTTCCAAAGTGAATCACCTCACACTTTTCTGCATGAAACTCTATTTGCCACCTCTCCGCTAACTCTGCAGCTTATTTATGTCTCTCTGTAAACCACAACATCCTTCACGACTATCCACAACTCCACCGACCTTAGTGTCACCCGCAAATTTACTAAACCATCCTTCTATGACCTCATTCAAATCATTTATAAAAATGACAAACAACAGTGGACCCAAACAGATCCTAGCGGTGCACCGCGATTAACTGAACTCCAGAATGAATATTTTTCATCAACTTCTTTCAGCGAGCCAATTTCTAATCCAAACCACTAAATCACCCTCAAGCCCATGCCTCCGTATTTTGTGCAATTGCCTACCAAGGGGAATCTTATTAAACGCCTTACTGAAATCCATGTATACCACATCAATCATTTTACCCTCATCCACCTGTTTGGTCACCTTCTCAAAGAACTCAATAAGGTTTGTGAGGAAAGACCTATCCTTCACAAAACAGTGTTGACTATCCCTAATCAACTTATTCCTTTTTGGATGATTATAAATCCTATCTATCTCTTATAATCCTTTCCAACACTTTACCAGTTTCATCTACATGCAACTTATAACACCCAATATGCCCACAAGATAGTAAGGAGTGAGACACAGCACCAGAAACTCCCTCAAGCAGACTTCAGTTCTGTGGGATGTTCGCACTCTCACAGTTTTCAACCATGAAAGGATTCACAAAAGCCAATGAAGTTGCTTACACAGTAGGTACTACAGATCCAGTTCTTCAATGACCCACTTAATCAAAACCATCTTGCTGTTCTAGTGTCACAATTGTTGTTTATGCTCAAGTTAAAAGGGTCAACTGTCTCTCAGTGACCAACATACACTTCTGAGTCAGAGGTAATGGATTCAAGTTCCATTTTAAATATCCCAGCACAAAATTTAGCCAACATTCCAGGGCACCAAGGAGGTGCTGCACAGTAATGGAGCTGTGGCTTACAGATTACACACTGGTTGAGTGATGACACTCAAACAAGAACTTCATTGACCATAAAACAATTTGAGATCCTCTGAAGTTGTGAAAAGCTCAAAATCAATCCAAGTCTTTCTTTCTTTAGCTGTACTTTAAGTGTACTAGCTACCACAACACAGGAAATAGGTTTTGTTTTTGTATGTATGACTTTCTACCCAGCATCTAAGAACAAATTTATATACAGCAAGGTCCCAAACATGGTAACTCAGTGGGCAGATAACTTGTGGTCAGTATTTATCTTTCTGCCAGTACCACTGAAACAAGTAATCGCAAATGTCTCTGTCCTCATTGGAATCTATTTTATTATCCTTGGGACAAGACTGCCTGTGGTAACACCTGTATTTATTACTGATTTCTAAACTCCCATCAACAACATGCTGGTAGTGAGCCACCAAACGTTGTCGTCAAATTATTCCCAACTGCTGTGAGGAAGGGAACAGATTTTACACTGATGCACTATAGTATAATTCAAAGAGGTGAGGATATTGAGGGAATCTCCCTGGTATATTGGCCAATATTTAGCACTCAAATGACAGGAGCAAAACATAAATCAAGCTATTTTTAAAAATCTAATTGCAGATTTAGACCTTTTTGTGCACAAATTAGCTTTTCTCTATACATAACAGTAATTACACTTCAAAAAGCACTTCATTGACTCTGAAATGCTTCGAGACCAAGAATGTGCAAAAAGTGTTTTAGAAATGTAAGTTCTAGCTTTTCGCCTCCTGTTCTTATGCATATATCCCACTGCAGACTAGCCACATGCATTTTGTGAAGTTGAATGCCTCAGCATTTTTAACCCAATATGCTCCATGTAATCACAAACATCATTACCCGCTCCTTCAATGCCTGCAGCTCCTCTGCTTGTTCCTGGAGTGAGCCGAGCCTGTCTTCCTCCACTTGACGGGACTGCTTCAACAATGCCAACTGCAGAACGACAAATAGGAATTACTGTGTGATCGTAAGTGGGCTGAACCACACATGGTGTAAGACTCAAGAATGTGGTGCCGAGCAGGAAGGAAGCACTTGTGTAAGCTTCAAGTAGTGTGCGTGAAAGTCAACTTAATCTGGGTTATCAGTTTTGGAGTTTGTAAAAAATGACACAGGAAGCTATTTGTCCAGGCCACAGCATGTGGTCTAGAGGTGGGGGGGGGGGCAGGGGTCGAGGGCATGAAAATAGCTAAGGGCAGGGAAAAAGGTAAGTGCCAAAGGCAATAAGGGGGTCACATGAAACAGACAGCAGGGTAGGGGTCCAGGAGGGAAGGCAACTGGAGTCACATGGGCTCTTCAAAAAAGATCACAGTAACACTGACCATGAAAATAAGGCAATAACAGATATGCTAAATCATTACTTACTCTCAGGTGTTTACAGTAGAGGAAGAGGTCGACACACTGGGCCATCTAGAAGAGAGGGACTCGCCAAAAGTACGATGAGGAAAAAAGAAATGTTGCTATGGAATGATAAATTGCAAAGACCAGATGGGATTCCATTTCAGGATTTTAAAGCAAGTGAGTATATTTCTAACTATGATATTCCAAAGTTGCCCTAGGTCAGAAGCTGTTCCATTACACTGACCTGCAGAGTTCCCATTCTTATTGAGGAAAGGCAAGAGGAAGAAAACAGAGTAATGGACCAGCTAACCTAATATGTAGTATGGAAGTTAGAGCCTATAATTAAGAAAAGGATGTAATTAAGAAAAATGTTGAAAATTTAACTGATCAGAAAGTCAGCATGGATTTATCAATAGTCAGTCATGTCTAACAAATCTTCATTTTTTGACCAGGGGACAAATTAATATCCATGGATCCTATTTGTATCAACTTCCAGAAGACATTTGATACATTCAAGAGACTTTCGCTAAAGCTGAAGCCTGTGGAATCAAAAGTATATTAATGACCAAGTTAGGAAATTGTCTGAGCAGTGGGAGACAGTAGGGACAATAGGCTGGTATTATAAATGGCAGATGTGACTAGTGGGGTCCTGCAAGGACCAATGATGGGGCCTCAACGATTCATCATATTTGATAAGAGTTTAGATGCTGGATAGAAAGCCATACATCCAAGTCTGTCAAAAACAAAAAGAAGCAAATTACAAAGAGATATGATGGGTTAGAAGGTGCAGGCAAATATCACCCACTATCAACAAAACAGGATAAGTAGTGAAATGCTAGACAGAATGTAGGAAGTGTAGTATATTCGGGACATGAGATCTTAGGAAGGATATATTGGTCCTGGAAGGAGGACATATTAGATTTGGCAGAAGGATAAGTGGACACCAAAAAAAGACTAAATTAGGAGGACAGTTTGTTTTATATTCTTTCATGGTATTTAAGCATCAATAGCAAGGTCAGCACTTTCTGCTCATCACTACATGCCCTTGAGTAGACAGTGAACAGACAGCTTGAATTGACAGTGCAAATATACTTATTGCTGCTAAGGAAGGAGTTCCAAGATTTTAACTGGGTGACGGTGAAGTATTATATATTAGATTCCCTAAGTCACCTAAATGGAGTCAATTCAGGAATTTGTAGCTTCGCAGGTAGGTGTTCCACGCATTGCCTCCCTTCCCCAGGTGATGTTGCAGGTTTGGAAGATGGCATTGAAAGAGCTTGGATGAGTTAGTGCAGTGCATCTTGTAGATGGTACACTTCGCTGCATCAGTGGGAGTGAATGAACAATTCAGGAGGGTGATAAGCAAGCTCATAGATCAGAGGAAGCCTTCCCACCCATCAAGCTTGCACGAGTCAGTAAGATCAGGACTGATCTGATTGTGGTCATCACTCCACCTCCCTGCTTTCCCGCTGACCCTTCAACCCTCAAACTCCCTTCCTAATCAACACCCATTCATGACCCAGCCACTATTGCTCTGTTAAAGAACATTCAAGGATGAATGATCCCAAGAAAGAAATTCATTATCTCCATCTTCAAGGCAAGTAAGCCCTTATTTTAAACTAGCTTTAGATTCCATAGAATCCCTACAATGTGGGATCAGGTCCTTTGGCCCAACGAGTCCACACTGAACCTCCGAAGAGTAACCCACCCAAACCTGACCCTATTCCTCTATATTTACCCCTGACTAATGCACCTAAACTACGCACTCTTGAACACTATGGGCAATTTAGCATGGCCATTTCACCTGACCTGCACATCTTTAGATTGTGGGAGGATACTGGAGCACCCAGAGGAAACCCACACAGACACAGGGAGAATGTGTATTAGCAGTATTCTGGCTGCAAAACAATTAGCCCTTTCATCCAAATCATCAAGGTAGATTGTAAATACTGAAAGACTCAGCAATGATCCCTGTGTAGTGATATCCACTGGTTAGTCTGTCAAGCTGAAAATGACCCATTTGTCCTGACTGTTTAAAAACCGAAAGAACTATGGATGCTGTAAATCAGAAACAAAAACAGAAGGTGCTGGAAAAGCTCAGCAGGTCTGGCAGCATCTGAGAAGAGAAATCAGAGTTGATGTTTCAGGTCCGGTGACCCTTCTTTAGAACGCCTTCTGCTGTCCTGATTGTTTGTTAGTTAATTCTCTATTCTTGCCATGGAAACAACACTCACTTTTGCTGCTCTTTCTCCTTTATGGCTTTACCTAAAGGCTTTACGGTCTGTTTTCATATTTGTTAATTTTCTTTCCTACCTGAACTCTTCCATTTTCTCATCATGCTTTGTTGGCTTCTAAAAAATACCACAATCTTTTGAGTCACAGTGAATCTTTGCAGCATTGGACGTCTTTCATTTAATTTGCTGTCGTTTTTAACTTCTTACTAAAGGCTGTTTCTGTCTTGATGTTGATCATTAAATCTTGTTGGAGCTGCAGTCAGCCAGCCCAATGGAAAGCACTCTCTCTCACTGTGACTTCTGTCTTGTTGATGGAATCCATGATTTGGAGGTGCCAGGTTTGGACTGGGGTGGACAATGTTAAAACTCACAACACTAGATTATAGTCCAGCAGGTTTATTTGGAAGTACAAGCTTTCACAGCGCTGCTCCTTCATCGGGTAGATGGTGGGGAGGTTCATAGTCCTATAACCTGATGTTGTGAGATTTTTAACTTGTAGTTACTTTTGAGAAGGGTTGTAGCTCAGATTGATGATAAGTTTATAAGCTAGCTCACTGAGCTTGAAGGTTTGTTTTCAGACGTTTCAACACCATACTACGTAACATCAGTGAGAGTCTCTGGTGAATCAATTTTGACTCTACCTACCTTTCCTTGGGAAAAAAACACGGAAATTACATCACCCACCTTAAGAAACCAAGACCTATAAACAGAGAGGCGGGACATACCACCAGCGCTTCACCAGAGACTCTCACTGGTGATGTTACAGTCGGGTGATGAAAGTCTGAAAACAAACCTTCAAATTCAGCGAGCAAACTTAGATACTTATTTTTAACTTTGTTGACAAAATTCAGGGGAAAGAAGTGGTGAATTTCTTACCTCAGAATTCTTGTCCTATAATCTGGTCTTGTAGCTTCAATGTATGTCTGATGGAGCTCAGCTGAAAGTCGACATAACTCTCAGGATGTTAATGGTGTTGGATTGAAAGAAGAGTGATCTAAAGGAAATGTGGAATGCTCTCTTGCTCAAACATCACTCATAAATGATGAGAACTACATATTTAGGAATTTGGAAGGGTGAAGAGTGATTGCAAAGAAAGGGAAGCTTTTCCTATCTTGCTTGATGATAGTATGCTGCTACCTGAGCAACTGGACTGTGACATCAGACAGCAGCAACAAATTTAGAAAAGAGGCAAGAAATTTTTGTGTGGAGGGAGAAGGAAGGAGAATCCCAAAACAAATACACATGAGCAGGTAGCATGTGTTGCAAAACAGATAAACCTGCTCATTCTGCAGGTTACAGTTGCAGAATGGTTCCAGCAGGAGGAAGCCATTTCGGCCATATTGTCCAGAACCAGTCCCAAAGCCCAGAGGTCTAAAGCTCCAAATTCCTGCAATGCTTCTGCAGCCATGCATTCACCTGCACAATCCTGTTTCAATTCTTTGTGTAAAACAACATAAGCAATCCAGAAACCACCACCTTTGGAGATTTGGCAGACTAATCTCCTTTCCAGTTCCCTAAAATCTACCTGTAAGCTCTCATCACTGTCTACCTACATTAATTTCAGGAGAGTAAGGATTAGTAGGAAGTTACTAAAATTGCAAGGTATTCTAATGATTACAGTAACAAACATCTGCTTCCAAGTTGACGAAACATCCGAAACATTGCAGAGAGGCAGGTACAAGAGACAAAGAAACCACCACCTCCTGGTTTGATGCAATTATTAAAACTAAAATTTCTCCAGTGTTGCATCAGGTCTATGAACAAACCCTTCATCTCTGAACACAGAGAATGAAACCACTGTGTCCTGCAAGGGAACCCAAGGCACTACCCACCTTTGTCTCCAACTGGGAGATCTGAAGCTGCTGGGAATCCCGTTGCTCACAGACTTCCTGGTACTGCTGACTGTGCTGTTCCTTGGCTAATGCCAGTTTCCGATCACATTTGGCCTGCCACTCAGATTCCAGTTCTGCCTGCATCGCAGCAATCTGGGGGATAAAAAGAAAGCAACTTCAAAAGGTATTCAAATTTAAATTCAAAATACAATGAAGGACATACATGAAGATATTCAAGTTAGTTCAGAATATTACATGCCCAATGACATTCAGACCATGATAAAAGTACACAAGATACTTGTGAAGTCACAAGCAATTTATTTACAATAAAAACACAACTGTGTAACACAAGGACTACATACATTTTATTTGGAGTAAAAATTGGGAAAATAGAATTTTAGCCATGCTGTGGTGCAGACTCAGAAATATTTGTTTTTCTTTAAACTGAAAACGTTAAAAGTGGACCTATGTGGTTTTCACTCCTGCAACATTTGGAGAAGCTGGATTTAATACATTTGGGAGACAAACAGGCCTTTGAAGAAACTGCCTAGCAACAGCTTTTAGATAGTTCAGGTTTGTCACAGAGCAGGGAGGGTGTGATTTAGGCTCTTGATTGAAACAACAAGCTTCTTTCTGCCCATGTTTTCCACCCATAGTACTTCTTGTCTGTCTTGGTAGTCATGAAGTGCTTTGAAAGGCTGGTCATGGCATTAATCAACTCCAATCTCCACACTACTCGACCCTCTCCAATTTGACTATCGGATCAACAGATCCACGTCAGATGCCATATCACTTGCCCTTCACTCCTCCCTAGAACATCTTGACACCAAGAACTGCTGTGTAAGAATCCTACTCATTGAAGGCTGAACTGTAGTCAACACTACTATCCCCTCAAGACTGATTACTAAACTTAGTGATCTCAGACCAAGCCCCACTCTCTGCAACTGGATCCTCAGTTTCCTGACCCATCAGTGAAGAATGGGGACAATATTTCATCCTCACTAACACTCAACACGGGAGCCCCCCAGGGGTGCACACTCAGCCCCCTAACTGTACTCACTGTATAACCATGACTCCATCGCCAAATACCAGACTAATGCCATTTACAAGTTCGCTGATGACACCACCATAGTTGGTTGAATCTCAGATGGCAACGAAACAGACTACAGACAGGAGGTGGAAGACCTGGAAAAATGGTGCACTGAGAACCACCTAGCTCTCACTGCCAGCAAAACCAAGGAACTCATTATTGACTTTCGACAGGATGTTACTCATGCCTCCCCCCCCCCCCCCCCCCTCCCCCCTCCCCCCTCCCTCCCTCTCCCCCCCAACACATTAACAGCACAGAGGTGGAATGAGTGGAAAATGTCAAGCTCCTGGGAGTGGTCATCCACAGGTTTTCTTGGACTCATGTGGACGCACTGGTTACAAAGGCCCAACAATGTCTCTTCTTCCTCAGGCAGCTGAGGAAATTTGGCATGAAAACAAATATCCTTGCCAACTTTTATAGGTGTGTCATCGAGAGCATTCTGTCTGGATGTATCACTACCTGGTATGGCAACTGTACTATTTGAGATTGGAGACGGTTACAAAGGGTGGTAAACTCAGCCCGGACAATCACAAAGGCCAACCTCCCATGTATAGAATCCATCTTCCAGACCCGCTGTCAAGGAAAGGATGCCAGCGTTCTCAAAGTTCCATCCCACCCTGGCAATGTTCTTCTACAACCTCTACCATTGGGGAGAAGAAACAGAAGCCTGAACACACACACCAGCTGGTTTCAAAACAGTTTCTACCCTAGTGTTGTTAGAATACTGAATGGACTCTCAAACTCTTAACATTCAGCTGTACCTGTGTTTTTGTTTTTGTCGCTGTTTACCTATTATTTACGTATTGCTCGTAAGACAGCTTTTCACTGTGCCTCGGTACACACAACAATAAATTCAAATCAATTCAACTGCCTGTCATATTTGTGAATGAATTAAACTTTTGGGCTTAAAGCAACTATTATGCAAGTTTGCACATTTGTAACTAATGACCTGCTTTGCCACTTAAAGGATAAAAGTTTGTTAATAATAAAGTTTTTTTCTTATTTATTGATGAGATCTGGTGAGAAACCTTTGTCCAAAGTAGTTGTTGGTTCAGTTGCTCATTTATACATTGTGACAGCTGTGGACTTGGTTACCAGCGCACAGTTCCCACCACAGTCATGACAGTACCAATCACAATAATACCTGCTAAAGGTAGTGCATATTAAATTGAGGGGAGTGCAGGACAATAGGTCTGCCTGTACAGATTGGTCCAGGCCACAAGTTGAACTTCTGACCACCAAGGTCAGGACACTCCACAAAAGATGTGAAAACGATTGTCCTGGGTATCAAGTACCACAACAGAGTATGACATCAACGAAGGCAAAAGTAAGGACTGCAGATGCTGGAAACCAAGGTTTTAGGTCAGAGTGATGAGAGACTCACTGAGATTCTTGTGGAGAGAGAAAGAGAACTTCAAGGTAGGCATCCTTGCAAGTGGATTTGCAGTAAGGTTTCTCTGACACCTCCCTCCCCTTCCTGGACCTCTCCATCTCCAGTAATGACGACCGACTTGACACTGACATTTTTTACAAACCCACCGACTCCCACAGCTACCTGGATTACACCTCTTCCCACCCTACATCCTGCAAAAATGCCATCCTGTATTTCCAATTCCTCCGCCTCCGCCGTATCTGTTCCCAGGAGGGCCAGTTCCACCACAGAACACACCAGATGGCCTCCTTCTTTAGGGACCGCAATTTCCCCTCCCACATGGTTGAAGATGCCCTCCAATGCATCTCATCCACATCCCGCACCTCTGCCCTCAAACACCATCCCTCCAACTGTAACAAGGACAGAACCCCCCCTTGTCCTCACTTTCCACCTTACCAACCTTCACATTAACTGCATCATCCGCCGACAATCCTGCCACCTCCAAACAGACCCTACCATCAGAGATATATTTCTTTCCCCACCCCTTTCCGCAGAGATCGTTCCCTCCGTGACTACCTGGTCAGGTCCACACCCCTTAACAACCCACCCTCCCATCCTGGCACCCTCCCCTGCCACCACAGGAATTGCAAAACCTGCACCCACACCTCCTCCCTCACCTCCATCCAAGGCCCCAAAGGAGCCTTCCACATCCAAAGTTTCACCTGCATATCCACCAATGTCATTTATTGTATCTGTTGCTCCCGATACAGTCTCCTCTACATTGGGGAGACTGGACGCCCCCTCACAGAGCGCTTCAGGGAACATCTCCGGGACACCTTCAGCAATCAACCCCACTGCCCCATGTCCCAACATTTCAACTCACCCTCCCACTCAGCCAAGGACATGCAGGTCCTGGGCCTCCTCCACCGCCACTCCCTCACCACCTGACGCCTGGAGGAAGAACGCCTCATCTTCCGCCTCGGAATACTTCAACGCAAGGGCAATGTGGACTTCACCAGTTTCCTCATTTCCCCTCCCCCCACCTTACCCCAGTTCCAACCTTCCAGCTCAGCACTGTCCCCATGATCTGTCCTACCTGCCATTCTCCCTTCCCATCTATCCACTCCACCCTCCCCTCTGACCTATCACCTCCATCCCCACCCCCATTCACCTAGTGCACTCTTTGCTACCTTCTCCCCAGCCCCACCCCACCCCCATTTATCTCTCCACCCTGGAGGCTTCCTGCCTCTATTCCTGATGAAGGGCTTTTGCCCAAAACGTCGATTTTCCTGCTCCTCGGATGCTGCCTGACCTGCTGTGCTTTTCCAGCACCACTCTGATCTAAACTCATGACATCAACGAACCCAAATTAAACTGGAGTCAATGGGAATCATATGGCCACAGTAATAGAAGCAGGAAGGCCATTTGGCCCATCGAGCCTGCTCTGCTACTCATTGAGATCATGGTTGATCTATCCATCGTATCTGTTCCTCCTGTCTGCATTATCCCCATAACCCTCAATGCCCCTACCATGCAAAAACCCATCCAACTGTGTCCTGAATATATTTAATGAAGCTTCCTTGGCAGAGAATTCCACAGATCCACTATTCTCTGGGAAAGGCAGTTCCTCGACTAGGCCATGTCCCCTAGTCCTAGTCTCACCCACCAGTGGAAACAACTTGCCTGTCTCAATCTTATCTATCCCTTTCATAATTTTATATAAGATCCCTTCTCAATCTTCTCAATTCTAGTAAGTACAGTCCCAGACAACTCAATATCTCATCTCCAGAATCAACCTAGTGAACCTCCTCTGCACCACCTCCAAAGACAGTATATACTTCAAGAAAGACGACCAGAACTGTGCACAATACTCCAGATACAGCCTCACCAACACCTTGTATGATTGCAGCAGAACCTCCCTACTCTTAAATTCAATCCCTCTAGCAATGAAAGCCAATATTCAGTTTGCCTTCCTGATTTCCTGTTGCACCTGCAAATCAACTTTCACTGATTCACATACAAGCTCTCAAGTGCCTCTGCACAACAGCATGCTGCAATCTTTCACCATTTAAATAATACTGACCTATTTTTACTTCCAAAAATTGGATAACCTTGCATTTACCAACATTCCTGATGAAGGGCTTTTGCCAAAAATGTCAATTTTCCTGCTCCTTGGATGCTGCCCGACCTGCTGTGCTTTTCCAGCACCACTCTAATCTTGACTCACATTTACCAACATTGTACGCCATCTGCCAGACCCTTGCCCACTTATATAACCTATCTAAATCTCTCTGCAGACCTTCCACATACTCTGCACAATTTGCTTTTCCACTCAATTTAGTGTCATCAGCAAACTTGGATAAGTTACACTCATTTATATATATCATGAACAGTTGTTGGCCCAACACTGAACCCCACAGCACCCCACTCACCACTGGTCTCCAACCAGAGAAACACCTATTTATCCAAACTCTGCTTTCTATTGGTTAACCAGCCCTCTATCCATGCTAGAACATTTCTCGCTACTCCATGCATTATCTTATGGATGAGTCTTTTATGTGGCACCTTATCAAACCCTTTCCGGAAATCCAAAGTGTACAACATTCACCTGTTCCCCTCCATCCACTGCACTTGTTACATCCTCAAAAGAACTCTAGTAAGTTTGTCAAACACTACGTTCCCTTCACGAATCCATGCTGTCTGCCTGATGGAACCCTTTCCATCCAGATATCTCACTATTTCTTCTTTAATGACACCCTCCAGCATTTTCCCAACCACAGATGTTGAGCTAACTGGCCTATTGTTTTGCCTACACCCTTTTTTTAAAAAAAAAAAACAGCAGCGTGACATTTGCTGTTTTCCAGTCCGCTGGGACCTGCCCGGAGTCCTGTGAATTTTGGTAAATTACCATTAACTCATTTACTATAACTTTCACCATTTCTTTCAGCATCCTGGGATCCATTCCATCAGGAGCAGGGGACTTATCTACCTTTAGAGCCTCAAGTTTGCTCAACACTACCCCTTTAGGGATAACAATTGAATTGAGGTTCTCGCCTCCCATCATTCTTTGGCATGTTAGACACATTTTCTGGGTGGCATGGTGGCTCAGCGGTTAGCACTGATGCCTTCACAGCACCAAGGAACCAGGTTCGATTCCAGCCTCAGGCGACTGTCTGTGTGGAGTTTGCACATTCTTCCCTGCGTGGGTTTCCTCCAAGTGATCCGGTTTCCTCCCACAATCCAAAGACGTGCAGGTTAGGTGATTTGGCCATGCTAAATTACCCAGTGTTAGGTGCATTAGTCAGGGGTAAATATGGGGAATGGATCTGGATGGGTTACTCTTCGGAGGGTCAGTGTGGACTTGTTGGGCCATTTCTGTTTCCATACTGGAGGGATTTTAATCTTAATCTTTAATCTAAAGTTAATCTTCCACTGTGAAGACTGACACAAAATAGTTATTCAAGGCCTTGGCCATTTCAACATTACCCAATATCAATTCCCTTTTTTCATCCTGCAACGGACCTATGTCCACTTTACCAGAGGGAAAACTCTGCTAGTTCGAGTCATACCTAACACAAAGGAAAATAGTTGTAGTTGTTGGAGGTTAATCATCTCAGTTTGGTCTCATGATATTTAATGGTGTTACCATGATTGAGTCTCCTCCTATCAACACTGACTAGAAACTGAATTGGATCGGCCATATAGGTCAGTTCCCACAAGGCACAAATCAGAGGTGCGATGGAATACTCTCCACTTGCCTTGGTTGGGCTTAGCTCAAAAATATTGAAGTAGTTTGACAACATCTAGAGCAAAGCATCCTGCTTGTTGGGCATCTCAACCACCAACTTCAATTAGCTCAAACATCACATGATATAGCTGATGGTCACATTTTATTTGGTAATGCTCCCACATGTCTTTCCATGTTTCACAATGTCAAAGGCTCAATCCAAATAAAAGGTGTTGTTACGGTAGGCACACCAGCTATACAATAACTTGCATTTGTTAGGGTGGAACATAGAGAAAATTTATTGGATTTTTGGAAAATTTTCATTGCTCTCAATTGTGACTTAGTGTAAACTAGAACACGTCAACTAATTAAAAACTTAATTTGCTCCCCAAAACATCTTTCAGCGAGGGTTGCTGCACTGTACAGTTTTGCCATAGAAACTAGACAATGACTTGGCTCCCAACAGCAGCTACTTTTGTGTAATGACACCACCAGGTGGCACAATTTGCTAACAGTGGAACATTACTCAAACCAGTTGGAGGCCATTTTTGAGGAATCATTTTTGTTTTAAGTTTGCTACAGGATGGGTCAAAGTAGTTATCAAGTCTGTGTGCATCTCTACATATACACTGGACTTGAAATATTTCTCGCTCCACTGATGCGTCAGATATACTGAGTTTCTCCAGCATTCTCTGTTCATTTTTAGTTAACTCTGAATTTGGCTATTACTTATGGCTATTCTCTCATATTCTATCCTTCATTACTTTTAGATCACCAAAACTCTGCTGCCTGTACTTGCATGCCCGATTTTAATCACTCCACTACAGGTGATACCTTCAGCTGCCGAGGCTCGAAATTCAGAATACTCTCCCTGCAGCTCTTTCTTCCATTAAAAGGTTCTTTGAAACCAACCTCTTGGTGAGAGTTCAGATGAGCAAAAACTCTTGTGTGGCTCAGTGTTCTACTTGGGTTTGTGATGCTGCCAATACCTGACACTGTTAAAGGTGCTTCGTAAATAAAAGCTACATCTGTTTTTCAAAAAACAGAATTGCAATGTGCGCTTAGATTTTGATGAGTCAGAGGGTGCTTAAGCTTCCACATTGCCCTTCTGTAACAGACCAGAACAAAGTGACTGTGTAGTGAAGCGCCATCCTATTATCTACCCAGTTCAACCTCCCATGCAGTTTGTTCGTGATCTGAAACTATTGAGGAGACCCAGAGTTGAGCCCAGGCCACTGCATGGAACATTAAACATGGATATGAATGGCTGAGATTGACAGAGAGGAACAAACCAGTCTGTTGCAGGATCAGTCCCTTTACCTGCTCTGCTGCAGCCTGGTCAGTCGATGTTCGGGTTTTCTTCAGCAACGACCGCACTTTTCCCAGTTCCTCTTCATACGATTTCCGGATTTCATCCATTTCCTCCTCCGCCCGCTGCCGCTCCGTTACTGCTTTCCTCTTCCTTTCTGCTAAATTCTGAGCGCAGAAAGCTTGAGTTACCACAGAGAATAGGAGGGAAGGTCACCTCATTACCTGAAGAGAAGCACATTGCCAGTCTACATCAAGCAGATGAGGGAGTCACCAGGAATACCTGGGCACAAAGCTGCATTTCACCATCTGATGGCACAGCACACAGCTGGAATGCTGCACTGTCTCACCATCAGATAGACATGATTGCCAGAAATAAAGAAGCATTTTACACAGCAATCACAGCTAACAACATCTCCACATAATCTACCTTCTCCAGATTTTTTCTTTCAGTTCGCAGATCCATAAGCTCCTCCTCCAGACTGGCAACCTTCACCTCAAGCTCCTTGCGCCTTTGTTTCTCCGCTTTGCACTGAGTCTGAGCATGCTCCGACACTTCTTGTAGCTCTGAGACACACAGGTACATTACTGGTCAACCTTGAGAACATGTCAGACTCAGCTGAGAGAAAGCTACTTATTAGCTTAACCCATCATCGCGAACTATTACAGCTTCCATGTCTGCCCAGAAATATTCTATCCAGACTAAGCTGCAGCATGGGCTACTGTCACAAGAGTCATAAGATACAATAAATCATTCTCCACTCTCCAGAATTCCCACCCTTTGCCAGGGTGACCTGGAGATGTGCTAATTAATTTTATGTAGGGTGCCACAAGCTGACCTCAAAAGAGGCAGTAGTTTCTACAATGCATTCAAAATAGCATTAAATTATCATTAAATAAAAATATGTAGAGTAATCAGGAAAGGAAGGGAGAAAGGATCCAACTCAGTGCCCTTTTGGAGAGCTAGTGCAAACCACGATGAATTGGATGGCCTCCGGCTGCACCACATTTCCCTGATTCTACTGTCATTCCTACATAGCTGCCACCCAAGCTTTGCAAGAAATGCCAGGTGCTATGCAAGCATAAAGGCACTAAAAGAACTATGATATCTGCCTAAGAGATCCCAGGGACCACAATGCCATAAGACAAAAGGCAGGTAGGACTACTTTAATTTGCAATTATGGTCAGCAAGGACTAATTGGACCAAAGAGTCATACAGCACAGAAACAGACCCTACGAATAAGAACAAAAATAGACGTTGCTGGAAAAGCTCAGCAGGTCTGGCAGCATCCGTGAAGAGAACCCAGAGTTAATGTCTTGGTCCAGTGACCCTTCCTCAGAACGGACATAGCTAGGAAAATGTCAGTTTACATGCAGAACATAAGGTGGCGGGAGGGGGTAAGGAATAAACGATAAGTGGGGATAGAGTCATAAAATGTACAGCATGGAAACAGACCCTTCAGTCCAACCCATCCATGCCAACCAGATATCCAAACCCAATCTAGTCCCACCTGCCAGCACCCGGCCCATATACCTCCAAACCCTTCCTATTCATATACCTATCCAAATGCCTTTTACATGTTGCTATTGTACCAGCCTCCACCACTTCCTCTGGCAGCTCATTCCATACACATACCACCGTCTGTGTGAAAACGTTGCCCCTTAGGTCCCTTTTATATCTTTCCCCTCTTACCCTAAACCTATGCCCCCTAGTTCTGGACTCCCCGACCCCAGGGAAAAGACTTTGTCTATTTATGCTATCCATGCCCCACATAATTTTGTAACCCTCAATAGGTCACCCCTCAGCCTCCGATGCAAAGGAGTGGATACCAATCTGGCTAAGAGTGTGAATAGCTGTTAATGGAGACCGTAGATAGCTAACATGAGGGAGTATGTAATGGCAGACTGTGAGATAACAAGGCCTGGTGTGTGGAGTAGGAGGCTAGGACATGGGAGAGTTCAGGCCCTAAAATTATTGAACTCAATATTAACTCTGGAGGGTGGCAGGGTCCCTGAGTAGAAAATGAAGTGCTGTTCTTTCAAGTTGCATTGAACGTCACTGGAGCACTGCAGCAAGTCTGAAACAGAGATATTGGCCAGGCAAAGGGGTGGTGTGTTAAAATTGCAGGTAAATGGACGCTCAGGGTCTTCTTTGCCAGCAGAACATAGATGTTCTGTGAAGCAGTCACCCAGCCTATGCTTCATTCCCCAATGTAGAGGAGACCACATTATGAGCAGTGAATGCAGTAGAGTAGATTGTGAGAAGTGCAGGTACGTTTGGGTCTTTAGATTCCGAGGGAGGGAGGAGGTAAAAATGACATCCAGCACGATTTCAGACAGTACATCCCAAATCATAGCTAAATGTGTACAAAATAAATTCCTTCTCCCCTTATTCTTCTGATTACCTGGTACTAATAGAATTCCTCATCCATCTCCATTTATGAAACTGATAATTGTCAAGACCTCTTAAATCTCTTTCAAGTAGAAAAGCTTTAACTTCGCCAGGTTGACCACTTCATCATAAACGGTCTTGACAAGGTGGACATGAAAAGGATGCTTTTTCTTGCGGGTCATTCGGCGGGCACATAGTTTAAAATTAGGGTTCATCCTTTCAGGCCATGGAGGCGAGAAATTCTTCTCTCTGGGGTTGAGACATTTTTGAACACTGCCTCAGAAAGGTGTTGGTGGCGGGTTATGACGACTTGAATTATACAGAGGTGGAAAGATCCTTACTCAGTTGGGAACTCAAAAGTTATTGGGGGGTAATTGGAACGTGGAATTCAAAACACAATCAGATCAACCATAATGTTATTGAGCAGGCCAGCGGGCTCAAAGGGTTAAAATCTACCCTATTTCATACATTCATATCACTGGCACTGTTCAGTTAAATCTCATCGGCACCCAGTCTGTGGTCTGTATGCTATTGCTATTGAGGTTTGCTCAGCAATTTACGAAGTCGAACCTAACTTCCTTGTTTTTGTTCTTTACAAGAGAAACATTAAAGGTGCAGATATCACATGTTTAAAAATGCTAAATCTTCCCTACCACTGTCAAAAGATTTCTCTAGGAACAAAGACAGAGCTCGTTCCTCTTGATGGATTTGCACATCCATCAGAGTGATAACCTGTACCTGTTAACTGGACTTCCACGTTGTTGAGCCGTAGCCTTTGTCCCTCTGCCTCCTGCAATGCTGATGCAAGCTGGCTCCGTAACTCCATCTCCTTCTTCTGGTGGGATGTGAGCTCCAGCTGCAACTTGGCAACCTGGCTGGTTGCAATTGCTAGTTCTTCAGTCACCTTAACCTAAGGTCACAGTGGAAAAATAAATCAGGATTTTTAAATCAGTCTTTCGACATTTTGCTAAAGAGCGCCAACAGCGCATCAATTAGATCAGGTAAAATCTGCACAAAACAGGCACTGAACACTGCAAATCCAGGGAATCTCAGCCTGTGATTAAGACACCAAATGTCAGATTTTCAACACAACAGACACTAATTTCACACAAATATTCAAAAAGTGTGCTTAACCATTGTTTTAAGTTAATAGCTGTACATAAAATTCCTTTATCACTCTCTCTCACCAACCCAACATAAAAGCAAAGTACTAGGAAACCTGTCTAGCATTTGCTGTTATAAGCAGCCAGCAGTGTAACTCAATGGTCCATTTGGATCTTCAGCCATTCAAGCCAGGGCTCTGGCTGATGTGTATCCCAAAACGTATATTGCTGCATTCCACAAAAAAGCTTCACCTTATACCAACCAAGATTGCTCTGCACAACAGACGATTCAAGTCCTGAACTAACCCACAGGCACACAGCCATATATTGCATTGATTCACAAATAAACAAATTCACAAGTAGAGTGAACATCTGCGTATCAACTCAGTCAGCTCTCTAAACAGATCTAATCCAACTGAATACAGTGGCACAGGTTAATGCAGGTAGTATCCTTAATTTATTCAGCATGTGACATTAGTTAAAGCAGTGTTCCCAACTCAGGTGCTTTTATGAGTGAAGACTCTGCATCTATGTTTACCATGATGCTAGGCGAAAGTGAGGACTGCAGATGCTGGAGATCAGAGTCTAGATTACAGTGGTGCTGGGAAAGCAAAGCAGGTCAGGCAGCATCCCAAATCGATGTTTCAGGCAAAGCCCTTCATCAGGAATTAGGCTCATTCCTGTGCTTTCCCAGCACCACTCCAATTTTTACCATGATGCTGCCAAGTGACAGTGAAAGATAAGGTAGTAAACATTGGACAGAGTAAAACTGTTAAGTTAAAAAAAAGTAGGCTGGATATGTACTTAAAATCAATGAGTCACAAAAACTGGACGAATGCATCCACAGATTCTTGGGAAAGTAGGTAAAAATCATGGAAGCACTCACTAAAACCTTCCCATCCCTCAGAGTACAGGGTTACGGCCAGAAAGAGTATAACATCCACAATTCTGTCTTATTCAACTACTGGCCTTTCAGTGCTGGGGAAAGCTTTTAGAAACAGTAGAATTACCTGTTCCCCAGACAAATATCAATTAAGGAAAGTCTGAACAGATTTTTTCAAGAGCAAATCATGTTTAACTACATAACTGTTTAAGGGAGGACTAGCAAGACCCGGCCAACATTCAGACTTAGGCAATCATGCCAGGCAATGATCATCTCCAACAAGAGATTTCATACTCCAAATATTGTGTAGAAACCCTGAACATAACTTTGAATCCCTATGCCCACTTAACTTTGTTCTCTTACGAACGGAAACAATTTGTCCCCATCTACTCTGTCCCACCCGCTAGTGATTTTGAAAACTTAGCTTTCTTACCAAAGAGAATAGTCCCAACTTTCTTTAGATTAGATTAGATTCCCCAGTGTGGAAACAGGCTCTTCGGCCCAGCAAGCCCACAGTGACCCTCCGAAGAGTAACCCACCCAGACCCATTTCCCTCTGACTAATGCACCTAACGCTATGGGCAATTTAGCATGGCCAATTCACCTGACCCGCACATCTTCCGACTGTGGGAGGAAACCGGAGCATCCAGAGGAAACCCACACAGACACGGGGAAAATGTGCAAACTCCACACAGAAAGTCGCTCCAGGCAGGAATCGAACTGGGGTCCCTGGCGCTATGAGGAAGCCGTGCTAACCACTAAGCCACCATGCAACTTGGTCAAACTATCCTCATCACTGCATTGCTCATCCCTGGAACTATTTGTGTGAATTGCTTCTGTGCTCACTCCACTGTATTCACATCTTCCCTACAATATCACATCCACAACTGTACACAGTGCTCCAGCTGAAGTCAAACAAGTGTTTAGCTACTCACTGTCACCTTCTCAAATACCAGTTAAGAACAGTTTGCAAATGCTGACATTACCATTGACACCCACTTCCCACGAACGAATACACAGCCAAATGGTCTCAAAAATGTGAAAAAAAATCTGTTACAAAGCACCACTGAAACAAATAAACATTCAGGACAAGTTTGTGCATCACAATTCTTGTATCATTTAAAAAGCAGGTTTTCATGTTTATGAGTACTCTGGAAAATCATTTACATTCTTAGAGGTTTCAGCAAAGCTCACCATACTCCATGGCAACAAAAACCTCAGTGTAGCCCTTCTCCCAACCTCCACCACTCAGCAGCCCCTCTCCTGAACCTAAGCTCCAACTCACCCCGCAGACACCATCTCAGCAGCACTCACCTGCAAAACTGCACCCAGATGGGTTTCGCTGCTTCCCTCTGCCCTCCAGAGACTTGACCTGTGCTCCTGACTAACTCCTGAACCTTAAAAACCCCTGTGGTTCCAGCAAGCAGCAAAGTATGCCATTCTGCTGAGCTAGGGAGAGAAGCGATGGCAGCCAGGTTGATGTAATGCATATGGACCTCCAAAAGGCATCTGATACAGTGCGATAACAGAATAAGCAGCGTCACAACCAAATTATTCTGGAGGTCACATTCATGAAGGAAGGGAGGCGACAGTCTAGTGATATTATCACTGGACTGATAATCCAGAGACCCAGGTAACCTGGGATCTGGGTTTGAATCCCACCAAGGCAGATAGTGGAATTTGAATTCAATATTAAAAAGAAATCTGGAATCAAAAGTCAAATGATGACCATGTATCCATTGTTGATTGCTCTTTAGCAAAGGAAACTGCTATCCTTACCTTGCCTGGCCTACATGACTCCAGACCAACTGCACAGCTGACTCTTAATTGCCCCTGGGCAATTAGGAAAGGGCAATAAATGCTGGCCTAGGTAGTGACACCCTCGTCGCATGAATGAATTAAAAAATAATGGTGTGGAAGATCATTACGCAAGTCAAGTAACAACTACTTCAGCCATGCTGCATTCAAATGAACTAGGACTGCGCAAGACTCAATGCAAGGCCAGTGAATGCAATGACTAGGCTTTCTCAACTCACCTGTAAGAGGCCAGAATAGGATTTTGCCAGAGACAACAGAAATTTACAAGGAGGAAATAACAATACAGCTCGCAACAGAACAGATGGATAAGGCATTCATAGACAGTACATTCTTTAATTAAGCAGCCAGAGGAGGCCAGTGACCTTAAAGATTCCGATAGTGCCAATCACCTGTTTCCCTAGCTGAAGCAAATGCCATAGAACGTTTGTGGATTTTTGCACGAGAGCACAAAAGCAGAGAGATCATGTTTGACTGCACTGATGACGTTGCGACTCAACTGCACTCATCTGAAGTCAGCATGCTAAACAAAATATAGAGATTTTCTTTTGTGTGGCGCAGTGTCACAGCAGTTAGCCTCAGTGCCAGAGTTTGATTCTTTTGAAGTATTTGTGTGCAGTTTGCACATTCTCGGGATCTGTGAAGGCCTCAGAAAAAACCCATGGCTTCCTCCCACAGTCTAAAGATGTGCAGCTTAAATGGATTGCTAAATTAACTATCCAGGGATGTGTAGGTTAGGTGCATTAGCCATGGGAAAGAGTAGGGGGATGGGTCTGGATGGGATGCTCTTCGGAGTGTTGGTGCAGACTTGTTGGGCTGAATGGTCTGTTTCCACAACGTAGGGATTCTCTTCTAGAACTAAGTCCCAATAATTTCAATAATTTTTACTATACAAATTCAGCCCATTGTAAGGTCTGAACAAATTTAAAAGTAAAGGTATGTTTACATATTTAGCGCATCATTATTTTCAAGTTTTTGATAGAATGTTTATGGTCACATCATTGTAGGGGCTTTCTCAGGTATCCGGGAGCTCTGCTTAATGCAAATTCATCAGTGGACTCTGTGATTCAACTTGTGACTTAATGAAGTTGCAAATTTAGATGTGTGACAGGAAATAGATGGTTTGTTTTCCAAACAGAGAAAAGTTTCCAGAGAGCTTCCCCAGACATTGGTTGAGGGCTCCCACTTGTCCTGATAAAAAAAAAATCAATGAATAACCTGTCCATACCAAACAAATATCCTAAATTAATCAAGTCCCATTTGCCTGCATTTGGCCCATATCCGTCTAAACCCTTGCTATTCATATATCCATCCACATGCCTTTTAAATGTCATAATCATACCAACCTCTACTATTTTTTCTGGCAGTTCGTTCCAAACACACACCACCCTCTGTGTGAAAAGGTTGCCCCTCAGGTCCCTCGTAAATCCCCCACCTCACCTCACCTAAAACTTGTGCTCTCTAGTTTTGGACTCCCCTACTCTGGAGAAAAGACCTTGTCTATTTACCCTATTTATGCCTCACATGATTTTATAAACTTCTGTAAGGTCACCCCTCAGTCTCTGACACACCAGGAGCAAAGTTCCCAGCCTATTCAGCCTCTTCCAATAACTCAAATCCTCCAATCACTGCACCCTTTGCTTGCTTTTTTTTTACATTTGTACTGTAAAATCTATTGCTTGTTTAAAACTGTGGAATCTTGTGGCTTCTTACTTCGTGAGTAACTGGAATCATCTACTTTTGCAAATAAAGTATGGTTCATAGCCAGATTGTGGATCTTCTCTAGGATTTCACCAAATCTGGTCTGAGATCATAAAGAAGACAAAAACCTATGACTAACATCCACACAAAGCACTGGTTTAGCCTCTACTGAACTGGTGCGTCCACTCCTGAGCATCATATCTGACCCACCCATAGCATTCGCTTAAAGCGCCCAATCATAAATAATTCACATTTTTTGGTTGAAGCATGTTGCTTGCGTGCAGTGTCATGGCAAATTCTGAAATCAAAAATCATTGCAATGTATAAAAGTACACTTAGCAAATAGGGAAAGGAGCAAAAAACGAGCGCACAACTGCATTTCTGGACAGTCTCCTTTCCTCCATCCTCAGCTCTTGTGCAGAACAGGCACGTGGTTTGAAAATTGCTTTAAAAGGCATGGGTTGCTGTTAGCCGAGATAACCAGTAACTAGAAATACTAGGAATTATACTGAGGTCCATCGTAATTCTAACCGTAAGCTCACTACACTTACCACTTCAAATAATTCCAAGTGTCAAAACTGAACGCAAATAGACGCATGTCACAACATGGGTGGATGAGAAATCACATACACCAACAATCTGATCTTAACAGGACAAGTCACAAGCCAAGTACAAGAGGCAACTCAAGAACTCTTTTGTAGTTCACAGACTATCACCAGAATGCAAGGATGAATAATTGATCTGTCTTCACAGACAGACAGAGAATGCTGTACATTAATAGCGTTCAACAAACAACCCAGTGATGCAAGACCCTCGTTCACAGTTTATTCCAAAAAACATCAAACATGATTCAAACCTCAAACAGACACACTCTGAAGGCACAGCACTTGAACAGACACTGCCAGAGAGTCAAGACACCACAGCTATCTGCATATACTTTCAACAAATGGCTGAGAGTGTTACAGAGTAGTGAAATGCTATAACTTGTAAACTGTGCTATCCAAACTAGGGTGCTGGGCAACTAGATTATAACCTCTCCATTTCTCCCATGCCCCAGGCTGTAATCAGAGTCAAACAGTGCCTGCAGAGTTGGCATGAGCTGTTTTCTCCAAAAAGCAAAAAGCACTGATGGGTGGAGACTAGTGAAAAGCAGAGAGGCACTAGGCATCTACCTTTGCTCATCCTCTTGGTTTGAGAAGGTGCAGGACCTTGGATAAACTCAAAGGAAGGATAGCATGAAAGCAAGCTGAAGTGAGACAATAATTCAGAAATAGTAAACTGAGCAAATGATTGATTTTGCTGCTGTTATTTGCATAAGCTGCAGAGGCGAGGAAGGAGGTTACTTCATGTTCCAGCTGACCAGCTTTACCGAAAAGGCCAACTTAACCCAGAAAGGGCTGTAAATGATGCAAGTACATTTAAAAAGATGGGCTCCCTCACCTGAGCTCTTGCCAACTCCACTGGCAGTGCAAGCTGGGAAGAGAAAGTAGACTGACAGTAAGTGAAGCGAACATACAGAATAGCACAGAGCATGAAGGCTTGCGTGATAGTAACAGACTCTGAAATGCTCCCCTTTCATAGTTCAAACATCACTGGCAGATTTGGACTCCATTTACCAACCTCTCAGAAACAGTACCAGAAATGACACCACCCACCACAACACTGAGACAGTAAGACGCATAAATGCCAAGTGGGACAGAAGACCAATGCTTTATCGGAGGCACACTGATGTTACCTAGCATGTTGACGAAACGTTTGAAAACAAATCCACCAGCTCAGTGAGCAAACAGACAATCTGATCACTGGCATATTCCTAACATTGAACATAATGCACACCATCCTTTGCTTTCAGTGCACTACACTGAACAGAACTCCACAACCAAACTAGTTGTGCAGTTATTGCTCTTTGGCTAACACTATGTTCCTTACGCATTGCCCTCTCAGGGCAGGACTGAATGGCTAACCTCTTGCTTCATTGGTCCATTAAATATCCATCACTGTCCATCGCTCTCCTCAGGGAGAGATGAAAGAGAGCTGCCAACGCCTGCTACTCAGCATCTTCAGATCAGAGGATGAAATAGAGAATCTCTCTTAAATTAGGCAGACTTGAATTCTACAATGGTCGCTCTTTACACACCCACAACATATAAGGCTCTGTAGTTTGAACATCAACTGACTTACAAAGCAGTGGGCAGCATTAAAATTAAAAAGACAACGAAACAGGAAATTTTTTAAAAGTTGCAATTTCTCCAAAATAAAGGTCAGAGGTTTGCATGTGGAGATGAAACTTCATGGGAAGGCAGAATGACTGTGCCTTTTGAAAGTAATTTTGTTAGACCTGAATGACTCAACCATTGCAAATCACAACAGCAGTTGGAGATTGTCTGATATTTTCCAATGAGAATTGGCTTCAGCAGTCACAGCAATGCAGCAACCTACATTCATTCGTAAACCATTATCTACATGAACGACATGGAACAGAATTCACAAAAAGCCTTTGGACAATGTCTGGAATGGCCACAGCACAAGTGGAGTGAGCATGAAATAATGTTTCCCCAATCAGTAGAAGACAGTGATATATTCCAGGAACCACCGGCATTTGGCTTACTTATTTAACAAAAAAAATCATGCCACTGTCTTAGAATCTAGCTATGCAACAAGTAATCTCTCTCTCTCAACAGCATGCAGGAATATTGAAATATTGCCAACTTCTAAGTTAAAGGACATTTTTATTTCAGTGACTTCTGTGATCAAGTCAAAAGATACAATGCTTGCCATTTCACATGTCTAGTTTCAGCAACAAAAACTCCCAGACATATCTCAAATTAATGTTTTTCCATTTTATCTCAAGGTTGCACCCTCAAGTCATATTCTTAGATGAGCACAACAGAGATTGATAATTCACCCTCATCAGTCCATTCTGAATGAGATTTTATTAATGCTAAATGCAGAATAGTTTTGAGCGCTGTAGGTCATATCCACACACCATCAGAATTAACTTGCCTGATATTTCCAGAATGTCAGCAAAGCTAGAATACATAAAAACAAAATGAACCATTTCAGATTTCCAGTATCTGGAGACAATACATTCTAGAGATACTCTGTTCGGAAAAAGTCATATAGGACTTGAAACACTTTCAATATCCATAGGTGCTACCACACCTGCTGCATTTGTCCTGCAATTTCTACATTTACTTAGGCCAGAATGTATCAGGTGAATTTCCATGAGCAGCTGCTGCATTGATTATCCCACACTGGAACCTAAACCACTTTTATCCAGTCCACTTCCACTCCACCTCTGCTACCCTGAAAAATCCACCATAGCATCAGTATAACTGACTCATTTATGGGCTAAAGGAGAAACAATCTGACCTTCTCCTGTTCTGCAAGCAGGATACGAGCCTGGTTATTCTCGGTTGAAGATATTAGAGAGTCATTCCTCTGCTCCATCAGCAAATTACTCTGTTCCACATATCTGAAAAGGAGGAGACAGGCAAACTGATAAAATAAAAGTGAAAGTGAACATTAATAATGAAAATAGGGCAAGGTTTGAATTACTACACTTGACAAGATTTTGGTCAATCAGACCTTATCTGTCAATCCACCAAGCATAACCTGTTGGACAATCTATAAAACTTTAACAAACAAAAATTCGCAATAAGCAGATGCCATGGCTAATGGACATCAATTCTACACATGTGCCAACATATAAAAACTACATTGCTTCTTCAACATAAAAAGTGGCAAGTATATATCAGAATCCATTGGGTAGTGTTCAATTATGGTGGTTTTACCCTTTGTACAGGGTAAAACAAATTGTTGGAATGATATTGAGCTTAAGTATCGAGGGCAGTTTGCATAAGCTTCCATTCCCTTACATTTAAAATGCAGAGATTGAATCAAGTTTTATAAAAAAAAGAGATTAAATAGATATAACGACCATTTTCCAAGGTGGAGAAATCCACATTGGAGCATAACCCTGTGAAGCCACGTAGGAGTGAAACCAGGAGGCACTTCACCACTCCAGAAGAATGGGGATTTCTGGAATTCTTAACCCAAAAAGCTGTCATGGTCAAAGAAATTGGAACACAAAAGATTGAAACAACTGATTTTTTTGTTTGGTAAAGTCAGTATGGGATATCAAACATAAACAGGAAAATGGAGCCGAGGTTTGGATCAGCAGAATCTACAACAATGACGGACCAACCAAAAGAGACCCAATGGCCTTGCCTTGTTAAACAAGCAGGTGCCATTCCATCACAAAACAACAGATTAAGTTCAATTTTCTAATCTTCATGGGAAGATAGACATTGCTTCACATGACAAGACCAGTCACCGCTGGTCTCCCCCTATTGGTCCCATGGAGGGAATACAGCATTCACCAGCATCTCATAGCTCCAGTTCCCAGTCAAGGAATTCAGTGGCGCCTTCACAAAAACTTGAGTGCACTGGCCCACAACATCGTACATGGAGAATGAGTTGAGGCATTTGAAATGGAAGTGCATCATTACTTGGATAGCAAATGGATTAAAAAAAACAAAAGGATTAAATGAGTCAAATTGTCAACTCAAGTGCTAAAGTAAAATACAAAATGACAGGGTGCAAACTCAACCCATCAACTTAACCCCTAGATCATAAACCATGCCTCCCGAAACAGTTCACCTCAGCTCACAAAAACAAAGATTGTTTTAAGATTGTATAGAAGGACTGTCAATTGTTTAAGAGCAATTTGGCTAGTCCTATTTCAAGGAGAAAGTGAGGACTGCAGATGCTGGAGATCAGAGCTGAAAATGTGTTGCTGGAAAAGCGCAGCAGGTCAGGCAGCATCCAAGGAGCAGGAGAATCGACGTTTCGGGCACGAGCTGAAGAAGGGCTCATGCCCGAAACGTCGATTCTCCTGCTCCTTGGATACTGCCTGACCTGCTGCGCTAGTCCTATTTCAACACAATTGACAATTTCACTTCCTTCACGTATTTATCAAAGCTACAAATAAAACTCTATCCATCAGCCTACTACCATTTAGCATACTGACCTTTATTGCAAGATGACATGAATATAAAACGTAAGAAAACCTTGTTAAAATTCTAAAAGGCTTGGAGGAGATCGCGCAGAATACACGTGTGCAATTTGATCCCATATACAAGGAATAATATACTTCCATTGGAGGCAATACTGTGAACTTTCCCTAGATTGGTGCTTGGAACAAGAAGATGGCCTTATATGAAACAGAGTACACTGGGCGACAGATTTTCGAATAATGAGCGTTGATCTTATTTAGCATTTAAAATTGTGAAGCAGCTTAACAGAATAGACAAAGAGGCTGTTTCACCCAAGTGCAGAATCTAGAAAGGGTTACAGTCAAGGCCAGAGGCCAATCAATCATTACGAACGGAGATGAAAAGAAATTTCTTCACCCAAAGGTTTGAGAACCACTAAATTCTCTAACCCAGATAATTGTCAATGTTCCATCATTAAATATAGCTGAGATAAATAGATTTTTGGTCACCCAGCAGTGTGTGTGGAGCTGGGCCATAGCAGGCTGCTATGTGAAGTGATGTGATGATGACAGGCGAGAAATTAGAATTAATGACAATGATCAACCATGATTGTACTGAATGGTGGAGCAGGCTTGAGAGATCAGTAGGTCTACTTCTCTATGTCTTTTTTTGAGAACTGGGAGCAAAACATTACAACTGATGTTCATTGGCTGAAAACAGCTTTTAAACAGTTTAAGTCAACTGAAAACCTACATATTCAGAAACTGACAATGCTACTCTGTGATGAGCAGAGTTCATTCTTGAAATATAGAAAGAAGTTGGTTAATGATTTACCCTTCAATAGCACTTAGACAAGCAAGCTGATACAAGCCTTAAAAAGCGAAATTATTAAGTCAATGAAAACCAACTCTTTCATTAGGAAATCAAAAACTACAGACTGGTACAGCACAGAGGGTGCTGACTGTTCCAGCTCTCTCAAACAGCAGTTCCATTAGCCCCATTCCAGAACTCTGTATAACGTTACCCATTCAAGCATTGGTCCAGTGCTCTCTTAAAAGCCACTATTGAATATCTATCTGCAAGTTAATGCTTTTTTTAAGCAGCAGAATTAAGTCCATACAGACTGGGGAGTCCACACTGATATATCAGACCACTGGGATTAAAATTCATCCCAATAACATGATGCGATATACATGTTTGTGCATTTGGGAATTGGCAGCAAAACATTAAAACTGAATTTTCATTCATTGAAAATCATTTCATAGATTTGTTTTAATGTGATCTGGAAGCCGAAATTGTATGTATATCAAGTTTTGAGAAGATTTGTAGCTCAGGTTGAGGTTTTGGATGTAGGTTTGCTCGCTGAGCAGAAAGATTCATTTCCAGATATTTCATTATCTTACTAGGTAAGGTAGCAAAACGTCTGGAAATGAATCTTTCAGCTCAGCTAGCAAACCTATATCCATTATACATATATATTACATGCATGGACTAGTCCATCTCAGGCACATTTGAACATGCTACACAGGAGTATGGTCGATGAGTATACTTTATCTACAGCATTTCATCAAGTTTGCTTGGATCTGAAAGGGCTAATTATTTCTTAATGCCTAAAAACAGCAATCAAGTCAACCAAATCAAGCAATGCCACTAACTCACCAGCATGGTCGCATCAGCACAAATGCTTAACAGTATTTGTGTTTGATTTTGACTAAAATTTAAAGTTAGCACAATCTCTGCAAGATTGTACAGAGCACAGATGCCTGCCTCAAATGGCAGTATTCCCCTATTACCTCAAAGGACAAACAAAATATGGGCGATAAAGCCAAACCTTAACAGCCAGGAAAACAAGTTGATTTGAATTTGCTCCAGCCTAACTAAAAACTGCTCACCTAATCACTCACGGTGATCCCCATCTTCAACTCCCTGAAAACCCCACCCCATGCACCCAACCCACACTACCCATTATCCTGTAATGATTGTACCTCCCTCTGTCCCCAGGCTCCTCACCTCCCTTCCTTTCTTCACTCTCCCACCCACGGGCTTCTCCAAAATCAACATCTTGCGCCTTCACCCAAACACTCACTCTCTGTCATCTCTGGTATCTCAACTTTGCACCTTACCTCACTCTTAGCCCCCTCACCTGTCATTATCCTATCATTTCACCCAACAACCTATGGCCCAGCTCGATACACAGTGCTGGTCTGCTCTGCCAGCACCTCTCCACCACTCCTCCCACACCCTCTGCTCTTTCCGGACCCACTGAGCTGGCCCACTCTTCTCTCTCCTGCTCTATGTCATTGCCACCTTCATCTCCACACACCACCTGTCATCCAACACCTTTGTCAGTCTCCAGGTCCCTTGCTTACCTCCCTAATCCCTTGCTTCTCATCCAGGTCCCATTCAGTATCTATCTCCTGAAGCCTCCAAGTTCCCTCAGCCTAACCATTATGCCCCCACGACGTGTCAACTTCTCTTGCACCTGTTCAGCCCCTCTCCAGGTCCCCTCATACCCTCACCCAGCCCACTTTTCTGCACTAATTTACTCCATTGCTGCATCTATTTGTTGCAATGCACCCTGCACCTGAGAACAATCCTCAAAAGATAAGTGGAAGACTCTCTCTTTGACATGAGGTGGAAACAAATTTCAACTAGATTGAAAGAGTCAGGCTGCTGATTTAAAATAAAAATGCTCATTTGAAACCAAGGACTGATCTTGGATGCCACTCATTCCTTTAATTCCCCTCGCGTCACCGGGATCCAAAAGGTTTTGTTCCTCTGCAGTACCTTTGGTTTCTCTGGATTAGGTCACTGATCTTCCCATTCTGCTCTTCAATTCGACTGCTTTTCTCAAACACTTCCTGTTTCAGCCTCTCATTCTCCTGCATAAGAAAAAGCAAACAAAACATAAGCATATAGAAATACTACACACTCACTGGGGGATGAGAGTGTCCATTAACATGCGAAGCGAAGCAACAAGATTACTGGCTAATAACACAAATGAGAAAATAGTCCCCTTGGACAGAATGCCACCGACTATTAACATTCTGGATTAGTGGTGCTGGAAGAGCACAGCAGTTCAGGCAGCATCCGAGAAGCAGTAAAATCGACGTTTCGGGCAAAAGCCCTTCATCAGGAATAAAGGCAGAGAGCCTGAAGCGTGGAGAGATAAGCTAGAGGAGGGTGGGGGTGGGGAGAAAGTAGCATAGAGTACAACAGGTGAGTGGGGGAGGGGATGAAGGTGATAGGTCAGGGAGGAGAGGGTGGAGTGGATAGGTGGAAAAGGAGATAGGCAGGTAGGACAAGTTCGGACAAGTCATGGGGACAGTGCTGAGCTGGAAGTTGGGAACTAGGGTGAGGTGGAGGAAGGGGAAATGAGGAAACTGTTGAAGTCCACATTGATGCCCTAGGGTTGAAGTGTTCCGAGGTGGAAGATGAGGTGTTCTTCCTCCAGGCATCTGGTGGTGAGGGAGCAGCGGTGAAGGAGGCCCAGGACCTCCATGTCCTCGGCAGAGTGGGAGGGGGAGTTGAAATGTTGGGCCACAGGGCGGTGTGGTTGATTGGTGGGGGTGTCCCGGAGATGTTCCCTAAAGCGCTGTACTAGGAGGTGTCCAGTCAGTTTGTTATTGTGCTTTAGTAAAATGTCTGGGCACAGTGACAGCATAAGTGCTTTGTAACATGCAAAGGAAAACAGCACCAGCGTTGGTTTCCACTATATAGATGCACCAGGATAGAGGGGGAGTGGTCATAAACACATTCAGAAGATCACGTCGATTGCGAAAATACTCAAGGTCCTTGCCACTATATATTATTAACTCTACATACAATCCACAATGGCCAATCATAAACAACACTACTTGGAGGTAGAATACCAAAATGTAAATAAGGCCACATGATAATCTAATTTGAAACACAAGCTACTGCAAAATTTACAGAAACAAGGTGCACAATGGATGGCCAAGATTAAGATTAATGCTAATAATACAATGCCACAGAGAATGACAGCAAATCAACTCCAACAGGAGGTCTCTCCTATCAAAAAAAAAAGCCAAATTCTCATTGCTTGTCATTCTATTCGAGGTAACTTGGAAATTAAAAATCTCTATAGCATCTTCTCCACAACCTAACATCTAGACACACTAACTGCACTTACCTGGATAATTCTCTGGATGTTATGCATGATCATGCTGGTTTCCATTGTTACTGATGAAATGCCAGGAAATGAGGGCCCATTTACATGTTTCTGCAAGTCATCAACCTGCAACATGGAAGGATGACCATCAGCCATAGCTGCCCAAGGTGATGCACATGTAAGAACTCATGTGTTTTCCCCTTTGGACTATAAAATAAAAATGCACGTTGTCATATAAAAGCAACAGGAGTGTTTTCTTTGGAACTTGGTCAAGTGGAATTTCACACTTTAACGATGTAAGTGTATGTTACTTTCTGGAGGAGTGAGGAGGATACTTTACAAGACAGAGTAGAAAGCGAGGGCTGGAGATCAGAGTCGAGAGTGTGGCACTAGAAAAGTGCAGCAGGCAGCACCTGAGAGCAGGAGAATCGACGTTGCGGCCATAAGCCCTTGATTCCTAATGAAGAGCTTATGCCCGAAACATCAATTCTCCTGCTCCCAGATGTTGCCTGACCTGCTGCACTTTTCCAGCAACACACTCTCGAGCAGAACCAGGAGTCCATGTTCAGAAAAAACTGCCTCACGGCTGCCTGTTGAATTTGCCACACTGCAGTTTCACAGAGCTGTAAGGCAGTACACCGAGAGACATCCAGATCCTGAAAGCAAAATGAAAAACACCTCTTTCTTTCCACTCTGAAAGAATAAAAAATATCCAGCAACACTCGAGAAAATATCACAGAAGACCTAGGTTCACTTCATTAGCTATTAAATCGAAGATCAATCTCTCTGTGGGCAACACAGTCACTATTGCCAAAAATCAGAAGAATTCTGACAAAGACATTGCATCCTTGCAGAGTGGTTACTGATCTACATAATTGTTTCTCCCTTAATTTTCCCACCGTTCTATTTGTGTTAAACTGTCTCTTATTTGTGAGTGGGTGGGTGCGTTTGGGGTTTTAAAGGGTTATAGCTTTAATCGCATAACAGTAAAATAGTTTTTACCATTTGTTAAAGAAGTTTATTTACAGTAAATAATTATTTCCTGTTCATGAATAAACCTGCTGTGAAGTACTTTTTGCTGAATAGCAATCCTCAGGCAAATTCCTCATATGAGAGGTTTAATTGGATAATTACACATTTGTGATGGCTTGCGACGCAGTGCCCTCTTCCCACTCACATTGTGACGCACATTTGAGCTATCCCATCTGCAGCATCACTCTTGCAAAGTTCTACCAAGCTTGTATATCCCTGACTCTGCACCTGAATTCCAAGTGCCTATATTTTTGTGATAACCCTTGAATCAGTAACAGCTGTCGGCAGATCATTTGGCTCTGGACACTGCAAAACACAAGCCCGATTTCATCTCCCCCCCCCCCCCCCAAATTTATTTTTAAAACTTCAATTCATAGGTCATGGAAATTTTTAAAAAATTATTTCATGGGATGTGAGTCTCTGGAAAGGTCAGCATTTGATGTTCATCCGCACTGGCCCTCAAGGTGGTGACGAGCCATCTGGTGAAGGTGCACCCACTGTGCTCAAGGCAAGGTGTTCTGGGATTTTCAACCAACAATAAAAGGGACAGCAAAACAGTTGGCATCTGTGGGGAATATTCAATGACTGCAGCAAGAAAATGTGAACATCAATGATCATACGAGCTAATTTAGACGATATCTGTAGCTGATAGCATTATTAGTGCTCACTGGCCTCTGAGTAGTTGATTCAGTGTTCGGAAACAAGCCAGACCAAAGATTCCAACAGCAACCCACCTTAAGAGAAAGCTGGTCAATTTTATCAGACGCCTTACTGATAGCCAATCGAATCTCAGTGTTATGCTGGCGTGCCTCTGTCATCATAAAGGAAGTGACATCTCCAGCAGCTATTAAAACACAAAGAAGCAGCACAACAATATACACAGTGTTGAAATATTTTGCTTGGAACAACAGTTTTTTTTAAACTAATATGCTACGCAACTACTTCACCCACCTGCTGCTCAACAAACTGGAAAATTAACACTAGAATTACAAACTAAGCAAGTGTCTACAAAACTGGAAAAAGGATATTTGGCAAGTACCAACTACTAGACTGCAAATACAGACTCTCAATTTAAGATTCTTTCCAGAAGCTTAACATTAACCAAAAAATGTAACAAGATTAGCATAATGTCTGGTACAATTCCAGCATGCATATACCTTGATACTGGTGTGCCTGGGCTGGGTACATTGGTGCAACTGTCTGAATCTGAGTCTGCGCAGCATGACCTTGTGGGTAACCATAGGATATCCCTGCATATGGCTGAATGAGAGAAAAGATTAAAAAGACAAAGGAGTTGTTTACATTGAAACAAAATCCTCAAAATTTCCTTTAGTTTCAATCCATCAGCCACAAATGCTAACTTCATTGCTCTTCCTTAGCTGGACAGATAGCATCCTTTTTACTTTTCTAACCAGTGTCCAGGATCAGGAAGTGACCATGCTCAAGTGAACAGGTTACTCCACTGCAGATTCACTTCGTGGATGAAGCCATTTTCTATTGTTAGGTAAATTGCAGTATTGTGCTTATCAACAGAGTAACACCAGGAATAGACCAACAATGAGCAAAGAGTGTAGAAACATTGGTCCTATTAAGAATGCTTTAAATCAAATGATATGAGCAACAGAGAAAATGCTCGCACTTCCCTCTAACATTCTCCAGCTCTATAACAGCCCCCCCCATTTGCATTGGCTTGGTGTAAAATCTTGTTCGACAGGAGTCTGTAGATTTTTTGGAAAATGGAGACTTTCAGTGTTTCTAATCATGATTCTGGGAAAATGACACCAGTTTGTCAATCTGCTCATGCACAGATAAATGCAGCAAGCCAGAGGTTACCAGTGATCTCCTGTTCATCCACGAGATATTCAATTTTTATATTCTTGAAAATGGAAATCAATTATGAAAATGACGCAAAATGTCACTCTTTATTGAGGTTTGAAAAAAAATCACATTTAATGAGATGTAACTCTTAAAAAGGCAGGCTCAGACATCATTACTGAACAGCTGAAAAACTAATTTCATCATTGCGGAATCTCAAATTTCTCCACTCCGTTAGATATCAATTTCAGCTTCTACTTTAACCCCTTGTGTCTATTCAGTCTAAAGTTTTTTTGAGCGTCAGCTACAGCAAGTTGGTAAAACTTGCTCCTTAGTCACAAAGGTTCCAGGTTCAAGTCCTATGCTGGGGCTTCAGCACAGACCTCAAGATCAATGCTCCAACGTAGTAGTCAGATAGTACTGAGCTGCCAGAAGTGCCATCTTTAGAGAGAGATGTTAAAGAAGGCCACACATGCCAGCTATCATGGATGCAGAGTACTATCCAAAGCACTACTTTGGAGCATTGACCTTAAGTTTTGTGCTTGAGCCCAAATGGGACTTGAACCTGGAACTTTGAGACTCATAGGACAAAATGTCATTGCTGACAATCACAAACAAGGTGAAGATTGAACATACACAACAGGTTAAAGTAGAAGCTGAAATATTATGAACCTTAAAAAGGAAATTGAAAACCTAACGGAATGGAGAAATTTGAGATTCCACAAATATACAGTATATTTATACTTATCAGTTCATCATGAAATCTGATTACTGCATTGCTGTTAACAAGTGCTGGTTATGTGCAACCTGGCTACTGTGCTCACTGTATAACAATAGCAAAGATACTTGGAAAGTAATTAATTGGCTGTCAAGTGCGTACAGATATCCATTGGTCCCAAATAGCCCTCCACAATTTCTGTGAAATGATAAAAAGTGAATGATAAAACATGCTTGCTATTTGCTGGCTTGATGTCAAAAGAATTCTCCATTGTGACAGGTCTCAGTCAGCTGATAACCATACCATAAAGCTTTGCATCAAAAATGTTAACAGTCTGAGTCATAAAGATGTACAGCAAGGAAATAGACCCTTCAGTCCAACTTCCCCATGCCAACCAGATATTCTAAATTAATTTAGTCCCATTTGCCAGTATTGGTCTACATCCTTCCAAACCCTTCCTATCCATATACCTATCCAAATGCCTTTTAAATGCTACAATTGTACTAGCCTCCACCACTTCCTCCGGCAGCTCATTCCAAACAAACACAATCCTCTGCATGAAAAGGTTGCCCCTTAGATCTCTTTTATATCTTTCCCCTCCCACCCTAAACTTATGCCCTCTAGTTCTGGATTCTCCCACCCCAGGGAAAAGAGTTTTGTCTATTTATCATATCCATGCCCCTCATGATTTTATAAACCTCTATAAGGTCACCCTTCAGCCTCTGATGTTCCAGGGAAAACAGCCCCAGCCTGTTCAGCCTCTCCCTGTAGCTCAAACCCTCCAAACCTGGCAACATCTTTGTAAATCTTTTCTGAACCCTTTCAAGTTTCACAATATCCTTCAGATAGGTGGGAGACCAGAATTGCAGGCAATATTCCAACAGTGCCCTAACCAATGTCCTGTACAGCCGCAACATGACCTCCCAACTCCTGTACTCAATACTCTGATGAATAAAGGCAAATAAATATCAAACGCCTTCTTCACTATCCTCTCTACCTGTGATTCCACTTTCAAGGAGCTATGAACCTGCACTCCAAGGTCTCGTTGTTCAGCAACACTCCTGAGGACCTTACCATTCAGTATACAAGTCCTGCCCTGATTTGCCTTTCCAAAATGCAGCACCTCACAATTATCTAAATTAAACCCTACCTGCCACTCCTCAGCCTATTGGCCCATCTGATCAAGATCCTGTTGTACTCGGAGGTAACCTTATTCGCTGTCCACTATACCACCAATTTTGGTATCATCTGCAAACTTACTAACTATACTTCCTATGTTCACATCCAAATCATTTACAAAAATGATGAAAAGCAGTGGACCCAGCACCGATACTTGTGGCACTCCACTGGTCACAGGCCTCCAGTCTGAAAAGCAACCATCCACCACCTTCTACCTTCGAGCCAGTTCTGTATCCAAATGACAAGTTCTCCCTGGATTCCATGTGATCTAACCTAGCTAACCAGTCTACCACTAGGAACCTTGTTTAACATCTTACTGAAGTCCATGTAGATCATGTCCAGTGCTCTGCCCTCATCAATCCTCTTCGTTTCTTCTTCAAAAAACTCAATCAACTTTGAGAGACATGACTTCCCACATACAAAGCCATGTTATACAAACATCCAATACACAGTGGAAGGTTCATTCGGGCAAATTCCACTCAAACATTCAGGCAGGAAAAAGTCTGGATCACCGAATGTGAATTGCAGACAAACCTCGGCATTCCAAATTACATGAAGGCTGAAATTGGCAAGTTTTGCCCCTTACCTCCCCCTGTTGAATCTAACTAGATGGAAGATATTTCAGTGTACCTGGAAGGTCTGCCCACTGCCAGCCAGTCCTTGTTGTGCAGAAAGTGTGACTGGCAATAGTGCGGCAGAGGAGGATGCATGCATGGAAACAGGCGCTGTTAATACAGAAAAAAAAAAGGCAAAGTATGACAATTCAGAAAATAACTTCCTGCAAGGAATGACAAATAGATGAGTAATGTAAAATGCAAAATTAGACTGGCGAATGTTTGAGAACTAGCTGTTTTGTAGTGAGTAGGCAGCTAGTGTGGCAGGATTCCACATAGAACGAGGGATATCTCACGTTCACTCTCCAGCCTATAGAGAGATCACAACTGCCACATTAGCAATAGTGGCTTTACAACAGATCGAGGCACCAAGCAAACCCCAAGGATTTGTGATTCAAGAGTTGTGCATTTCCCAAGTTAATTAATTCTTCAGAGTGACACAAAATAAAGCAAAATTGGGAATGAGAGGGTCAAGGTAAACTGAACAGAGACTCTACCTGGTGCTGGCTGCTGTGGAGGCAGATTGTGAACAGGATGTGCAGTGTGCTGAACCGATGATGGGGCAGGAGATGGAGCAGCATGTGGGGTGCCCTTCAATGAATGATCCTGTGGGATTGATACAGGACATTAAGGAGATGGCGGGTGAAGAAAATCAAAACAAGAACAAGTGCTCAGCCGTAATCACCCATGCCAGCTTGCAACAACTCAATACCCAATGCAGAGGTGATACCTGATGCATGGAGATACAGATGTTCAAGGTTAAACAAACGGGACCTCTTTACATCTTAAATAAATCCTTATGACTGGAGAGAGAGTAAGGAACTAAATATGAAAAGCTTTCAGATCAGAATTTAACAACCTAGGTCTGAGGATAGCAAGGACAAACTAATTTACATAATGCCTTTTACATAAAACAGTCATCATTTTCAGTTTAGAGGTCTAATCAAAAGAATACATGGAGACTAATAAGGAACTCAAAGAAAGGGTGACCAGCTTAGGCAAAGATGGCTGAAAAATAAAAGGATGGTCAAAAAAAAAGGAAGTTAAGTGATATATAGGTTTAGGCAAGGAATGTGCCCTTGGTACATAATGGCTGCACAACAGGAAAGAACAAGAGTCATGAAGAGTTTGGCATGAATGGAGCTGGCATGCTGATATGATTAGAGGAGACTGCGACTTTGGGAAGAAAAGAGTCAAGAAGAAATTTAAAATAAGAATTTACAAATGAGTAGTTGAAAAGCCAAGGAGGATAGGAGTGGTGAGTGATAAAACTTGGCTCATGCAAGTATTTTAAGCTGCAGTGGAGTACACAAGGGGAGTGCACAAGTTTCAGAAGTGAGATAACAAGAGTCCAGAGACAGTATATTCCAGTTAGGGTGAAAGGAAAGGCTTGTAGGTGTAGAGAAAGCTGGATGGCTAGAGACATTAAGTTTTTGGTTAAGTAAAGAAGGAAGCATATGTTAGGTACAGACAGCAGAGAGCAAGTGAATCCTTAGAGTATAAAGGCAGTAGGAGTATACTTAAGAGGAAAATCAGGAGGGGAAAAATGGGACATGAGATAGCTTTGGCAAATAAGGTTAAGGAGAATCCAGAGGGTTTTTACAAATACATTAAGGACAAAAGGGTAACGAGGGAGGGAATAGGGCCTCTCAAAGATGAGCAAGGCGGCCTTTGTTTGGAGCTGCAGGAGGTCGGGGAGATACTAAACGAGTGTTTTGCATCAGTGTTTACTGTGGAGAAGGACATGGAAGATATAGAATGTGGGGAAATACATGGTGACATCTTGAAAAATGCCCATATTACCCAGTGGAGCTGGATGCCTTGAAACGCATAAAAGTGAATAAATCCCGAGGCCCTGATCAAGTGTACCTTACAACTCTGGGGGAAGCTAGGGAAGAAGTGATTGCTGAGCCCCTTGCTGAGATATTTGTATCATCAATAGTCACAGGTGAGGTACCGGAAAACTGGAGTTTTGCAGTGCCACTGTTTAAAAAAGGTGGTAAGGACAAGCCGGGGAACTATAGACCAGTGAGCCTGACAACAGTGGTGGGCACGTTGTTGAAGGGAATCCTGAGGGACAGGAGGTACATGTATTTGGAAAGGCAAGGACTGATTAAGGATAGTCAGCATGGCTTTGTGCATGGAAAATGAATTCTCACAAACTTGATTGAGGTTTTTTGCAGTAGTAACAAAGAGGATTGATGACGGCTGAGGCTGAGAGATGTCAGAGGCTGAGAGGTGACCTTACAGAGGTTTATAAAATCATGAGGGGCATGGATAGGATAAATAGACTAAGTCTTTTCCCTGAGGTGGGGGTAGTCCAGAACTAGAGAGCATAGGTTTAGGGTGAAAGGGGAAGGATATAAAAGGGGCCCCAAGGGGCAACGTTTTCATGCAGAGGGTGTTAAGTGTATGGAATGAGTGCCAGGGGAAGCAGTGGAAGCTGGTGCAATTACAGCATTTAAAAGGCATCTTTATGGATATATGAATAGGAAGGGTTGAGAGAGAAATGGGCCAAATGCTAGCAAATGGGACCAGATTAATTTAAGATATCTAGTCAGCATGGACGAGTTGGACGAAAAGTCTGTTTCCATGCTGTACATGGACCTATGACCACAACCAAAGCATAACAGGGCAGCCTGGGGAACATTGGAGCAATTGAGTCCAAAGATGACAAGATGAGGGTTGCATGAGCAGATGGACTGGATGAGATATGGAGAAATTTGAGAATTAGGAAAGGATAAAAGAGGCGATGTATTTAGAAATTAAACTTGGTGACTGCTGTATCCTGCTGGTTCCAAATAGGTTCGTTCAGCCCTAGACAGTGGCCAGGGAGAGTGATGGAATGGTTGGTATGCAATCTAGGAAGGTCTGGCAAAAGGAAAGCAGGTTGGGGGTTGTTGTTGGGAAAAGACAAAATCAGTGTAATAATAAGAAAGATATTGTTAGAGGAAATCTTGACGTCAAATCAGCCTGGGTGGTACCAAGAAACAACAAGGAGCAGAAAACATTAGCGGTCATTGTTGACTGGTCTCCAAACAGTGCTGATTATGTCGGGATTGGGAATAAATAGGAAATTAGAGGTGCGTGCAACAAAGGTGTAACAGTCATCATGGCTATTTTTAATTTGCATTCAAATAGGGCAAACTACATTAGCTACTGAGTAGCAGATGCATTCCTGGAGTGTGTACAAGAATTCTTTAAAGACCAGTACAATGAAGAACCAACGAAGGGGAAACAGGCTATCCTAGATTTGGTTTTGTGAAATAACAAGGGATATTTTAACAATTTTGTTGAGTGCCCTTTGGCTTGTGGGGAGGGGGGGTGGAGAAGAGGGGGCAGGAGAACTGACCAGAATTCTTCAAGATAGAAATTGAAATTGTTCAATCTGAACCTAACTAAACAAACATATGAGGGACAAGTTAGCTGTGATACAATGAAGTTATGCAGCCTAAGGCATGACAGTAGGTAGGGAGTTAGTGTAGAAGAATAATGCATGCATTAAAATAGTTATTTACATTCCTTCTGGACAAGAGAACACAACAGGAAATGTGGCCAAACTACAACATGCAAAAGTAAATTTAGAACAGTTTTAGACCTATAAAGAGAAGTCATAGAAAACTACTAGAAAAAGTAGCAAATCTGAGCACAGGGGAACACTCAAGATTCAGCAAAGCAGGACTAAGAGATTGATGAAAAGGGGAAAAGTTGCCATACGAGAGTAAAATTGTAAGAGTGGACTGAGAGAGCTTTGACATGTGCAAAAGAGAGAAACAGAATAGGACAAACAAATATAGGCCCCTTACAAACTGAAATGGAACGAAAGAAGAAGAATGAGGAAATGGTACAACAATTATTAACTGCTATATAGATAATAGAACAGTACAGCACAGTACAGGCCCTTCAGCCCTCGCTGTTGTACCGACCTTTTAACCTAATCTAAGATCAAACTAACCTACATACGCTTCATTTTACTATCATCCATTTGCCTACCCAAGAGTCACTTAAATGTCCCTAATGTCTCTGACTCTACCACCACTGCAGCAATGCATTCCACACACTGGTAAAGAACATACCTCTGAAATCTCCCCTCAATCTTCTTCCAATCACCTTAAAATTATGCCCCCTTGCGATAGCCATTTCCTTCCTGGGAAAGTCTCTGGCTATCCACTCGATCTAGCCTCTCAACATCTTGTACACCTCGACCAAGTCATCTCTCATCCTTCTTCGCTCCAATGAGAAAAGGCCCACCTCCCTCAACCTTTCTTCATAAGACATGCCCTCCAGTCCAGTCAGCATCCTGGTAAATCTCCTCTGCACCCTCTCTAAAGCTTCCACATCCTTCCGAAAATGAGGCGACCAGAACTGAACACAATATTCCAAGTGTGGTCTAACCAGGGTTTTATGAAGCTCCAGCATAATTTTGTGTCTCTTAAACTCAATCCCCCTGCTAATGAAAGCCAACACGCTATATGCCTTCTTAACAACCCTATCAACCTGGGTGGTAGCTTTGCGGGATCAATGGACATGGACCTCAAGACACCTCTGTTTATCCACACTGCCAAGAATCCTGCTTTGCTGAATTCGGAATGTTCCCGTGCTCAGATATGCTACTTTTTCTCGTAATTTTCTGTGACTTCGCTTTAGATCTAATACTGTTCTTAATTTATTTTGCTCACTTCGTGCTTTTCCATGTTGAACTCCATCTGCCACTTCGCCACCCAGCTCTGCATCCTGTCAGTCAATGTTCAGTTACAACCTACAGCACTCCACACTATCCATCACTCCACCAACCTTCGTGTCATCAGCAAACTTACTAACCAACTCTTCCACTTCCTCATCCAAGTCATTTATAAAAATCACAAACAGCAGTGGTCCCAGAACAGATACCTACAGAACATAACTGGTCACTAAGCTCCAGGCTGAATACTTCCCATGTACTACCACCCTCGGTCTTCAGAAAGTCAAATTTACATGTCTCCTCACTTTCTGAATGAGCCTACCATCGGGAAACTTATCGAACTAAGTTTTAGTTCTGTCTCCAAAGACGACACCACAAATAATTTCCCAGAAGTTCCATGGAAGCAAGTGCCTCTTGGCAAGTAAAAGTGAATGATGTTTAAGGGCATTAGGCCAAAAAATTAGTTCTACAGAAATTAATGGAACTGAAAGCAGATAAATCCCAGGTCTGATAATATAGATCCCAAAAGGTGCTAAAGGTGGAGGCCTTGGAAGTAGTGAATTTGTTGGTGGTCATCTTCCAAAATCCTGCCAATTATGGAAGAGATTGGAGCTTCACTTGTAGCTTCACTTTTTTTTAAAAAGGAAATGAGGGAGAAAACCAGGAATTACAAACTCATTTGTCCAGCATCAGTAGCAGGGAAATGCTGGAGTCTATTTAAAGGATTTGATAACATGACACAACAAGTTTCTATTAGCATTTTCCAAGTCAACACTGATTTATGAAAAGTAAAGAGTGCTTGACAAATCTTTCTTTTCTGAGGACATTATGTGAGAGAAGCGATCATGGTTAATTGGATTTTCAGAAAGCTTTCGATGAAGTCCCACCTAAGAGGTTGGTGTCCAAACGCAAATAAAATGCATTTGTTGGTAGTATAATGACTGCTTTAGATTGAGAATTAGACAAGATACAGAGTGGGGGGTGGTGATGTGGGCTCTGCAGGGACCAGTGCTCAGGCCCCAGCTGTGCATAACCTATCAGATTTGGACGACAGAGCCAAAGTAATATTCCTAAATTTGCTGATGACACATAACGTAATGTGAGTTAGAGTGAGAGCATTCAAAGAGGCTTCAAGGTAACTTCGACAAGTTGACAGAGTAGCCAAATGCATGGCAGATACAACATAATATAAATAAATTTTCACTTAGGTAGGAAGAAGAGTCTGGCAGAGTATTATTGAACTGATGGATTGGGCAATGTTGAGATGAAAAAGGGACCTGGAAGTCCCTGTACACTAGTGACTGCAAACAGACAGCTGGGTATAGCAAACAGTTAAGGCAAATGGTACGTTGACCTTCATTGCAAGACTGTTTCAGTACAGGAAGTTTTACTGAAGGTGTACAAGGCCTTGGTGAAATCACACCTGGTATACCGTTTGCATTTGTGGTCCCCTTACCCAAAAAGATACATTTGTTCTTGAGGGACTGCAAGAGAGACTAACTCCTGGGATGGCAGGTTTGTTGTACAATAGAAAAAAAGACATGATCAATTGAGTCTGCATTAACTGCAGCTGAGAAGAATCAGGGGAAATCTCGTTGAAAAGTGTAAAATTCTGAGAGGGCTGAACCAACTGGACGCAGGGATGATGTTTTCTTCAGCTGCGGATCCAAAACAAGTTCTCAGTGTCTCAGAATTTGCAGTGGACCATTCTGGATTACGACTAGGAGAATTTTTTTCAGTGGTGACCCTGTGAAATTCTAAACCACGAAAGGCTGTGGGGGCAAGGTCACTGAATATATTTAACAGAAAGAGATTTCTAGAGGCTAAAATGTGTGAAGATGTATGGAGAGAAAGCAAGTGTATGACTTTGAGATGGAACATCAGCTATAAGCATATTGAATGACGGAGCAGGCTTGATGGGCTGAATGGCTTCCTCCTGCTTCCATATTCTCTGTTTAGAGCTTTTATATAAAGGATGAAAGTGATCTGTACCATATGCTCTTTACCTATAGGAAAATGTTGCATGTGGCCGTGTGTCAGTTTGTTTTATGGATTCAAAGCATTTTAGTTTTTAAATGGGGTAGGGAAACCAGTTACTGAACACCAGAGTTTATGAAGTCCCCGACAACAGAACTCACTGACATGAGCTATGTTTCTTCCCACTCCTCCACAAAATACATTCCATGTTAGATGTGAAATACAATTTCTTTTAAACAGCACATTTGCCATAAGAAATAACCAAGGAGATATTTGAAATGTAGATATATGAAAAAAATTTTGTTCAGTAATTTACTTTTGCTTTTGGACAGCTAGATACGTCTATCAAGGTTTAGGATAGCAGGCTCATAGAGTTAGACAATGTTTACACTGAATCACTCACACCGTTCATCACTAATTTAGATTTGGATATTATTGAAATGTGGACATACATGTGAATTTAGATGCTCGGTCATTATTGCCCATCACTAAGTGCCCAGAGGGCAGATAAGAGTCAACCACATTGCTGTGTGGTCTGGGTAACCAGATAAGGCAAGGTTGGCAGATGATATTAGTGAGCCACCTGACAATCAACATGGTCAGAATTAGGCTAGTATTTGATTCCAGATTTTTGAAATGTAATTCACATTTCAACATCTTCCATGGTGGGATTCAAATTCCTGCCCCCAGAACATTAACCTGGCCTTCTAGTTTCCTAGCCCAGTGATAGCACCACAACGCCACCACCAACCCTCTCACTCATATGAACTGTTATGTGCATGCATCTGTTTTATTACATGGTAATCAACTGCAAAGTGAACTGTAGCAATCCAAATTTTAAGCGCTTTGGTTACAACAACCAACTTGCATATAAAAGCAGATACAAGAGAACAAATATCTCGTAATTTAAACCAGAAGGCTGCATTTGTTGACGCCATTTGCCATGCGCACTATTCCCTGCAAATACCCCAACACCGATCCATTTCCCCACCCCTCTGCTCGCATCCCTCCCTATCCCATTCCCTCCCCACAAGGCTCATCAGTTCTCTCTCTTCCACTTCCTCCATTTGGCTTAGAACCAAACAGAACCAAAAAACTTATTCAGTACAAAAATTAGATTAATTGAAATATTGCAGAGTGAATAAAACAGATGAAAATAGAGAAAGGCATGGGCCTTGCCAAATTTTTACCTCAAGCTCTGAGTCACTGGAGTCAGGTTGTGCAGAGAGCGTTCCTGTGAGAAATGGCATTGGCTGACCCATCTTCGCCATTCGAGAAATCAACTTGGCTTTCGTGGTGTCTGGATTCTAGGGGAAAACAAAATACAATGATTGGCTGCAACGGTAAGCAAAAGCAAGAAAATGGTAACTCTCTCAATTCCCTTTTATTTCAGAGGCTGAACTCAATTGCGTAGCATTAACTATCGAGAGTTCAATTTGACACAGGGATATAAATGTGGACTCAGCCAGCCATGAAATCCACAGTCTCAGAAACATGGCTGCACATGTCCAATATTATGAAGTAGTTTATCACACATTCACATGTTTATTTAATAAGTTCCTATTCTCAACATTTCAGAAAGACAAGGAGGAATTAGGGCTGTGTGTATCTCTTCCATGCATTACAATTGATCAACGATAGATGACATCAGGAACTGGTTGCCTGATTCATTTTCAATTCAAGATTCACACAGGAAGTAAAAGCAGATGAGGGGGAAATAGAATTACAATAGCCAAAAAGAAAAATGGAAAGACAACTTGAATAGTAAGCAGAGGTCACTGCGCAACAACAATAAAGCAGAGTTCTTACTTACAGCCAACGTGTCACTCAGTGAATTTGACTTTGACCGCACCACAGGCTCCCTGAAAAGCATAATTATTTTGTTCATTAACAGCTGAAGGATAAACCCATTTCCTTCTTTATCTCCAAAATTATTTTTGATAATTCAGCACGTCAAAAACATCAGAGAGTTCCTCTCTTAAATAGTTATCAGGCATTAAGTCTCAAAACTCCCCACTTTAAGTCTTACCAAATGCATCCACAGAGGGTGCAGTGTACAACACAGTGAAGTTGGACACAAACAGATTCTACTTGATAGTTGAGTTCAATATGGGGGCACCAACGTCAAAAGTCTGGATGCAGTAAAACGTTTCATAACGTGTGCATCACTGCCAAAATGAGCATTTACTGCCCTCCTCATTTGCGCTACAGGAGACAGTTTGAGTGATCTCTATTTAGTCAACAAGCAAGACCTCATTGTTCAAGTAGGCACTTTACTGTCTTCAGAAACAATGTTAGAAATCACAACACCAGGTTATAGCCCAACAGATTTGATTGGAAGCACTAGCTTTCGGAGCACTGCTCCTTCATCAGGTGGTTGATGAAGGAGCAGCACTCCGAAAGCTAGTGCTTCCAATTAAACCCGTTGGACTATAACCTGGTGTTGTGTGATTTTTAACTTTGCACACCCCAGTCCAACACCAGCATCTCCAAATTCAGAAACAACAGCAGAGTTCAATAATCTGAGACAGTAATCTCTATACTCATCTGCTTTTCTTTGCAGTTTCAGTCTTGCCCTTGTGTTTCAGTTTTCCAACAGCAGCTCTTCAGTCTACCATGTGACAATACTATGTCTTTGAGAGATGCATTTTGTCCTGTTTTCTTTATGAAAAGTTGAGACAGAGGTGACAAGCAGTCCAAAGCCAACAAACAGCTTGTAAGGACTTGTGGGCTTTTTATTTTAAAACGTTGAACAAAAGAAGCTCCCTGAATGGGTGAGATCAAGCTCCCACAAAAACAGGGTTTATTTTCATTTTAGCTTTCAGTGGCAGTTGCTGTGGTCTTGAAGCTGGGCGTGGAAGATCTTATTCTTTCTACTACAGCTAAAAGCTGGGGTCCTCTTCCTGTGGCTAGAAATGCACGCGAGACAGTTTTATTGAATGTTCCTTTGCCAAGGATGTTTATGGGATTATACTATATTGGAACAGTTAATTAGTAGCTAATATATTTATCATTTTGTAATGCATGTCAATAGAGTTAGTTAAGCCAAGTCTTGCCTTTTATTATTGTCTGTATTTTAACTCTTATAAAAATAAAAGTATACTTTGCTTAATGTTGGGTAGTTCGACCAATTGAATTGCATCTGGAGCGCAACACATTACACTTACCTTTAAAATACAAAAAAAGGGTCTAGACTATCTTCTTAATATATTTTGAGGGGGTTTGGTCTGGTCCATAACAAATCTGGAGCTCTTGACAGGATTAAAATCTCTAATCCCAGGTTGGGTTTAGGATTACTGAACTCAAAGGCAGAACAGAGGAAAGGTCACTTGACCTGAAATGTTAACTCTGATTTCTCTACACAGATGCTGCCAGGCCTGCTGAGCTTTTCCAGCAATTTCTGTTTTTGTTATGCTCAAAAGGCATTTTGATAGGGAAGGAAAGCAAAAGGAGAATGCATTACTGGTGACAACAGAGTGAAGAACCAAGTTCAGATGATCCTGAATTGGACATTCCTCAAACTCAAATTGAGCAATGAGGAAGTTTCCAAAAACTGAGATAAACTGAAGTACCATTCCAGAAAAAAATTGAAATGACCTGAAATAATCATTATAATTACATGGGAATAAGCTGGGAAGTATGATACTAATTATGCATAATGTAGATATAGGAAATGTTGTTCCAATTAAGCAACATTCTTATAGACTTACTCCTCCAAAGTTAGCACAGGTTTAAAGGCAGATTGAATGCATGCTCGAAGACAAGGTAATTGAAGTGAGTTGTAGCAAATGGAGCTCACCCATAGTATTGGTGCAAAAACCAGATGGTAATCAACAGTTGTGTGTGGACTGTCACAAAGCCAATGCAGTTACACAATCTTATTTCACGTTTGGAAGACTGTATTGAGAAGGTGGGACAAACAATTTATATTTGCAAGTTGAACTTACTCAGACAATACTGGCAAGTACCTTTATCTGATACAGCAAAAGCAATTTTGGCTTTTATGACTTCGAATGGGCTGTACCAGTTTATAAACATGCCATTTGGTGTGAAAAATGTACCAACCACATTTCAAAGACTAACGAATAAAGTGATTTTGGGATTACCTAATTGTGGGGTGTTAATCAATAATCTGGTGATTTTTATACACACGTTGAAGGAACACTTAGATCAATAGATGCTCCACTTCGGGGGAGGAGGTTTGGTGGTTACTGGGCTATATTATTGCATACGGACAAATGACCCCATGGGATATGAAAACAAAAATGCTACTGAGGCTCTACTGATGACTTATTGTAGTACAGAAAATGTCAACGGATGGAGAAATGTCCAAAGGGATTTGACTGCCTGAAAGCTGTGTAAATCACTGCCCCAATACTACCCACACCTAAACACGGAAGGCCATTTAAGGCATCTATCAATGCAACTGATATTGGTGTCGGTGCTGAAGACCAATGAAGAAGACCTTACAACCAGACAATGACAAGATAGAAAGACCTACTGGATATTTTATGAGAAAACTGAATAATCAACAGAAATATTCCCTGATTAAGGAGGAGACCTAGAGCTTGCTTTGGCATCACAACATGTCAATATTTATATTGCCTTCAATGATGTGAAACAATTGTATATACTGATCATAACCCCTTGAAGTTTTTAGAAAAATTAAAGATTAAAATGACACCTCTTAAAGCCATAGTATCATTACGAACAGACACATTGGGTCTGGATACATGTTGCCTTTGTCTGAAAGAAAACTTGTCCCTTGGCTATGCACCATTAACTCTCATCAGGAAAAAACTGCAGTGGTAAGAGCTGTTCCTTTGAGGTATTTTAGGTGTTGGAGGCGATTTCCTCGAATTCCAGGACCAGAAATTACTCTAATGAGTTGTTGCATTGTTTTGGAACTTTGGGGGAAAAAAAAGATCAAAACACTGGCACTTTAAAAAGGAGGAAGACATACAACGTCAAGACCATATGGTCAGATAAAGAAACCTACCCTGCTGTCTGACACAGCAGTCAATCTGCACAGCTACTGCCTTTGCTGTTCAAGTACCTCCGGACATCGGAGTGCATCTAGGAAAAATTAACAAACAGGGAAATTCACAGGTGACAGAGGAACCTGTGTGGGTAGGCTCACACATAGGAAGAAGCTAAATGAATAGCTTTTAAGTGTAACCTTGCGGCAAATTTACAACAGTGAGTAGTGTGGACTTGTTATTGATTATGTGTTTTACTGAGATCTCTCTCTTGATTAAACTTTAAAAAATATAAAACATAGGTATTAAGTTAGCCTGCTGAAGTGCTTTTGAGTGCAACAAGATGGTGCTATTTTCTGGATCTGCAGTTTGTTAAGGAGCAAAGATGGCCTTTAGTAGAGTGACGTGCGCTTCCTGTCGTATGTGAGAAATTAGGGAGGGTTTCCACATTACTAATGATTATGTTAGCAAGAAGTGTCTTTGGTTGCAAATCCTATCTAATCGCCCGGATCGGTTAGAGCAGTACTTAGAGGCAATAAGGAATTTACAGGAGCGAAGTGGTATGATGGATGGTAGTTATTCGAAGGGAGAAAAACCACAGATACACAGTCAGGTAGATGGGTTACCTCCAGGAAAGGTAGGAGAGGCACAGACAGATGTTTCTGCAGCCAGCAGCAAAAACTTCAGATTGGTGTGTTGCCTCCCTGGTGCCAGGATCAAGGATCATTTGGAGATGGTGCAGAATATTCTAAGGGGAAAGAGTCCAGCAGGCTGTCGATGTACACATTGGAACTAACGACAAAGGAAGGGAAAAGGATGAGATCCTGAAGGGAGAATATACAAGATTAGCAGGAATTTAAAAAGGAGTAGTAATATCTGGATCACTCCTGGTGCTATGAGAAGTGAGGGTATGAATAGGAGGACAGAGCAGATGAGTATGTGGCTGAGCAGCAGGGGAGAAGGGTTCACATTGGATCATTGAAATTTCTCCTGGGATAGAATGGACCTGTGCAAGGAGGACAGATTGCACCTGAATTGAATGTAGACTAACATACTGGCAGGGAGATTAGGTTGAGCTGCTTGGGAGGATTTAAACTAGTAAGGTGGGCGGCAGGAGATAGAGAGAAACACGGAAAGAGTAAAGTGATCAGTCTGAGATTGGTACAGTTGGGAAAAGGCATGAGTCAAACACCCAGGAGCAAAGCAGAGAACAAGGTAAATTAAACTGCATTTATTTCAATGCAAGATGCCTAACAGGTAAGGCAGATGAACTCAGGGCACAGTTAGGAACACGGGACTGAGCTATCATAGCAATTACAGAGATGTGGCTCAGCGATGGTTAGGACTGGCGGCTTAGTGTCCCAGGACACAAAATCTACAGGAAGGATAGGGGGTGGGGGCAAGAGAGAAGGAGTGGCATAATTGCTAAGAGATAGCATTACAGCTGTACTTAGGGAGGATATTCCTGGGTATAAAACCAGGGAGGTTATTTGGGTGGAAGTGAGAAATAGGAAAGGGATGATCACCTTACTGGGATTGTATTATAGACCCTCAGTAGTCAGCAGGAAATGGAGAAACAAATCTGTAAGGAGATTTCAGTTACCTGTAAAAATAATAGGGTGATTGTGATAGGGGATTTTAATTTTTCAAATATAGACTGAGACTGCCATCGTGTTTAGGGTTTAGGTGGAGAAGAATTTGTTAAGGTTGTACATGAAACTTTTCTGATTTACTATGTGGATGGACCTACTAGAGAAGGTGCAAAACTTGACCGACTCTTGGGAAATAAAGCAGGGCAGGTGACTGAGGTGTCAGTGGGGGGAGCACTTTGGGGCCAGCGACCATAATTCTATTCGATTTAAAATAGTGATGGAAAAGGATACACTGGACCTAAAAGTTGAAGTTCTAAGTTGGAGGAAGGCCAATTTTGACAGCATTAAGCAAGAACATTCAAAAGCTTATTGGGAGCAGATGTTCGCAGGTAAAGGGATGGCTGGAAAATGGGAAGCCTTCAGAAATGAGATAGCGTGAGTCCAGAGACAGTATATTCTTGTTAGGGTGAAAAGCAAGGCTGGTAGATATAGGGAATAGAATAAAGAAGGAGGAGGAAACAAATGTCAGGTATAGATAGCATAAGTTTTTGTTGCAAACGTTTCGTCCCCTGGCTAGGCGACATCATCAGTGCTTGGGAGCCTCCTGCGAAGCGCTTCTTTGATGTTTCCTCCGGTGTTTATAGTGGTCTGTCCCTGCCGCTTCCGGTTGTCAGTTTCAGCTGTCCGCTGTAGTGGTTGGTATATTGGGTCCAGGTCGATGTGTTTGTTGATGAAGTTTGTGGATGAATGCCATGCCTCTAGGAATTCCCTGGCTGTTCCCTGGTATTTTGGACACTACAATGCAAGGACTGCACAAAACACTATATAGGACAAACAGGAAGACAGCTAACAATCCACATACATGAACATCAACTAGCCACGAAACGACACGACCAGCTATCCTTAGTAGCCACAACACGCAGACAACAAGCAACATGAATTCGACTGGGACAACACTACTATCATAGGGCAAGCCAGACAGAGAACAGCCAGGGAATTCCTAGAGGCATGGCATTCATCCACAAACTCCATCAACAAACACATCGACCTGGACCCAATATACCAACCACTACAGCGGACAGCTGAAACTGACAACCGGAAGCGGCAGGGACAGACCACTATAAACACCGGAGGAAACATCAAAGAAGCACTTCGCAGGAGGCTCCCAAGCACTGATGATGTCGCCTAGCCAGGGGACGAAACGTTTGCAACAAAAACTTCCAGCTCGGCGAACAGAACCACAACAACGAGCACCCGAGCTACAAATCTTCGCACAAACTTTGAATAGACAGCATAAATTGAGTAAATCCTTAGAAGAGTATAAAGAACATAAAGGGAGTAAAAGTATATTAAGAGGGAAATCAGGAGGGCAAAAAAGGGAAATGAGATAGCTTTGGCAAATAGGGTTAAAGAGATTCTATGAATACATTAAGGACAAAAGGGTAACTAGGGAGAGAATAACAAAAATCAGCAAGATCTCCTGCAGTTCCATATGTAGGCTATGTAGGAGATACTAACAAGTATTTTGCATCAGTGCTTACTGTGGAGAAGGATGTGGAAGATATAGAGTGTGGGGAAATAGATGGCGACATCTTGAAAAATGTCCATATTACAGAGGAGGTGGTGCTATATGTCTTAAAACTCAAAAGGTGGATAAATCCCCATGACCTGATCAGGTGTCTCCTAGAACTCTGTGGGAAGCTAGGCAAGTGATTGCTGGGCCCCTTGTTGAGATACTTGTATCATCAATTGTCACAGGTGAGCTGCCAGAAGACTGGAGGGTGACTACCATGGTGCAACTTTTTAAGGTGTAAGGAAAAGCTAGGGAACTATAGACCGGTGAGCCTGACATCAGTGGTGGTTAAGATGTTGGAGGGAATCCTGAGGGACATGATGTACATGTATTTGGAAAGGCAAGGACTGATTAGGGATAGTCAACATGGCTTTGTGCGTGGGAAATCATGTCTCATAAACTTGATTGAGTTTTTTAAAGAAGGCATGGAGATGATAGGTGAGGGCAGAGCAGTGAATGTGATCTATATGGAATTCAGTAAAGTGTTTGACAAGGTTACTCATCAGAGACTGGTTAGCAAGGTTAATTCACATGCAATACAGGAAGAACTAGCCATTTGGATACAGAATTGGCTTGAAGGTAGAAGACAGAGGGTGGTGATGGTGGAGGGCTGCCTTTCAGACTGGAGGCCTGTGACCAGCAGTGTGCTGGGTCCACTGCTTTTCGTCAATTATTTAAATGATTTTGGTGTGAACATAGGAGATGTAGTGAATAAGTTTGCAGATGACACTAAAATTGGAGGTGTAATAGACAGCAAAGAAGGCTACCTCAGAATACAACAGGATCTTGATCAGATAGGCCAAATGGGCCCAGGAGTGACAGATGGAGTTTAATTTAGACCAATGTGAGGTGCTGCATTTTGGAACGGCAAATCAGGGCAGGACTTATGCACTTAATAGTACGATCCTGGGGAATGTTGTTGAACAAGGAGACCTTGGAGTGCAGTTTCACAGTTCCTTGAAAGTGAGTCATAGGTGGATAGGATAGTGAAGAAGGGGTGTAGCATGCTTTCCTTTATTGGTCAGTGCATTGAGTATAGGAGTTGAGATCATGTTGTGGTTGTATAGGATAGTGGTTAGGCCATTTTTGGAATATTGTGTGCAATTCTGGTCTCTCTCAGAAGGACGTTGTGAAACTTGAAAGGGTTCAGAAAAGATTTACAAGGATGTTGGGTGACCTTATAGAGGTTCATACAATCATGAGGGGCATAGATAGGGTAAACAGACAATGTCTTTTCCCTGGGATGGAAGAGTCCAGAACTAGACAGTATAGGTTTAGAGTGAGAGGGGTAAGATTTAAAAGGGACCCAAGGGGCAACTTTTCCATGCAAAGGGTGGTGCCTGTATGGAATGAGCTGCCAGAGGAAGTGGTGAAGGCTGATACAATTGCAACATTTAAAAGGCATCTGGATGGGTATATGAATAGGAAGGGTTTAGAGGGATATGGGCCAAGTGCTGACAAATGGGACTAGATTAGGTAAGGATATCTGGTCAGCATGGATGAGTTGGACCAAAGGTTTCTGTGCTGTACATCTCTAGGATTCTGTGTAATCTCTCCTGTCTTCCACTTGGTCATGAGCCTTTCAATTTGTTCTCTTCCCACTCTCCTCCTCCCTACAACTAGTTACATTTCTTAACTTTTCTTTGTTCAAAACTAAGGTAACAGATTTGATATTGTTTCTCATACCGAAACATGAACGGATATTTCTCCACAGATGCTGCCAGGTCTGTTGAATTTTTCCAACAATTTCTGGTTTTGTTAATATTAAAATATGAACAGATTTTTGGTCTCTAACCTAAGCATTCTCAGCATTTTCTATTTTTATGTTAGACATCAAGTTCAGATGGTTTACCTTCAGAACACATTGTGAAGTGTTCTATCTTGGACATGGAGTGTCAAAAGTAACCCTCCAGACTCCCAGAATCTGGAACGTAACTCTAATTATTCCGTAGCACATTTCAATGAGATTGTAAGTAGGGAATAAGTCAGTCAAACCAGAATAACTGAAAGTAGCCATGTTATACACCTTTCATACCCAGGCTTTGGAGGCACAGACACAGGTGCTGGGATCGCAGTTTCTGTGGTCAGGCTTTCTATGCTGGGGGCTGGTGAAGACGTAGCAGATTCATGAGAGCTGGTACTCAGCTTGTCAGATCCTGACTCCTTCGCAAACTTTACCTGTGACAAAAAGTGACAAAGTGAGTTTTCTAGTTCACAAATACCCAAATAACACCTTGCAGCGCCACAAACTCACTGAGCTGGTAAAGCAACCACACAAAGATCTTCAGTGTTTAATTTAGCCATCAGTTTGAGTATGCAATGAAGAGCTGACAGTTCAATAGGTCTGAGAACATTAGACTATAGAAAGTAAAATTCTTATTGAGAAGCCACATTACGGCCAAACACAAATTTCCAGGAAACCTTGTTCTATACATCAAAACAACACCCATGATCGCACAACTGTTGTATGTTAGGCTTTGCTTACATGTTCAATCTGAACATTCAATTAAATCCACAATCTTTATCAACTGAATTTCCAAGTTTTCAAAGTGGATACCAATTCGAACCACACTGATCCAATCAGAGTTGTGGGGAAAATAATGATCAGCATATATTCCCAAAATAAGCCAGATATGGCTGAGTCTTAGCTTGGAATGAGGTGAAAACGTATACACACCTTAACTAACACTCACCCTTTTAACCTCCACTTCAAAGATTAGTGTGGCATTGGCTGGAACCCGGTTTGGTATTCCCTGTGATCCATACGCCAAACCTGGAGGTACAATCAAAAGTCTTCTTCCATTCTTCTTCACTCCCAGCATTCCAACTTCCCAGCCCTGCAAAACGCACCATTTACAAAGATCAACAAATTGTTCCCAATAGATTAACATGGTAATCAAAAGAGTTGGTACGAGTAAAAATAGCCACAAAACTGTTGAATGCCATTAAAAATTCACGTTCAACTTGTATTCTTTAGGCCAGGAACAAGGTAAAGGCAGCAAACGGTATGCTGGCCTTCATTGCGAGACGTTTCGAATACAGGAGAAGGGATGTTTTGTTGTAGTTATACAGGGCCATGGTGAGGCCCACCTAGAACACTGTGTGCAATTTTTTTCTCCTTTTCTGAGAAGAATGCTCTTGCTCTTGAGGGAATGCAGCAAAGGTTTACCAGGCTGATTCTGGGAATGGTGGGACTGGCGTATGAGGACAGATTAACTGGGTTAGGATTGTTTTCACTGAGGTTCAGACATGCGCGTGTGCGTGTGTTTTTGGGGGGGGGGAATGAATGGACTCTCAGAGACTTACAAAATTCTAACAGGACCAAACAGCATTGATGCACGAAGGACATTCCCAATGGTGAGTGCGCCCACAACCAGAGGTTACGGTCTAAGGATACAGGCTGGATCATTTGGAGGTGGAGATGAGGAGACATTTTTTCAGCCAGAGAGTGGTGAGCCTGTGAAATTCATTACCACAGGAAGTAGTTGATGCCAAAACTTTGAATGTATTCAAGAGGCAGCTACATACAGCATTTGGGGCAAATGGGTTAAAAGGTTATGGGAGAAAGCAGAATTAGGCTATTGAGTCAGACGATCAGCCATGACCATAATGAATGGCCTCCTCCTGCTCCTATGTTTGACTCTATTATCCCACAAGTTACCTAGTAAACCATACCATACACACCAAAATACAAACAGAAAAGTAAAGCATCTTGAAGTAGTGACCATCGTATGACGGAATTACTTAAGTTTGAATGCTGTGGCTGCAGGGTGCAGACAACACAAAAAATGCTTTAAATTAAAAGTGATGATAAGGAAAAGGCGTTTGTGGATTGATAAGTATATCCCTCCCAAGGACAAAAGGAATAAATCTGAAATACTGCAAACATGGTTGAAGAACAGCATTAATCAAGATACAGCTCATTAAAGGCAGAGGAGCCCTGTCTAAAATTAGGGCGGTGGTGGTGGTGGTGGTGGGGTGGGGCGGCGCAGCTAAACATAACATCACAAAGCTAGAGTGGCGGGGGGTTGGTGAATCAGATCACCAACAAAAAAAAATAAATAACTCTGGACAACTTCAAGGGTTATGGCCAAAGGTTTATACAAAGTAAGATTGTGGAAGAAGAGAAATTATTGAAACACTTAACCTTTTGCTCTTGAGTTTAGAAGGATGGGAGGAGATCTAATTGAGATAGAAGAGATGCTAAAGGGGATTTACAAAGTAGATGGAGAAAGGATGTTTCCTCTAGTGGAGGTAATCTAGAACAAGGGGTCAATTTTCAGATATTGAGTAGCTGATTTAGATCAGATTTAAATCTCTCAAATGGTCCTGAACCTGTGGAATTCACTTACCAGCATGTGATGGATGCTGAGACGTGGAGTAAATTTAAAGAGGAGACACAAATTTTTAGTTAACAACAGGTTAATGTAGTCAACGCCAAAACTTTGAAGGTATTTAAGAGGCAGCTAGATGCAGCACTTGGATTGTGGGGAGCAGGGAGGAGTGTGGAGTTGAGGCTGAGATGAGATCAACCATGATCGTATCAAAGCAGACGAGGCTCAAGGGACTGAATTGCCTACTCCTAATTCCTATGTCCTTTACCTAACTCCTCGGCAAGAGCTAGTGTGTTACTTTGATTCACTTGCATTTGCATTCATAGTTTCACAGCCAAGTCAAATTCTCCAGTTAATAATGACCACAATTCATTCCAGTCGCTTCCCATTTTTCTGACTGCCACCAACCCCCACTAATCATCGTCTCCACCAGGGGTTCCCATGGCTCCATTCCTGATCCCCAAGACCTACCTTTATCACTTTCCCCGATCCTATTTTCAACCGCAGCAACTTGTCTCTATTCACATTCGTGTCAAACACCTGAAAACGTTTGAAACAGCAAATGTGACAAGGAGCAGGAAACAATGTACATGGACCTTCTGCTGCTTTTGCTCTTTTAATATTCCGCATTAAAGCAACTATTTTTGCACTCGTGTCTACACCAGTCATTCAATGGTCTGTTAAATGAGCATTCTTTGGTATTTAAATTAAGGAAATGATCAGACTGACCAAACCTAGAACCCCTAGAATCAGAGGTTTTCAATCACAACAGTTTGGGCTGTGTTCAAAAGGCCAAATTTTCCCCAACAATCTTAATTGAAACATGAAGCTTCTGGTCGGGATGACAATCGGACTTTAAGATGGATCTGTTTTTAAGTAAATTACAATCTTTAACATAAAAAGACTGCAGCACAGATTCAGAAATCATGGTATTGACTCAATTTTCCCCACCTGTCCAAACGTGTGGTTCTGGTAAAGCCAACCTGTGTAGGACACTTCCAGAGAGTCCCCTGTTTCAACTGCCTGTCCTTCTCCTGGGGCTAGATCTTGGATCAGCACAGATTCCAGTGTCGGGATGCTGTTGCATTTTGCCAAACACACCTGCACAGCAGAAGCAAGTAGAGACTAAACATATGGTCTGGGAAGTTACATGCTAAGATTGGTCAAAAAATCAGTGTTAACTGAAATCCACCTAGTCAAAAATTCTGAAGACAACTAGTGACAAACAATAAAGAATGACATCAACCTGCACCAACATCTCAATTAAAAATTAGCCAAAAACAAACTAATCAGCAACATTAATTCGTACCGAATACTCTTCAGAGCACGATGATGTAGAGACAAAGTGGGAGAACAGGTTCGAAATAAATCACCTTTTCAAGCGATTGAAGACAGACAATCTCAGATTACTTTTGATCTATCCGAGAACATAGGACAAACATAGAGGGGCCAGCAGATCAGTTTAAACCTCAAGTAAAAAATGTAGAGTGTCGAAGTTTAAATCCCATATGATTTGCAGGGATTGAACCAAGTAACTGATTATCATTTCTCAGGCTTTGCCAACATCCTATAAACAGCGCTACAGGATGAGATCATTGACTTTGACCATGCTACACAATTAATTTTCACTCCATCATGATACCCTTAAAATAAAACTAGCGATCCCAACCTTGAAGATTTCAAATAAGCCCACATTGAGAGAATATTCTGCAATTACAGCCTAGAAGAGCCACAGATGCTCAATGAGCAGCCAGATTTTACCTGTTTGGTGAATTCCATCACAGCCTTCTCAGAATCAAACATGATTGACCAATTCTGCCGCTGGTCATCGTAAAACACACAATAATTATTGGCTTGAACCTGAACAGAATGAACATTGAGATGGGTTAAGTTAAGTTAAGCAGAGTGATTTCCAATGAATTGCTCATTCAATGATACACTTCTGGAACAAAGCTATACAAACTACAGACAGAACTCCGGACCGAGATCCAAACTGTGTTAACCCCCTTGAAGCAAAACAACAATAAAAACTGCTAGAATTTGATATCAATATCCAGAGTTCAGCAAGAAAGTGCAATTAAAATCCAAAGATCCACCTGGTATTATTTGGTCTTTGGACAGGATGGAACAACGTCTTGATACACAGCACAACTTAACAATCTGACGTTTTCAGGACCCACATGTGAAAAGGATACTGAGTTAAAAGATTTTGACAAATAAGCATGTGCAAACTAAACTCCCAAATCAGTTGGTCCTTCCAAAAATAGTGAATAGACAGGATTGGGGAAGGGCACTGAAGTATACAGAGACAGGAAAATAAAAATTAAGTCTGACTTAAAATCATCAGGAAAATATTACCATTACCCTGTTCAAAATATAAGGACCAACAGTTACAAACACTAACTTACTGATCAAAGTTAGACAATGAAAAAGAGAATAATATGACCTTGGACAGGAATATGGAATTTCATTACAATTCTCAGTGAAATTAAGTAAAATTATATCAAAGGAACTGCTCAACAAGTTCCCAGGACAATAGCCAGCATAAAGAGGTAAATTGAACATGCCAGGATTGCAATTAATAAATGAAGGGACAGAATAAGCATTTCTCATTTAAAACGCAAAGGCAAGTATATACAAACAATGATCAAGACAATATATTTATTACAAGTTCTGCAGTTTAAAGATCAAGCAAATATTATGTGATAAAGATTGTTCATTAACTTGGGCAATTAAAGCCGATGCCCCGAGACAATCTGTAGAGGTACCAATGTTCATCCAACTCCCTGACACCATCAACCTCATCAGTACTGCCCAACAGCATCCAATCTAACTACAAAAAGAACGAATATCTGATCGAGAAATGTTTTTGAAGAAAAACACATCAGATTGAAGCACAGAATTTTAAACCTCAAATAATGAGCAAGTTACCCATTGGTAAATAACAATCCACTTTCAATAATCCCATATAGCAAAAAAAAAAGTCACTCACAGTAAAAGTGAAAGCTGGATAAATGCGGGCAGCAGCAATCCGTTTCTGTTGGCTGGCGTAGAGGAGAACCTTGTACTTTAGGGATCAGAGATGGAGAAAAAGAATCAGTTCGCATGCAAAACCTATACAAAACCAGACACTTCATACTGCATTGACTGACAAAAAGACTACATCACAAAGTATCCCTGCTATAGCTCAGTCAGACCCACCTCTGCAGAAGCATGGTTTCCAAGAATTGCTGCCCCTAGTTTCCCCTGCTTCACGTACTGACCATTCACACTGTAATACAATGAAAAGAAAGCAATCAATAACAGACCCAGAACTGTGACCAGGATACCTACATTCCAAATGTTCAATGCCCTGTGCTAATTAGCCCTTTATGATGGGGTAGAATATAAGTACTAAATACTGCAGATTGCATTTGCAATTCTAAAAGAAGATGGGCTAAAAATCTGTTAAATCATCCTCTAAAACTTTGGAACATTAGTTTAAATATCTGCCCGACGATAAGTCTTTCATCAAGAACACATTCCCTACCTACATTTAAAAAAGAAAGCTGAGAACACTAACTCACAGATGAGCCCAAGATATATATTCAAACCCCATGATGATGCTGACACACTAGCTTCCAGCACCAAGATCAGTCTTAACCATCACTCCACCCTACTTCTCACACAGAAGACCCTTATCCAGCCTCTGTTTCCCCACCCTCCACAACACTTACTATTGGTAAGCATGCACTCCAGTTGCAAACAAGACCGCTGGAGCAGCAGTAGCTGGTGGCTTCTGTGAACCTGCTCCTGCAGAAAAGATAAACTCATTATTGGTTCGAAAGTAAACAAGTCTCCCCACATTTAAATAGGCACAGCATTTAACGGGACTGTAATACTGTCAAGAGGATGGTGTGGCATGATGGTTCAGACTGCCACTTGTAGTGCCAGTTATCAAGCATTGTCCTCTGGTTCCAACCCAAGGCAAGATTAAACCAAGCATCAGAGCAAAATAAGCTGCTGCGAGAACAAATGAAATGATTTTCTCTATCAGATGGGCAGACCCAATCGTTCACAAGGCAAATCAATCAATTGGATGTCACTGTAAAAGGGTCACATGGTCAAGCTGACTGGAAAGCCAGCAGAATTAACATGAAAAAAAGATAAAAGTTGCTTGTTTGTACACAATCCAATTCAAAGCAGAACATGCAGGGAAACTAATCCTTTAGCAAAATCCTAATGCAATAAAAATTCAAAGATACTAGGTGGACAAACTCCAAGATACTTTCAAGTGCCATAATAAGTAGTGACAGAAAACAAAAGTTTAATAAGATAATTGAACACCAAACAAAAAAACAAGCCTTTGTACAAGGCCTCAATAAGAAATAGCATCCAGCTTGGTCAAGGATAGAGGGGCCCCCAAAGGGTTCTGGTGAAGCAGTGTCTCCCGACAGTTTGGCTTCAAGTTTCATGTGCCCAGAGTGGGGGCGGACATGACATTTCCAAATAAGTTGATTAAATTAACTACAGATGCCCCAGAAAAGTTTAGCAGAGGGTCACTAGATTGATCTCCAACTTCAGGTTCCTTCGTTTAAAAAGTCCAATCTTGGAGGGCTAAGGATTTGAAGGGTTTTGAGACAATGAGAGGATCATAATCATTTCCAAGTCACTATGACGAGGGACGCCCACAAACAACAAAACAACAAAACCGGGTTAAGTGTGAGCACATATTTTGTTTTGCAGAATTGTGGTGCTAAGACTGAATTGCTGCATTCACACAGATGGTGGATTTACTGCAAAATTAAATAAAAAGTGGTCAAGCTCCTAAGATTGATTTGTCAACAATTCACAATTGCCTTGAACTGTCCAGGAATTAAATAGTAAACATGCATCTTCAGAACACTCCCACAAGCAACCAAAGAGAAAAATTATAAGTCAGAAATCACACAATACCAAGTTATAGTCCAACAGATTTATTTGAAGTCACAAGCTTTCGGAGCTCTGCTCCTTCATCTGGTGAAGTGGAGGGAAGCTAACAACATATTGAAGATGCACTTGGACAGGTGGTCAAGATTCGTCAAACCAGATAATGAAGCGCCTACTCACTTGCTATTGGAAAGGGAAGGAGATAGAACACGAGAGGCATGCAGTGGTGGGATTGTTGGAAGACAGGTGGTGTGAGGACAACTCCAGGGGTAGGTCTAATTGGGTTCCAACTTAATTGTGAAAGGGGTCTTCATATAAATGGATAGTGTGACATTGGAGAACAATCACCATGCTCTCCAGGAGCATTCTGACTCTACAGGTAAGAGGAATTCTGTCCTAAACTGTCTTCAGACATTTTACCCCAGACTGCACTGAGAGACAGAGGAAAGTTGGCGTTGACTCAGCAGACCATTTTGCCCTTTTCCTCCATCAAGCACCATTCCATCCCCCAAACTAACATGCACTGCTGCTCTAACTTCACATTTTTACCAGGTGGTGGTGTCCCTCTCTTCGGCTGCTTAGGGGCAGTATACTGGAAGGACTCGTTCCCCTGACCTGTTGAAGCCTGATCCATGCCAAATAGAGAGGCCAGTTTGGACCTGCACAGGGAAAAGGCAAAAGTTATCAAATCATCCACAATTTTTGAGCAATGCGTTCAAAAAGTATTAACTAAAAAACACAAAAGAACTGCAGACGCTGGAAGCCCAAAACAAAAACAAATTGCTGGTGAAAGTGAGCAGGTCTGGCACCATCTGCGGAGAGAAAGCAAAGTAAACAACTTGGGTCCAGTGACCTTTCTTGAGAACTGATTCTGCCAAGCCTGAGTTTTTCCAGCAATGGACAAGTCTACATTCAACTTTACTGTTGATTATGTGGCAACATTTTTGTGACCTCAAGAGAAGCTTCGTCCCCCAAACAGAACCATAAATCCAAAAAAAAACAGAAGACAAAATTCAAAATAGAGCAAAGAATAATTCTGGAAGAACACTACTAGGCAACTTGGAACTATACTGGACCGGTGAGGAGCCATTTTTAAGCGAATTGTTTATTGGATGGAGTGTCACTTGTTTGTACAATAAATGTTGGCCTATCCCAACTGCCTTTGAGAAGATTACAGTGAGCTACTTTCCTGAATCTTTGAAGTCCTCAGGGTGTGGATACACCCACACTGCATTTTTTTTTTGGGGTGAAGAGAGTAAACAGAGAGATAGTTTCTAAGGGAGCACAAAAAAAACTGATGCTCCATCTCTTGCTTCAATTTAAATAAACCAAATCTAAGTCCACGTTTCAAACTGCATAAAATTTACAGCACAAAAAAATTACCAGTTAAAAAATTCATTTAATAATTTGGACCACATTCCACACATTTTCTCCGCTACCATTAAAGTCTCCTAACAATGCCATCCGTATCCTTCTAATTCCTTGCCCCTCAAACTGAACCATAGCATACAGGTAGTACTTTTATAATACAATGGTTGCATTCTTATACAACCCCATGTCATCGAAAGATTGTGCTTGAAGCGTTGGCACTGTAATTGCGTTACCGTCAGTATGCATTTTAGAAGTTGGCACTTTAGAAACAGCATTTCCAATTTGTCATTCTTATTACAGCGAATTAGTGTTGACAAAACGCGTATTATAACAGAACAACCTGTATTATCAGTTTTGTAAATTAAGAGGAAGAAGGCAGTGACAGATAACTAACAGCAGATGGTTCATGAATTAACTAAGCATGGCAAAGCTGGGAGCAATCGTACTTACACCAACCTTTTGTTTACATAGGATACTAGTAACAATGGTTTGGAGAAAGCTGCACAACATTGACCATAGTGTAGGAGTTACAAGTACATCACTGGTGCCTGCCACAAACACAAGGACTCTTTGCTTACTGCTGTAGTCGAACACTGATCTCATGGGCACACTAAACATTGCTTCATGCACCATGTGTAGGGCTACTGTATACAGCATTGCTCCAGGTACAGAAAATCTTAACTGGTGAGCAAAGAGCTGGAAAACATTCACAGGAATCTTCCAGTCCATTATGATTCATCAGGGACTCATGGCCAAATGTTTAACATTTAAGAACAAAAACTAAGTTTTACTGGGCATTATTATGAGAAGTTCCTTTAATACACCAAGTCCTCTACCTCACTTCCAGAAATGCCAGGTTAAAAAACTTAACTCCAGTAGAGAATAAGGAAGAGGTGAAGGACAAAGTCAGGTGGGTGGTGGTGTCAGAGGCACAGACTGAATATTCGATATAGGGGAGGATGTTCAGAAATGCAGTGCCTTGACAAGTTCATCATGCAAGTACAGTATTGAAGACCAGAAAGTCTCAAGTTTCACTGCTGGCTTGTTAAATCAAATCACACCATTGAGATGCTGAACAATAGGATTCTTCTTCATTGATCTGATAGAGATCAAAGTTAACACAAACGATCCTTATAAATGATACTGACCCTTGAATCTCATTCCACGTGTTCTCGGTTCCCCAACATCCCAGCACATCAGCCATGGTCTGATGATTACAAGGTACAGAATCAGAGCAACATCACACAGTCAGGTAAAGCGCACCAGCCCAAATGAAACAAACAAGCCGGAGTTGCAAGACTCTGACGAGGCTTCAACAAGTATCAAGGGTTCCCTCACAACTGCCTACATACTCATTAATTGAAAGCATAGGACCGTTCTTAATGGAGTTACAGATATTCCACATTTCACTCCAAGCTCAATGACTAAACTGCTTTCTTTCACCACATGCAGGATTTTTTTTGTATTTGGAAACACTCATATCAAACACAGCTGTATTCAAACTTGTATGATCTTGCAAAATCAAATTTTCTAAAATTTAGGTCACTACACGTGACAATTCTTTGATCAAAATGTTATTTTTTGGCAAGACAAAATGTTCTTCTGCCCACATTTAGTATTATTCAATGGTATGACAACACACCTGTAAATGTAATCTAAAACTATTGAAATATAGGAACAGCATAAACTCCCAACATTTTGCATCACTTGTCATTACAGTGGGAGCCATTTTCAAAGAAAATAAGGGGCACAACTAGAGAGCAATTCATTTTGCATTACATCACAACAACCAAGAGCAGGTCAGAGACTGGATATGGTCTGCCTCCCAAATCCCAGCTTCGGGCATTTGGTGAAATGCTCACCACTTGCTGGCACTGGAGCAACTCCAACACTCACCATTAAAGACAGAAAGAACACAGTTTACTTTGACACCATGTCCTTCTGCTTAAAACATCTACCTTGTTGCTGAAATATGCACAGTCAACAGGTTCCACTGCAGCAATCAAATAAGCTTTGACAATAGCGACTTGTAAACCTGTGATCTCAATCACTGACAAAGAGACAGGCAGCAGAAAGATGGGAACATCACCACCTTCAAGCTCTCATTTAAGCACTTGGACAGATACTGCAGTTGGTTCATTGTCCCATTCAAAATCGAGTAAGCTTCCCCAACTACAGGGCAGGAGCACTTCCTCAACACCACTGCAAATATTCAAGGTGAAAAATGTGTTGCTGGAAAAGCGCAGCAGGTCAGGCAGCATCCAAGGAGCAGGAGAATCGATGTTTCGGGCATAAGCCCTTCTTCAGGAGTCTGCCCGCCACCTCCTCCATGATTTTTGCTTCCCTCGGCCCCCAACGCCTTATCTTCACCATGGACATCCATCCCTATACACCTCCATCCCCCTTCACGAAGGCCTCAAAGCCCTCCAGTTCTTCCTTTCCCGCCGAACCAACCAGTACCCTACCACTGACACCCTCCTTCGACTGACTGAACTGGTCCTCACTCTGAGCAACTTCTCTTTCCAATCCTCCCACTTCTCCAGCATCTGCAGTCCTCACTTTCTCCTAGCAAATATTCAAGGTGGCCCACTACTAGAATCGGAGGTGTACCAACATGAAATGGACTGCAGCAATTCACCACCACCTTCTAAATGGAAACTGAGAACTAGCAATAAAAACTGGCCAAGCCAGCAATGCCCAAATCCAGCAAGTGGATTAAAAACTAGCGTCATCAGCTATAAAAGCTGGAGATCTGGGTTACAGAACCCAAGCAGTGTGCAGCATAGAACTAGGTGAACAGCACATTCAGAGAGGTGGCCACACCTCATATTAGGGACAAGCAGACATACAGGGTAAGGGTAACTACCAAACATACAGGTAGCTACTGTAGGAGCACCTCAAGGTCTTGCTCATTAACTAATTTTCGAACATGGATATCAGTTGAGGGAGATGGATCCTCAAAGAAGTGCCCACACTTCGCCCAATCGTACAGGAGGGGAGAAACAAGAGCAGGTCAGTATTATTGAAGGATTCTTCAGGTGGGGGATCAGACATGCATTTCTCCACGTCAACAACTTCAGAATTTGCCACCTCTCTGGTGCTCAGGTCAGGGATGTCACAGATTGGTTGCAGAACATTCTACAACCAATTAACAAGTGGGACCTCAAAAGCAATCTCCAGATCCAAGTACAGAAATAAGATTATAAGACAGTTGGATGCATGGCTGAGAAAGGGTGTAGGAGGGATAGCTTTAGATTCCTGGGACACCAGCATTGCGGGAGGTGATACCCTTTCAAGCCAGACAGGTTGCATCTGAACAGAGCTGGGAATGAGTTCTTTTTGGGTCGCATTTAAACTAACTCAGCAGCAACACTCCCTCTGAGCTCTGCAGTCCCTCCACATGGCGGTACACTCAGTCAGAATTTCCATGCACACTAGTCATATGCAGTACTGTAGAAAAAGGATGTTTCACACACTTTTAAGGCTTGAATCTATTTGGCTAAAGGTTGAGGAGGACGTAATGACACAGATGCTGTAATTTATCACCAACTAGCAAGAAAGATATGAAGAAATCTGCAAGGAAATTACAAAGATGTAGGCATCAGTGCAGTTATAATGGGAGAATGTATATTGTCAGAGATGGTGGTAGTGTAAGGGACAGTGAGAGGGAAGCATTCCTAGATTACGTTCAGGGGAATTTCCTACAGCAGTATGTGCCCAATCCAACAAGAAAGGATGTACTGTTAGATCTGATTCGTGGGTATGAGGTGGGCAAAGCAGATCAAGTGACAATGGGGGAATATCAAGGAAAACATTCTGGGGACAGTGATCATTGTACAAAAGGTTTAGGATGATAGTAGAAAGTGATATTGGTCAATCCAGATTAAGAATCATTAATGGCAGAGAGCAGACTTCAACTGGACAAGATTTAAACAGAGAAAGGTAAACTGGAACCAAAGATTGGTGGAAAAACAGTTGCTAAACAATGGATTACCTTCAAAGAGATGGCTTGGCAACAGTCAAGGCATACTGCCTCAAAAGGGAAAGGAGATAAATATTAAAAACAAAAAGTGCCCTTGTGTGTCAATAATTGAGAATCACATTGAATAAAAAATGGTTCAGAAGGGAGGTGATATAGTCAATGCAAGGAGGAAAGAAGGACTATGAAAATAGGATTCAGTATTGGAACTAGGAGAAAGTGAGGAGTGCAGATGCTGGAGATCAGAGCTGAAAAATGTGTTGCTGGAAAAGCGCAGCAGGTCAGGCAGCATCCAAGGAGCAGGAGAATCGACATTTCAGGCATAAGCCCTTCTTCAGGAATTCCTGAAGGGCTTATGCCCGAAACGTCGATTCTCCTGTTCCTTGGATGCTGCCTGACCTTCAGTATTGGGACTCTTGCTTTTCCTGATATATATATAAATGATCGAAATCTTAGCGTGCAGGGGACAATTTCAAAGTGTGCAAATAACAAAACTTGGGAAAATAGTAAAACGTGAGGAGAACAGTGTCGAACTTCAGAAGGACATTGAGTGGAGTGAGCAGGTGGGTGGCAGATAAAGGGTGAGGTGTTGTAAACAAAAACAGAAACTGCGGGGAAAACTGAGCATGTCTGGCAATGGGAAGAAATGAAGAGTCACCTGACTTGAAATGTTAACTCTGCATTCTTCCCATAGGTGCTGCTAGACCTGCAGAGTTTCTCCAGCAATTTTGTTTTTGTTTCGAATCTCCAGCATCCGTTGTTCTTTAGCTGATTATTATGAGGTGATGTGTTTTGGTACAATGAAAAAAGAAACAGTATGATGGGTACTATTCTAAAGTGGGTGTTAAAATACTCAAGTCATTAAAGGTAACAGGACAGGTAGAGAGGGCTGCTAAAGCATTCATTATTCTAAGCTTCATAATTAGGGACAGAGATTATAATAGCAGGGAGGTTATGCTGAACTTCTACAGAACACTGGTTGGACCTCAGCTGGAGTATTGTGCACAGCTCCAGTGCCACACTAGAGGGAGGCATTAGAAACTGGAGAAGAGCTTTAAGACAATGGGTCAAGACATGAGATACTTGTGTTACGAGCAAAGATTAAAATGGGGACTGTTGACCCCGGAGACAAGGTAGACATTTTCAAAATCATGAGGGGAGAGGGAATAGGGAGTAACTGTTCTCACTTGTGAATGGATTTTTCAAAAAAGAACAGATTTCAAGTGTTTTTCCAAAAAATATGAAATGTAGAGTGAGCAACATTTTCAGACAGAGAGATTCTGGTCTGAATTGCACAGCTTGTCAGTGTGATGGAAGCTAGTTCGAGGAGGCATTCAAATGAACATTAAATACTTATTTAAACGTAAACGACATGCAGGATTACAGGAAAAAGACAGGATGTTAGAACCAAGTTAAATGCTCAGAGCCAGTGCAGACACGATGAGTTGAATGCCTCCTTCTGCACTAACAGTTCTGATTGTGTGTGCTCCAATTCGCCGTAAATTGTCATGGGGTAATAATTACTGGAGAGCTGTGATTATGTTTTCTGCTTGGATAAAGTGAGAACTGCAGAATCTGGAGATCAGAATTGAAGAGTCTGGTGCTAGCAAAGCACAGCAGGTCAGGTAGCATTAAAGCAGAAAAGCTGATGTTTCAAGCATAAGCTCTTCATCAGGAATCTCCTTCATTTCTCCTTGTTGATTGAACTCTCATGCAAGCATGGATACAATTTAAGTTTAAGTGGCTTAACATCCTGTATTCCAACATTGCAACCACATTCCATATCATGACATGAGCTCAAAATTATTTCAACTAACAGGCTGTTATTTCTACTTTTAATTCATGATTAAAGTGATTAAGTTTCAAATTTAAATTCAGATATGATGAATTTCAGAGGAGAATAATGAAAAGCTATGCACAGGTCTAGATTTCTGAATATTAAATTTGTAATTATAACATTTTTCCATTAATTATAACTAGGTTTAAATCACTAGGGAAAAATTAGAGTGAAAACTAAGATGATGACTCAGGAGTTGTGTCAAGTTAATAGAAAATACAATGAAAATAATCAGTCTTGAGGTTTGCAACTCTTCCATCTGGCTTTTTATTCAAATGGTTTGTCTGTAAGTGACAATAGCAGAGGGCCACATCTAGACATTTACTGTAGAAAGGTCCCCACATGCTCTAAGCATATCTCTGAAGGAATCTGCATTCTGATGGTTGTATAAATAATTTGATAGATTTAGACCTGTAAGAAATAAAGGATCCCTTAAATATTCTAAGCTACTCTGAAAATGAGAATTTACTAAGAAAACAGTTGACAAAGCATTTATTCTCTCACTTCTCCTCACTCATCTTTGAAAAACACCATAACCAAATCACAAACATTATGTTCTCACAACTGTGATGAGGGTGCCTGACTCTCCAGACCTTCATGAATTAACAGCAGAATGCTCTATTGGTGCGAGTGCCTGTCTTTCTGTGCAAGCATCTGTTTAAAGTTAACAAATGCCTTCAAAATGAAGTATTATTTTAATTAATGCAAGGTGACCTTAAGCTGAAGTGATGGAAAAGGGAAAAAATGACCCATATTAACACCTTGGGTATTCATCCGTTAAAAAGAGAGTTGACATCAGTGCCAGAATTAGGGTATGTCATTCGATGCTTTCAGGGACAAAGAACAGCCCTGGTCTAAGAGGTGAAGAGATTCTGATGAAGGATCAGTGGACTTGAAGCATGAACTCTGCCTTCGCTCCACAGATACTGCTAAACCTTCTTTTTCCGTTTTTGTTTCTGTTCTCCAGCACCTGCAGTTTTGATTTTTTTGATGAAGGATTCTGATACCTTGGTCAGCCTGAGCAAACAGACAAGCTCCTGTCACTAATAATTACGGAGACTGTTTATGTTCATTCATTTGTTCTCTGGATTCAATAAATTGCTCTTTTCTTATTAATTACCTTTTCAAAACTGCTGCTTAATATTGAAAATTACTTACGAGTGTTTACTTTGGGTTAACTATCACTTTCAAGCCTTCAAACTGAAGCCGAACACATCTACTGTAACAAGCATATTTACCCAGTGAAAAGATAAGGATTTCTGGTATTGTTTTGGATCTTCCTGAAGAGGTCGAGTTACCTTGGGATAGGAGGCTAATAAAAAATTAATAAGTTGTGATTTGGAATATGTGAATTTATCAGACAGCATTTAAAAAAACATCAGGAATACAATTTGGTTGAATAGTTGGTCTCGGTTCATTTATTCCAGACTGATTTGTTTTTTTTTAAATTATTCACTTTATATTTATTTTAATATTAGTTTGTACTCTTTTCACTGACCCTCCTTGACAGTAGAGTGGGATAAGGTCAGAAGGGATTGAAAAATAAGTCAACTCATTGCATACTACAAACTGCTCAGAGAGCTTATTTAATTGAGTTTGAGAACCATCAAGTATGATGGCGAAAGAACCAAAGTATTTCAGTCAATACAAACCAAATGTACAAATTATGAAACAAAACCAAATCGCTAGAGAAACTGAGGAGGCCTGGCAGCATCTGTAGATAGAAAGGCCTCCCCCCATCTTCTCCCAGTTCCAACCTTTCAACTCGGCACCGTCCTCATGACCTGTCCTACCGTCCATCTTTCTTCCCACCTATCCGCTCCACTCTCCTCTCTAACCTATCATCTTCTGCCCCACCTTCATTTACCTATCGTACTCTCAGTTACCTTACCCCCAGCCCCACCCCCTCCCATTTATCTCATCACCCACTCGGCTCACAGCCTCATTCCTGATGAAGGGCTTGTGCCCAAAACATAGATTCTCCTGCTCCTCGGATGCTGCCTGACCTGCTATGCTTTACCAGCACCACATTCTTGACTCTGTAGAGAGAAAGCAGAGTTAATGTTTCAGGTCCAGTGCTACAGGTTTTCAGCATCCTCAGTTCTTCATTTTCATACAAATTATGGGCAGGACTATGGCATTTAGCCTCGAGCTAACTCTACCACTGCTAGTCTGAATACATTCTCAACTCCACTTTCCATTTACTCCTATACCATTTAACTTTCCTGTCACAAACAATTTTAAAAACATTTCAGTGACCCTGCCTCCGCCACTGTCTGGGGTAGAGATTTCCACAGAATAATGGCCCTCAAAGAAAAATTCTCATCTCCATCTTAAATAGGTCACCTCTTATTTTTAAACTTTCCCCCTACTTATATCATCTTCCAAAGGAGATATATCTTCTCTCCATCCACATCAATTCCCTCAGGATCTTGTATACTTCAATAAAATCACCTGTTATTCTTCAGAAAGTCCATGTGTACAGATCCAACTTGTTCAATCTTTCCTTTCCTTTCTAGGAATCAGTCAAACTGGTTACTCTAAATGATTCTAGAGCATTTATATCGTCTCTCAAATAATGAGATCAAACTATGCCGAAACTTTAGATTGGGCTACCAACACCTCATAGTAAAAGGTCCATATTTTACTGTTCCACTTCTCTTGTAATGAACAATAAGTGAAGTCATTACTACAATGTAGGAAATGCAGCAACAACTTACCACACAGCTGGAATGCGCAAGTGGCAATGTGTTAAAGACCAGATAATCTGGCTTGCAGACATGTCAGGAAATGAACATCGGCCAGGTCCTTACAGACAACTTCCTTTTTCTGGTTCACAATGGCACTACCGGATCTTTTACACACTCCTGAGATTTGCTGATGTTTCTGTGGACTGGCTTGTTTGATGAACTTAAATAGCACAACAACTGCTGGACAACAGTGTGACCTTTGCTTCATCCAATTAAATCCTTACGTGGATAAGTGTTGAAATATTTTGAGTTGTTCTAAGCATTACAGCCCACTATTTGTCCCTTTAACATCAAGGGAGCTGGCAATATTCATTCTTATCCTGAAAACGGGAACCCAGAGCACTTTCTTCAACACATTTTACAGAGAGTACAGCATTACTGCGAAAACTGTCAAACAGTTCTAAACTGATGGAAGGCAAAAAAATTCCAGTCACAAAAATTAGGCTTTTTGCTCCAGGCAAGTTTTAGATGCTGTTGGTTCTCCATTTTAGTCCCGCTTCCTCTTTGCACTGACCATTATTTTAAAATAAAGTTTCAATCGAAATCAATACTGTTATAGCTTAAGATGTTAAAACTCTTTTTCCAGGCTATATAAAACCTGAGAGAGCACTGAACTACTCTACAGAGAAGCAGACTATCTGTATCACCAAGAAACTGAGTTAAATAACTACCTATCGAAGAGTTTTTATTTTTTATTTTAAATCAGATCATCATGCTCTCATTGCCCTAGGACAATGAGTTAGCAGAGTAAGACAACTTGTATCTGTTTCATGGGACCCCACTTGTGCTGCTCTGGATAAAGGTCACTACACAGAAAAAAGGATCAACTGTGCAGTAAAAGATGCTAAATCCAGCAGGAAGTACAGTATTTTACACAGACATATTCTGCTCAGCATCATTATGTAATGGTGTTCTTCAGGTCAAGTGATTTGTCTAATCCTGTTTTCTTGTAACGTTCTGCATTATCAACATATAAACGCAAAGGAATTTCGTGTAATGTTACAGGCTGTCTCTCAATAACCATTTACAAAGTAAAGACTCATTAGAATGAACTACATGAGGGAAAAAAATCTAACTTTTCCATAGTATAACTAGGCGAGTTTAAGAGTATAAACCTCCGGTCTTGTGACAAAGTGCATGCCTCTCCAGATTTAAATAATCTCAGTTTTGCAAACAAGCAGCTTTTTCTATGGATGCACTATCTTCAGAACCACAACACAAATGAGTGAGTGAATTGCACGTTCATCTCTTTGCCCATCACAAAAGCAAATAGAACACACCATTATAGAGCGTGGACATTCAGCATGAAAAGAAACTTTGACCCATTATACAAGCTTCACTTGGAATAATGGAACAATCCCCGCAAATGGTGCATGATAGACTTCTGAAAAAATATAGTTTTAAAACCACTTCATTATCATAAAAAGCTGAAGAAAGTAGATCTTTTTAAAATACAAATTGGTAGGATTTGGTAAAATGTAACTCAAGAATTTAGAATTAAAAAGCGAAATGACTGCAGCCCTCAAGATTCCACAGCTATTCCTGAGCATGTGTGCATTTACTCAGCACTGGTAACATAAAATAGGTCACAAAGCTTTTCACGAGAAGAAATTAAGACAAAAATAAACATTACCAAAGAGAGATAGATATTGGGACCAGAGATTGAAGCTAGTTTAGGGAAAGAACTTTAGATGAGGGCTGAGAAAATTATGTAATAATAATTAATTGTAAGCACAATTGAGAGTTTCACTTGAGCACAAAGACTGAGCTTCTAATGGGGTGTACACCTGCAATGTTTTGAGTTAAACAAATATAAGGCTGCAGTACTATCCTTCACTAACTGACTTTCTAAAGTAAAGCAGACACCTAAAATGCAGAGATAGGTGAAAAAGAGTTAAAGCAATGCCAAATTCTTGGAGTGTTTAGAGCTGGTACACAACTGAGGAGCAGCAAGTTTATGGGAGGGTTTGAACAGAAGTACAGAATTTATTAATTTAAACAAATCTTTTCAACACAGGAAACAACATACGTCATTCGCAAATACTGGGATGACAACTAACAGGACAGTTAGCAGACAGGTGCTGTATTCATGTTCAAGTATATGGCAGCATTGGGGAGACAGGAGGCCAGCTGAGAGAGAATTTACGTTTTCAAGTTTAGAGATAGAAGGGTGAATAAAAGTTTTCAGTACTGGATGGGCTCGTGGAGGGGTGGAAACTTGATATATCCGTTCCATAATACACAAGGGAATACCTGTAAAGAGCTCTGGATAAAAGCAAATTACTGTGGATGCAGGAATCTGAAACCAGAAGAGAAAATGCTGGAAAATCTCAGCAAGTCTGGCAGCATCTGTCAGGAGAGAAAAGAGCTGACGTTTCGAGTCCAACTGACTCTTTGTCAAAGCTTTGACAAAGGGTCAGTTGGACTCGAAACGTCAGCTCTTTTCTCTCCTTACAGATGCTGCCAGACTTGCTGAGATTTTCCAGCATTTTCTCTTCTGGTTCCTGTAAAGAACTCCGCTTATAATGAACTAAGAGGCTACAGTCGCAAACAGTAGAGTGTGCTGGAAAAGTCAGCATGTCTGACAACATCCATGGAGACTGAAAGAGAGTCAGAGTGTCTTGGGACTCAACTTCAGAACATTTGGAACTCTTCTGCTCCAAAACAGTCATGGGACTCAAAACGTTAAGTCATAAACTCTGTTCCTCTTTCCACAAATGCTGCTAGACCTGTTGAGTTTCTCAGTACTTTGTAGATTGGACAATCTATTCAATGTCCAATATTGAGGGAGAGGAACAGGGCTCAGTCATGGTATTTGTAACAGGACTTGCAATAGCTTCAATCTTCCCAAGGATTAATGGGAGATGAGCATGGTTCATCCAAGATTTGAACATGTAATTGAACAGAGGCAGCGAAAGGATGGACAAGTGGTGATGAAATATTGCCAGACATTAGTGTACACATAGAATCTGACATTATGTCTCTGTCATCTAGATGACAATACATGGGGTTTGAGGATAGACCTCAGGGACAAAATTGCATCACTTTATAAGGATGATATATTGCATTGCAGGACCGGAAACACAACTACAGTTTCAAACATATGGTTCCAGAAAGATTTGAGGGGCACTAGGGCAGGTTGAGCATAAATTTGGATTTTTAAAGAAAGGTGACTCAGATTACAATGGAAACTTAAAGCAGGACCAGATTGATGTAAGCAGAAATATCTGTATCATCTATAGAGACGTGTGGGGCACCAGAAGACTGGAGAATGGCTAATGTTGTGCCTTTATTTAAGAAAGGCTGTAAAGGAGAAGCCTTGGAACGATGAGTCTGATATTAGTGGTGGGCAAGCTGTTGGAGGTGATTCTGAAAGGTAGGATTTACCTATATTTGGAGAAACAAGCATGGTCTTGTGTGTGGAAAATCACATCTCACAAACTTGATTGTATTTTTTGAGGAAGTAACCAAAGAGGTTGATGAGGCAGAGCAGTAGATGTTGCTTACTTGGACTTTCATAAAGCCTTTAGTAAGGTTCTGCATGGTAGTTTAATTAGTAAAGTTCAGTCATGTGCAATTCAGGGTGACCTTGCCAACTGGATACAAAATTGACTTTAAGCTGGAGACCAAGGGTGGTGGCGGAGGGCTGTTTTACAGACTGAAGGTCTGTGACCAGGGATCGATGCTGAGTCCACTTTTGTTTGTCATTTTTGTAAATAGAAAGTTTTGAGAAGATTTGTAGCTCAGGTTAAGGTTCTGGATGTAGGTTTGTTCGCTGAGCTGGAAAGTTCAAATATTTTTATAAATAATTTGGCTGAAAACATAGGAGGCCGAGTGGCAGATAGAGTTTAATTTGGATAAACAAAAACAAGGGCAGGACTTATACAGCTAATGGTAGGATCCTGGGAGTATTGTAGAACAGAGAGATCATGGGGTCCAGGTACATAATTCTTTTGAAATTTACATCACAGGTACTCAGGGTGTTTAAAGCAGCATTCAGCTGGCTTGCCTTCATTGCTTTCAGTGTAGGAGTTGGGACATCATGTTGAGGTTGTACTGGACAATAGCAAAGCTTCTTCTGGAGTACTGTGGGCAGATCCAGTCACCCTGTTACAGGAAGGATATTAAACTGGAGAGGATTCAGAAAAGATTTACCAGTATGTTGCCAAGAATGGAGCGTTTAAGTTATAAAAACAGGCTGGGACTTTTTTCACTGGAACATAGGATGTTGAGGGCTGCCTTTGGAGGTTTATAAAATCATGTGGGGCATGGATAAGGGGAATAGCAAAGGTCTTTTCCCTATAATGCAGGAGCTTAAAACTCAGGGGCATTCTAAGGTGAGAGGAGAAAGATTTGAAAAGGACAAGGGGCAACTTTTTTTTTAAAAAACAGAGTGGTTTAACTGGTGGACGCAGGTACAGTTACAACATTTAAAAGGCACTTGTAAAAGTACAGTAAGTGAATAGGAAAGGCTTGGAGGGATGTGGGCTCAGAGCAAGTAGGTGGGACTAGTTTAGTTCAGGATTATAGTCAGCCTGGACTAGTTGGACTGAGTGGTCTATTTCTATGCTGCCTAACTATGGTTACTCCAGAGGAGGATAAAACACAGGTAGTCACAGGGATGGGGATTGCAGCCTGGAAAGTAGCCAAGCTAGATAAAACCCACTGAGCTCTGTCCCACCTTTCAGTTGATCTATCGCAGAACAAGACTCCAAATTATGAATCATTTGGAGATATTGGTGTTGGACTGGGATGTACAAAGTTAAAAATCACGACACCAGTTAATAGTCCAACAAGTTTAATTGTAAACACTAGCTTTTGGAGCGCTGCTCCTTCATCGGGTGGTTCCAATTAAGCCTGTTAGACTATAACCTGGTGTTGTGTGATTTTTAACCAAATTATGAAGACAGTAATTTGTACTACAGACAAACAACAATGATACATGAGGACAATATGAAGTAGGAGTCATGATAAGCTGCAGGAAAAATGTTCACATGGCTCAGTGATGCGCCCCCCGTCTTTCTGATCAAGGTTCTCCATCCACCCCCACATTAACCCCCCGGACCCCCAGCGTAGACCCTCCCGCTGACAGGAGTCGGGCCCCCCGACAGAGGGGACCCTCCCGCTGACAGGAGCCGGGCCCCTCACAGAGTGGACCCTCCCGCTGACAGGAGCCGGGCCCCTCACAGAGTGGACCCTCCCGCTGACAGGAGCCGGGCCCCCCGACAGAGGGGACCCTCCCGCTGACAGGAGCCGGGCCCCCCGACAGAGGGGACCCTCCCGCTGACAGGAGCCGGGCCCCCCGACAGAGGGGACCCTCCCGCTGACAGGAGCCGGGCCCCCCGACAGAGGGGACCCTCCCGCTGACAGGAGCCGGGCCCCCCGACAGAGGGGACCCTCCCGCTGACAGGAGCCGGGCCCCCCGACAGAGGGGACCCTCCCGCTGACAGGAGCCGGGCCCCCCGACAGAGGGGACCCTCCCGCTGACAGGAGCCGGGCCCCCCGACAGAGGGGACCCTCCCGCTGACAGGAGCCGGGCCCCCCGACAGAGGGGACCCTCCCGCTGACAGGAGCCGGGCCCCCCGACAGAGGGGACCCTCCCGCTGACAGGAGCCGGGGCCCCCACAGAGTGGACCCTCCCGCTGACAGGAGCCGGGGCCCCCACAGAGTGGACCCTCCCGCTGACAGGAGCCGGGGCCCCCACAGAGTGGACCCTCCCGCTGACAGGAGCCGGGGCCCCCACAGAGTGGACCCTCCCGCTGACAGGAGCCGGGCCCCCCACAGAGTGGACCCTCCCGCTGACAGGAGCCGGGGCCCCCCACAGAGTGGACCCTCCCGCTGACAGGAGCCGGGGCCCCTGACAGAGTGGACCCTCCCGCTGACAGGAGCCGGGGCCCCTGACAGAGTGGACTCTCCCGCTGACAGGAGCCGGGGCCCCCCACAGAGTGGACCCTCCCGCTGACAGGAGCCGGGGCCCCCACAGAGTGGACCTTCCCGCTGACAGGAGCCGGGCCCCCCGACAGAGGGGACCCTCCCGCTGACAGGAGCCGGGCCCCCCGACAGAGGGGACCCTCCCGCTGACAGGAGCCGGGGCCCCCCACAGAGTGGACCCTCCCGCTGACAGGAGCCGGGCCCCCCGACAGACAGGGGGAGGGAGAAAGAGAGACAGCCAGACCGAGGGAAGGTGGAGGCTGGGAACCGCTCTCCTTCCGACCCGAACTCACCCGCCGCTCGGTGACAGGAAATCGACATCATCGTCATCCGCCCCGAACAGCGACATGTCGATACTAATCGACCGGATGATCCGTGCCGCCCGCCGATAACGTCGCTTTACAGCGTGCCGCACAACAGCATCAAAAATAAAGTCAACACCACCCCCACGCAACACTTTACGGCACATGGGCCGGCGCCTGCGCAATGCGAACGCCGGGCATGAGCATGCGCAGAGCTGATCGTGGTCACGTGAGCACCACCCCGATCAGGATAGTAAAGTACTGTAACTGTGACATTCATTTCAATAGGAGGCTCAATATAAACATGGGGGGAGGGGGAGAAACAGTAGCAGGATTGATGTTTATTCTTTCAACGGTGTAAACGTCACTGGCGGAGTATTTTAGTTGGCAGTTGGGAATCAACTTCATTTCAGGGCAGAAAGCAGCATAGGCTGGAGGTCACAGACTTCAATCAGATGGAGTCACCTAGACACGAAACGTTAGCCTCCTTTCTCTCTCCATGGACGCTGCCTGACCAGCTGCTCCTTGGATGCTGCCTGGACTGCTGTGCTCTTCCAGCACCACTAATCCAGAATCTGGTTTCCAGCATCTGCAGTCATTGTTTTTACCCAGCTGTGATCTCCAGCATTTATTGTTTTCAGTACAGATTCCAGTATCTGCAGATATTTGCTCCTTCATTTAGAATCATAGAATCCCTACAGTGTGGACACAAGCCTTTCGACTCAGCAAGTCCACACTGACCCTCCAAAGCGTAACCCACCCAGATACATTCCCCTCCCATATTACTCTACATTTACCCCTGACTATTGCACCTAACCTACGCATTCTTGAACAAATGGGCAATTTAGCATGGCCAATTCACCTCACCTGCACATCTTTGGATTGTGGGAGGAAACCCACGCACCCGGCTCTCTGGTGCTGTGAGGCAGCCATGCTAACCACTGAACCACCATGCCATCTGGGCATCTGGAGTCAAATGTAGGACAGGATTTCTTCTCTATAGGGCATTGATGGGCCAATTAGATTTTGACAAAATGTATGGTGGTTGAAAAGAAAGGTGATTGGAACACACAATTCTGAGGGGTTTGACAGGGTGTAAGTTGGGGGTGTGGAGTAGTTGTTTGCTCCAGGGAGAATCTAGTCCAAGATCACCTATTTAAAGTAGACATTAGATGGTTTTGTTTTCTGAAGGTTTGTGAGTCTTTAGAACTGTCTTTCTGAAAAGGTGCTAGGGTTATACTCCCTGAATATTTTTGAGGAAGACATAGAGAGATTCTTGTTATGCAAGGGTTGACAGGTAAGTCGGAATGTGAATTTGAGATTGCAATCAGATGAGCCATAAATTTATTGAATGGTGGAGTAGGTGTAAGGGGCGGATCCTTCTGCTTCTAATTTATATGACTGCATGTACTTTTCCTGTTTTTTAGTCCAGAAATATTAATTATATTTAAGTTCCACCACCTGGTGGATTTTAATCCATGGACCCAGAGCAATGCTGGACTGTTGTGGTTCTGTTCGCCGAGCTGGACGTTTTTGTTGCAAACGTTTCGTCCCCTGGCTAGGCGACATCATCAGTGCTTGGGAGCCTCCTGCGAAGCGCTTCTTTGATGTTTCCTCCGGTGTTTATAGTGGTCTGTCCCTGCCACTTCCGGTTGTCAGTTTCAGCTGTCCGCTGTAGTGGTTGGTATATTGGGTCCAGGTCGATGTGTTTGTTGATGGAGTTTGTGGATGAATGCCATGCCTCTAGGAATTCCCTGGCTGTTCTCTGTCTGGCTTGCCCTATGATAGTAGTGTTGTCCCTGTCGAATTCATGTTGCTTGTTGTCTACGTGTGTGGCGACTAAGGATAGCTGGTCGTGTCGTTTCGTGGCTAGTTGATGTTCATGTATGCGGATTGTTAGCTGTCTTCCTGTTTGTCCTATATAGTGTTTAGTGCAGTCCTTGCATGGGATTTTGTTCACTACATTCGTTTTGCTCATGTTGGGTATCGGGTCCTTCGTTCTGGTGAGTTGTTGTCTGAGCGTGGCTGTTGGTTTGTGTGCCGTTATGAGTCCTAGGGGTCGCAGTAGTCTGGCTGTCAGTTCCGAGATGCTCCTGATGTATGGTAGTGTGGCTAGTCCTTTTGGTTGTGGTATGTCCTTGTTCTGTTGTCTTTCTCTTAGGCATCTGTTGATGAAGTTGCGCGGGTATCCGTTTTTGGCGAATACCTTGTATAGGTGTTCCTCTTCTTCTTTTTGCAGTTCTGGTGTACTGCAGTGTGTTGTGGCCCTTTTGAATAGTGTCCTTATGCCTCACAACACACTTCACATTCAACAACCAGATATACGAACAAATCAATGGAACACCCATGGGATCACCAATCTCGGGACTCATAGCAGAGGCAGTTATGCAAAGGTTAAAACAAACAGTCCTACCACAAATTCAACCCAAACTCTGGGTCAGATATGTCGATGACACGTTTGTAATCATTAAAAACACGGAAATAGAAAAAACACACCGGATCATCAACGCCACACTCACAGGAATCCGATTCACGAGAGAAGAAGAAAAGGATAGCCAACTCCCATTCCTAGACATGATGGTACAGAGAACACCAAACGGAGAATTCACTACAAGGGTATACAGGAAAGCCACACACACAGACCAAGTCCTAAACTATGAAAGTAACCACCCCAACACACACAAACGAAGCTGCATCAGGACACTATTCAAAAGGGCCACAACACACTGCAGTACACCAGAACTGCAAAAAGAAGAAGAGGAACACCTATACAAGGTATTCGCCAAAAACGGATACACGCGCAACTTCATCAACAGATGCCTAAGAGAAAGACCACAGAACGAGGACATACCACAACCAAAAGGACTAGCCACACTACCATACATCAGGAGCATCTCGGAACTGACAGCCAGACTACTGCGACCCCTAGGACTCATAACGGCACACAAACCAACAGCCACGCTCAGACAACAACTCACCAGAACGAAGGACCCGATACCCAACATGAGCAAAACGAATGTAGTGTACAAAATACCATGCAAGGGCTGCACAAAACACTATATATAGGACAAACAGGAAGAGAGCTAACAATCCGCATACATGAACATCAACTAGCCACGAAACGACACGACCAGCTATCCTTAGTAGCCACACACGCAGACAACAAGCAACATGAATTCGACTGGGACAACACTACTATCATAGGGCAAGCCAGACAGAGAACAACCAGGGAATTCCTAGAGGCATGGCATTCATCCACAAACTCCATCAACAAACACATCGACCTGGACCCAATATACCAACCACTACAGCGGACAGCTGAAACTGACAACCAGAAGCGGCAGGGACAGACCACTATAAACACCGGAGGAAACATCATAGAAGCGCTTCGCAGGAGGATCCCAAGCACTGATGATGTCGCCTAACCAGGGGACAAAACGTTTGCAACAAAAACTTCCAGCTCGGCGAACAGAACCACAACAACGAGCACCCGAGCTACAAATCTTCGCACAAACTTTGAACAATTCTGGACTTCTACATTAAAAGTCTCGTGACATTACCATGACACCACTATCTCCTGAAGTATAGGGTGGACACAGAATTAGAACTCCCTCCAATTATCTTTACAATATATATAGTTCTCCATCAACTAAAAGTTTCTTTAAACAGAGGCAACAAGACTGAGGAAGAGACAAAGGATCATATGACAATGTAATTAAGGAAAGGAGAATAAAGTAGAAAGCTCTAATTAAGGACAAAATAGCTGGTCAAGTGAACTTGTTGTAACCACATAACTAAAGAAACATTATCATTCACAAAGTGGGACTTCTTGTATGCTTAAATCTAGTAAAGTTCACTCATGTCAAACACGACATCTGCCTCTTGAGGCATTATTGATTAGTGGGTCAAGCACTCACCCAGAGAGCTCTGTGACAGTAGAACAGAGAGAGGGGAAGAAATGAACAGCAAAAACTATCCAGTGAATACTGGTGAAGAAAGGACTGGATTCAACTTCATGATCAAATAACCTGTTTATATTCACTATTTGATCTTACAGAGAAAGAATGGTCACTTGCATAAATGACTGCCAGAACCTCTGCAACTAATATTTCCCATCATCAAAAAGCAATATATTCATAGGGAGCAGAAAAAAAAGACTTTTTTTGAGAGCTCACAAGAGCTTTGAGGATAAATATTTTGGAGAGGAGATTGTTCAGGCCCTCAAGTATATTGAACCATTTGATTAGATAATATCTCAACAACACACCAAATTTTCCCATGTGTGTTCTTTAATCCATTATACTCTTACCAAACAAAAAAAATCTATCTGCCTTAAAGCCCCAACTCTCTTAGCATTTACAAGAGGATTGTGAAGTCTGATGGGAGACATTCCTGGAGGTTTGATCAAATGACATTCAGAACACATAAGCATAGATGTTTTATCAAATGTTGGTTACACAATTGAATATTTCTTCAAATTCCTTTGAAACGAAGACTTAATTCTTTCCTCAACAGCAGCATGCGGCAATGCAATGCACATCCTAATACCCACATGTCAAGAATCTTTTTCTTCCCTACCCACATATTACAATGGAAATCATTGGTTCCTTTTCTCTATCAGTGGAAACAATCTTTATTATTTATCCAGAGAAGTCCCCAGGTTACACTCACCCCTTCACCAAAAGAAAGAAAGTTTTTATTTCTATGGGGCCTTTGGCAACCTTGGCTCTTCCAAAATGCTTAACAGACTGACATATTATTGAAAAATTGTCAATGTTGTAATGTAGGAACGTCAACTGCACAATTACTGTGACTCTCACTCACTTGTCCTGCCCTTTGAATGTCCTGCTGCTTCCAGCTCTTCAAGAAATGCTGTTTCCTGTCCCCAAGATACTCCTCTTAGATTCCCAAATACCTCCAGCTAGCTGCATTCCTTTGCGAGTAACCATTTAGAATAGTCACATATCAAGTCCACAGTAAAAAAAAAGGAGAAATTATGCTGTTTAAAATGAATGGGACTTTTGAATCCTAATTCCAGGCCAATGATTTACAGTATCCTAGATAAACAGCTGTCATTCATGGGACCTCACTGTAACTGGAAATCTTAGAACTCTCATTGTTTATCCGTTGGACTGCTGGAGATAAGCATTGGAGACTTGATTCAAAGTATTTCTTGGTCATTCTGGAAGAGTTTCAAAACAAAATCCACATTTGGAGGAGGGGCTTCCAAATTCATAACACCCTTTGTGTGAAAAGTACTTCCTCATGTATTCCCCTCAAGGGTCTAGCTCTAAACCCCTTGATCCTATGTTATATGCAACCCATATTCCTCCAAACCCTTCATTTTCATATACCCATTCAGATGCCTTTTAAAAGTTGCAATTGTACCAGCCTCCATCACGTCCTCTGGCAGCTCATTCCATACACACATCACCCTGCGTGAAAAAATTGTCCCTTAGGTCTCTTTTATATCTTCTCCCTCTCACTCTAAATTTATGTCCTCTAGTTCTGGACTCCCACACCCCAGGGAAAAGACTTTTGTCTATTTATACTATCCATGCCCCTCATAATTTTATAAACCTCTATAAGGTCAACCTTCAGCCTCTGACACTCCAGGAAAAACAGCCCCAGCCTATTCAACCTCTCCTACAGCTCAAATCCTCCAACCCTGGCAATATCCATGTAAATCTTTTCTGAACCCTTTCTCGTTTCACAACATCCTTCCGATAAAAAGGAGACCAGAATTGCACGCAATGTTCCAAAAGGGGCCTAACCCATGTCCTGTACAGTCGCAACATGACCTCTTAACTCCTATACTCAATGCTCTGACCAATAAAGGAAAGCATATCAAATGTCTTCTTCACTATCCTATATACCTGCAACTCTACTTTCAAGGAGCAATGAACCTTGCTAAGATTTGCTTTCCCAAAAGGTAACAACTTGCATTTATTTAAATTAAACTCCATCTGCCACTCCTCAGCCCATTGACCCATCTAAACAGTCTTACCATAAATTCAACCCAAACTCTGGGTCAGATACGTTAATGACACCTTTGTAATCATTAAAAACATGGAAATAGAGAAAACACACCAGATCATCAACTCCACACTCACAGGAATCCGATTCACGAGAGAGGAAGAAAAGGACAACCAACTCCCATTCCTAGACGTGAGGGTACAGAGAACACCAAACGGAGAATTCACCACTAAGGTACACAGGAAAGCCACACACACAGACCAAGTCCTAAACTATGAAAGCAACCACCCCAATACACACAAACGAAGTTGCATCAAGACACTATTCAAAAGGGCCACAACACACTGCAGCACACCAGAACTGCAAAAAGAGGAAGAGGAACACCTATACAAGGTATTCGCCAAAAACGGATATCCTTGCAATTTCATCAACAGATGCCTAAGGGAAAGACAACAGAACGAGGACATGCCGCAACCCAAAGGACTAGCCACACTACCATACATCAAGAACATCTCTGAAATGACAGCCAGACTACCGCGACCACTAGGACTTATAACAGCACACAAACCAACAGCCACGCTCAGACAACAACTCACCAGAACGAAGGACCCGATACCCAGCATGAGCAAAACTAATGTAGTGTACAAAATCCCATGCAAGGACTGCACAAAACACTATATAGGACAAACAGGAAGACAGCTAACGATCCGCATCCACGAACATCAACTAGCCACGAAACGACACGACCAGCTATCCCTAGTAGCCACACACGCAGACGACAAGCAACATGAATTTGACTGGGACATCACTACCATTATAGGGCATGCGAAACAAAGAACAGCCAGGGAATTCCTAGAAGCATGGCACTCATCCACAAACTCCAACAACAAACACATAGACCTGGACCCAATATACCGGCCACTACAGCAGATAGCTGAAACTGACAACCAGAAGCGGCAGGGACAGGCCACTATAAATGCCGGAGGAAACACCACAGAAGCACTTCACAGGAGGCTCCCAAACACTGAGGATGTCACCTAGACAGGGGACGAAACGTTTGCAACAAAAACTTCCAGCTCGGCGAACAGAACCTCAGCAACGAGCACCCGAGCTACAAATCTTCTCTCAAACTTTGAAGAAGAAAATATGTCGATCTGTAATCTGAGGTAACCTTCTTCGCTGTCCACTACACCTCCAATTTTGGTGTCATCTGCAATCTAACCAACTTTACTTCCTATATTCACATCCAAATCATTTGTATAAATGATGAAAGGTAGTGGACCCAGCACCGATCCTTGTGGCATTCCACTGGTCACAGGCCTCCAGTCTGAAAAACAACCCTCCACCACCATCCTCTGTCTTCTACCTTTAAACCAGTTCTGCATCCAAATGGCTAGTTCTCTCCGTATTCCGTAAGATCCAACTTTGCTAACCAGTCTCCCATAGGGAACCTTGTCAAATGCTTTACTGAAGTCCATATAGATCACGTCCACCACTCTGCCCTCATCAATCCTCTTTGTTACTACTTCAAAAAAACTCAATCAAGTTTGTAAGACATGGCTTCCCACACACAAACCCATGTGGACTATCCCTAATTAATCCTACCTTTCCAAATATGTGTAAATCCCTCAGTATTCCCTCCCACAACTTACCAACCATCAACATCAGGCACATCAGTCTATAGTTCCCTGGCTCGTCCTTACCACCTTTCTTAAATAGTGGTACCACGTTACCCAATCTTCAATCTTCCAGCACCTCACCTGTGACTATCGACAAAACAAGTATCTCAGCAAGGGGCCCAGCAATCACTTCCCAGATTCCCACAGAGTTCTAGTGTACACATAATCAGGTCCTGGGAATTTATCCATTTTGATGTGTTTCAAGATATCTAGCACTTCCTCCTCTGTAATATGGACACTTTTCAAGATGTCACAATTTCCTTACATTCCATATCTTCCATGTCCTTCTCCACAATAAACATTGATGCAAAATACCATTTGGTATCTCCCCCATCTCCTGCGGCTTCACGCAAAGGCCACCTTGCTGACCTTCCAGGGGTCATATTTTTTTCCCTAGTTACCCTTTTGTCCTTAATGTATTTGTCAAAACCCTTTGCATTCTCCTTAACCCTACTTGCCAAAGCTATCTCATGTCCCCTTTTTGCCCTCCTGATTTCTCTCTGACGTATACTCCTACTGCCTTTATACTCTAAGGATACACCCGATCTATCCTGTCTATACCTGACATATGCTTCCTTCTTTTTCCTCAACCAAACCTCCAATATCTCTCGTCATCCAGCATTCCCTACACCAACCAGCCTTTCCTTTTATCACAAAAGGAATATACTGTCTCTGGACTCTCGATCTCATTTCTGAAGGCTTCCCATTTTCCAGCCGTCCCTTTACCTGCGAATATCTGCCCCTAATCAGCTTTTGAATGTTCTCGCCTAATGCCATCAAAATTGGCCTTCCTCCAATTTAGACCTTTAACTTTTAGATCTAACTTTTTCCATCACTTTTTTTAAAACTAATAGAATTATGGTCGCTGGCCCCAAAGTGCTCCCCCACTGACACCTCAGTCACCTGCCCCACCTTATTTCCCAACAGTATGTCAAGGTTTGCATCTTCTCTGGTTGGTACATCCACATACCTGAATCAGAAAATTTTCTTGTACACACTTAACAAATTCCTCTCCATTTAAACCCTTAACATTATGGCAGTCCCAGTCTCTGTTTGGAAAGTTAAAATCCCCTACCATAACCACCCTATTATTCTTACAGATAACTGACATCTCCTTACAAATTTGTTTCTCAATTTCTTGCTGACTATTACGGGGTCTATAATACAATCCCAATAACGTGGTCATCCCTTTCTTATTTCTCAGTTCCATCCAAATAACTCCCTGGATGTATTCCCAGGAATGTCCTCCCTAAGTCAGCTGTAACGCTATCCCTTATCAAAAAACGCCACTCCCCCTCCTCTCTTGCCTCCCTTTCTATCCTCCCTGTAGCATTTCTGTCCTGTCCATCCCTGAGCCACATTTCTGTAATTGCTATGTATTCCAATCCCATGTTCCTAAGCATACCTGGAGTTTTGGTCTTATTATCCAACAAAAGACATCCTTGTAGTGATGATTGACCAGACTGTTTCCTGGGCTGACAGGTTTACATAGAACATAACAGCGCGGTATAGGCCCTTCGGCCCTCGATGTTGCACCGCCCTGTCATACTAATCTGAAGCCCATCCCACCTACACTATTCCATGTACGTCCATATGCCTGTCCAATGACGACTTAAATGCACTTAAACTTGACGAATCTACTACCACTGCAGGCAAAGCATTCCATACCCTTATTACTCTCTGAGTAAAGAAACTACCTCTGACATCTGTCTTATACTTATCTCCCCTCACTTTAAAGTTGTGTCCCCTCGTGTTTGCCGTCCCCATACTTGGAAAATGGCTCTCCCTGTCCACCCTATCTAACCCTCTGATTATCTTGTATGTCTCTATTAAGTCACCTCTCAACCTTCTTCTCTCTAATAAGAACAGCCTCAAGGCCCTCAGCCTTTCCTCGTTAGACATTCCTCCCATACCAGGCAACATCCTAGTAAATCTCCTCTGCACCCTTTCCAAAGCTTCCACATTCTTCTTATAATGCGGTGACCAGAACTGTACACAATACTCCAAGTGTGGCCATACCAGAGCTTTGTACAGCTGCAGCATAACCTCCTGGTTCCGGAACTCGATCCCTCTATTAATAAAGGCCAAAACACTGTATGCCTTCTTAACAACCCTGTCAATCTGTGTGGCAACTTTCAGGGATCTGTGTACCTGGACACCGAGATCTCTCTGCTCATCTGCGCTCCCAAGAATCTTACCATTAGCTCAGTACTTTGCATTCCGATTACTCCGTCCAAAGTGTATCACCTCACACTTGTCCACATTAAACTCCATTTGCCACCTCTCAGCCCAGCTCTGCAGCCTATCTATGTCTCTCTGCAACCTACTACATCCTTCGTCACTATCCACAACTCCACCGACCTTAGTGTCGTATGCAAATTTACTAACCCACCCTTCTAAGCCCTCATCCAGGTCATTTATAAAAATGACGAATAGCAGTGGACCCAACACCGACCCTTGCTGTACCCCGCTAGTAACTGGACACCAAGATGAACATGTTCCATCAAGTACAACCCTCTGTTTTCTTTCAGCAAGCCAATTACTAATCCAAACTGCTATGTCTCCCACAATCCCATTCCTCCACATTTTGTATAATAGCCTACTGTGGGGAACCTTATCGAACGCCTTGCTGAAATCCATATACACCACATCAACCGGTTTACTCTCATCTACCTGTTTGGTCACTTTGTCAAAAAACTCAATAAGATTTGTTGGGCACGACCTACCCTTCACAAAACCGTGCTGACTGTCCCTGATCAGATTATTCTTTTCTAGATGGTTATAAGTCCTATCTCTTATAACCTTTTCCAACACTTTACCAACAACTGAAGTGAGACTCACTGGTCTGTAATTACCAAGGTTCTCTCTACTACCCTTTTTGAACAAGGGAACCACATTTGCTATCCTCCAGTCCTCAGGCACTATTCCTGAAGACAATGATGATTTGAAGATCAATGCTAAAGGTTCGGCAATCTCTTCCCTTGCTTCCCAGAGGATCCTAGGATAGATCCCATCCAGCCCAGGGGACTTGTCTAATTTCACACTCTGCAGTATTTCTAATACCTCTTCCTTGTGAACCTCAATCTCTTCTAGTCTAGATGCAAGTATCTCTGTATCTTCCTCGCCAACATTTTCTATAGTGAGCATTGTCGAAAAATATTTATTTAGTGCTTCCCCTATCTCCTCTGACTCCACACACAACTTCCCACTATTATCCTTGATTGGCCCTAATTTAACTCTTGTCAACCTCCCACTCACTGAGGACGAACGATCAGTCCTCAGCAAAGGACTCACTTTCATCTCCCTCCGTCCACGCATCAATGAATTTAATACACGCCGTGACATCGAACACTTTTTCCGTCGCCTCCGCCTCCGAGCTTACTTTCACAATCAGGACTCCCGCCCACCTTCCGAGGACCCCTTCACCCACCTCCGACACACTGCATCCACCTGGACACCCCGTGCTGGCCTATTACCTGCCCTCGACCTCTTCATTTCCAACTGCCGCCGGGACATTAACCGCCTCAACCGTCGACCCCCTTCCCCCACTCCAACCTCTCACCCTCACAACGCGCAGCCCTCCAATCCCTCTGCTCTAATCCCAACCTCACCATTAAGCCAGTGGATAAAGGGGGCGCAGTGGTAGTCTGGCGCACTGACCTCTACACCGCTGAAGCCAAACGCCAACTCGAGGACACCTCTTCCTACTGCCCCCTCGACCATGACCCCACCCCCCATCACCAAACCATCATCTCCCAGACCATACAGAACCTCATCACCTCAGGAGATCTCCCACCCACAGCTTCAAACCTCATAGTCCGGGAACCCCGCACTGCCCGGTTCTACCTCCTTCCCAAGATCCACAAGCCTGACCACCCTGGCCGACCCATTGTCTCAGCATGCTCCTGCCCCACTGAACTCATCTCTACCTACCTCGACACTGTCCTATCCCCCCTAGTCCAGGAACTCCCCACATACGTTCGAGACACCACCCACGCCCTCCAACTCCTCCAAGACTTCTGTTTCCCCGGTCCCCAACGCCTCATCTTCACCATGGATATCCAATCCTTCTACACCTCCATTCGCCATGACCAGGGCCTCCAAGCCCTCCGTTTTTTCCTCTCCAGACGTCCCCAACAGTACCCTTCCACCGACACTCTGATTCGTTTGGCCGAACTGGTCCTCACCCTTAACAATTTCTCCTTTGAATCCTCCCACTTCCTCCAGACCAAAGGGGTAGCCATGGGCACACGTATGGGCCCCAGCTATGCCTGTCTCTTTGTTGGCTACGTAGAACAGTTGATTTTCCGTAATTACACCGGCACCACTCCCCACCTCTTCCTCCGCTACATTGATGACTGCATTGGCGCCACCTTGTGCTCCTGCGAGGAGGTTGAGCAATTCATCAACTTCACCAACACATTCCACCCTGACCTTAAATTTACCTGGACCATCTCTGACACCTCCCTCCCCTTCCTGGACCTCTCCATCTCCATTAGTGACGACCGACTTGACACTGACATTTTTTACAAACCCACCGAATCCCACAGCTACCTGGATTACACCTCTTCCCACCCTATCTCTTGCAAAAATGCCATCCCGTATTCCCAATTCCTCCGCCTCCGCTGTATCTGCTCCCAGGAGGACCAGTTCCACCATAGAACACACCAGATGGCCTCCTTCTTTAGAGACCGCAATTTCCCTTCCCACGTGGTAAAAGATGCCCTCCAACGCATCTCGTCCACATCCCGCACCTCCGCTCTCAGACCCCACCCTCCAACCGTAACAAGGACAGAACGCCCCCTGGTGCTCACCTTCCACCCTACAAACCTCCGCATAAACCAAATCATCCGCCGACATTTCCGCCACCTCCAAAAAAACCCCACCACCAGGAATATATTTCCCTCCCCACCCCTTTCCACCTTCCGCAAAGACCGTTCCCTCCGTGACTACCTGGTCAGGTCCACGCCCGCCCCTACAACCCACCCTCCCATCCTGGCACTTTCCCCTGCCACCGCAGGAACTGTAAAACCTGTGCCCACACCTCCTCCCTCACCTCTATCCAAGGCCCTAAAAGAGCCTTCCACATCCATCAAAGTTTTACCTGCACATCCACTAATATCATTTATTGTATCCGTTGCTCCCGATGCGGTCTCCTCTACATTGGGGAGACTGGGCACCTCCTAGCAGAGCGCTTTAGGGAACATCTCCGCGATACCCGCACCAATCAACCAAACCGCCCCGTGGCCCAACATTTCAACTCCCCCTCCCACTCTGCCGAGGACATGGAGGTCCTGGGCCTCCTTCACCGCCGCTCCCTCACCACCAGATGCCTGGAGGAAGAACGCCTCATCTTCCGCCTCGGAACACTTCAACCGCAGGGCATCAATGTGGACTTCAACAGCTTCCTCATTTCGCCTTCCCCCACCTCATCCTAGTTTCAAACTTCCAGCTCCGCACTGTCCCTTTGACTTGTCCGGACTAGTCTGACCTGCCTAGCTCCTTTTCCACCTATCCACTCCACCCTCTCCTCCCTGACCTATCACCTTCATCTCCTCCCCCACTCACCTATTGTAATCTATGCTACTTTCTCCCCACCCCCATTCTCCTCTAGCTTGTCTCTCCATGCTTCAGGCTCTCTGCCTTTATTCCTGATGAAGGGCTTTTGCCCGAATCATCGATTTTGCTGCTCGTCGGATGCTGCCTGAATTGCTGTGCTCTTCCAGCACCACTGATCCAGAATCTGGTTTCCAGCATCTGCAGTCATTGTTTTTACCTCATTCTTTTATCCCTGACATACCTATGGAAAGCCTTAGGGTTAACCCTGATCCTATCCGCCAACAACTTCTCATGTCTCCTCCTGGCACTTCTGAGCTCTCTTTTTAGGTCTTTCCTGACTTCCTTGTAACCCTCAAGTGTCCTAACTGAGTTTTCACATTTTGTCCTAACATAAGCCTTCTTCTTCTTGACCAGGGATTCCACTTCCTTAGTAAACCACGGCTCACGCGTTCTATATCTCCCTCCCTGCCTGACAGGTACATACTTATCTAGGACACACAGGAGCTTTTCCTTGAATAAGCGCCACATTTTTAATGCGCTCATCCCCTGCAGTTTCCTTCCCCATTCTACGCTTCCTAAATCTTTCCTAATTGCATCGTAATTTCCCTTCCCCCAGCTGTAACTCTTGTTCGGTGGAGTACACCTATCCCTTTCCATCACTAAAGTAAACTTGACAGAATTGTGATTGCTGTCTCCAAAGTGCTCACCTTTGTTGCATGAGGAAAAATTGGGTCAACTGAGTCTGTATTCATGAAAGTTTGGAAAAATGAAAGAGGATCTCAATGAAATGTCTCAACTTCTGACAGGGCCGAACAGACTGGATGCAGGATGATGTTTCCCCAGGTTGGCAGAATTCAGACAAGGGGTCACAGTCTCAGGATACTCAACATGCTGTTTCAGACAGAAATGAGGAGAAATGTCTTCACTCAGTGAACTTGTAGAATTCTTAACTACAGAGGCTGTGGAGGCCAAGTCATTGAACATATGTAAGAAAGAAATAGATTTTTAGAAGCCAAAGATGGCAAGGGATGTGTGGAGAGTGGAGGAGTATATAGTTGAGACACAGAATTTGCCACGATCACATTGAATAGAGGGCCAAATAGACTACTTCTGCTCTGATTTTCTATTTCTCTCTGTTTCCTGATGCAGAGGGCAGAGCTGAACAGAAAATTCAAGATCTATACACAAGATTCTGTTACTAAATCATGAATGAGAAGTCTGACAGGAGTTGAATACTGAAGAGAATTTTTGGGTCTAATTTTTTGTTTCATACTGACTTTGCTAATTTCCACATGAATAACAGTGGAATGATAGAACTGGTCCTAGTCCCCAGGATGAGGGTTGTTTATGTATGTGATGTTTCTATACTCAAATAATCTCTGGCATCTTTTGGGCAAACTCACATGAAATATGGTCACTGAATAGGATGAAGATTTTATCATTGCCTTCAAGAGGTAAGGAAGAAAGAACAAAAAAAATCAGAACATTACAATTAAATTCAGTAGCATTCACCTTCCAATACAACAATGGAGTATGTCTTTGCCTGGAGCATTTTTTTAAAATCTTAAGTACAATGCTTATTTCAATAACAAAATGAAGGAAAATGATAATTTGAATGTTCCTTCACTGAACAACTACTGATCGTGTCTCTGTAAAATTAAGTACTGTAAGGCATAAACATCCCAAACTTTTCCCAATTCTTTAGTGTCAAGTATATGCCTCAGTTGATGATAAGCAGATGGTCTAGAACGCTCATTTAAATGAGAAGGTTCACATAATGGGCTTATCCACCTGAGCACTAACCTCCCAAGCATTGTCCTCCTTTTCAATGCATTGTGTTTTGCTCAGGTCAGACTGCTTGTGGCGGTCTCTCAGCTCAGCATTGTGGTATCTTAGCATGCAAGTGGGTCCTGCCCAGGCATATTCTGGATGCAGCAGGAGAAGATCAGGGAGGCAGCTTCAGCAGGAGCAGCAAAAGACCGAACAGTGCGGGAGGTCCCCTGGTACCAGCAACAGCAGTGTTGAGTGCAGGTAGTTGAGGTCTCCCAGAGAGTGAGCTTGCCCAAAAGATGTCAGAGATTATTGACTATAGGGACTCATTAAAGACTGCTGAACATTTAATTTAATTCCTTTATTTTTCTTGTTTAAATCAAAAAGGACATTAATATTAACTATGACCTTATTTCTTTATTCTTCAACTAATTCTATAAAGGTAATGCTTAAGTTTTTAACTCTGTTTTCTTCCTACTTTGTACTTAAATATTTTCAATGTGTGATGACATTATACACCTTTCACTATACTCCTGTACTTGAGTACACGTGACAATAAAATCTAAATCTATATTTCCTCACTCTCATCAACAAACTTTGCTCCTGTGCTCATGATTCCAAAAGATGAGTTCATACTTTTGACATCCTTAAAATAGAGTCATGGAGATGTACAGCACGGAAACAGACCCTTTAGTCCAACTCGAGCATGCCGACCAGATATCCCAACCCAATTTACTCCCACCTCCCAGCACCTGGCCCATATCCCTCCAAACCCTTCCTATTCATATACCCATCCAGATGCCTTTTAAATGTTGCAATTGTACCAGCCTCCACCACTTCCTCTGGCAGCTCATTCCATACACGTACCACCCTCTGCGTGAAAAAGTTGCCCCTTAGGTTTCTTTTATATCTTTCCTCTCTCACCCTAAACCTATGCCCTTTACTTCTGGACTCCATACCCCAGGGAAGAGAATTTGTCTATTTATGCTATTCATGCCCCTCATGATTTTATAAACCTCTGTAACATCACCCCACAGCCTCTGACGCTCTTGGGAAAATAGCCTCAGCCCGTTCAACGTCTCCTTATAGCTCAAATCCTCCAACCCTGGCAACATCCTTGGAAATGGTTTCTGAACCCTTTCAAGTTTCACAACACCTCCCAACTCCTGTACTCAGTACTCTGAAGTGATGTGCTTCTGGGGCTTACACATTTATCACACTGAAGAGAAAGCAATCTTGCCATAACTTGCAAATAAGGAGTTCAGAATGTTAGTTTACTTTGTTCAGGGATGAACTGCTTTTTCTATGTTCAATAAATAATTATACTCTAAAAGTGAAACAAAACATTTTGCTGAGAATGGTCGAAAATGTTAATTGTAGCGCAAGGATACCTTAAAGAAGGTAACATAATTGGAGACCAGGTCTCTGATTTCAAAAAGGGTTTACATCCCATCTTTTAGAGGAACAACAGAACCATAATAGACTGTGTCAGTCAGGCTGAATGTTGCAACCTGAATAATCAAAATTTGCAACAGTAAACAAGAAGCAGAGCAAGAGGTAGACCTAAGAACTGAAACAGCAAGCATTTTAATTCATGAATATTTTAGAAATTATTGTGTTATATGACATTGAGGGAAGTAGGATTCATAAAGAGAGAAAGGAAGAAACAAATGGACAAATTTTTATTTTTGACTACTGTATGAAGAATCTAAGCATTATTAACATTATATGCAATCCTCATGGTCTTGTTTCAAAGAATCATCAAATTAATTCGTGTATTGCTGGACATCGGAGTGCATCTGGGAAAATTAACAAACAGTGAAATTCACAACTAATCTTTGAGGAACTGTTGGGCGAAGTTCACAGCACAGAATCAGAAAAGTTAATTGTTGTTTTTGGAGATAAGTCTCTTGATTAAACTTAAAATATAAGCCATAGCTATTAATTTAACCTGGGGCAGTGTTTGTTGAGGAATAAGACGGTGTTATTTTCTGTGTCTGTAGATTGTGAAGGAGCAAAAATGGCCTTTGCAGAGATATGTACTTCTTGTCAGATGTGGGAGTTTAAAGAGAGTTTAAGGGTTACTGTGGATTATATCTGCCATAAATGCTGTTGGATGCGAATCTTATCAGATTGAGTGGATCGGTTGGAGAGACAGATAGAAGCGATGAGGAATTTGCAACAGCAACAGTATGTGATGGATGGCAGTTATAGGAAGGGGGGGAAGTCTCAGATACAGTCACATAGATGGGTTAACTCCAGGAAGGGTAAGAGAGGTAGGCAGCTAGTGCAGGAGTCTTTTGTGGATATACCCATTTCAAACCGGTATGCTGTTTTGGAAAATGTAGTGGGTGATGGATTCTCAGGGGAACGTAGCACGAACAGCTAAATTTCTGGTATTGAGACTGGCTCTAATGCAACGAGGGGTACGTCGGCTTCCAAGAAATCAACTGTGTTCGGGGATTCTGTAGTCAGAGGTACAGACAGACATTTCTGTGGCCAGCAGAGAAAAAGCAGAATGGTGTGTTGTTTCCCTGGTGCCAGGATCAAGGATGTCTCAGAGAGGTTGCAGAATGTTCTCACGGGGGAGAGGGGCCAGCAGGAGGTCATTGTCCACATTGGAACCAACGACATTGGAAGGGAAAAGGTTGAGATTCTGAAGGGAGATTACAGATTTAGGCAGAAATTTAAAAAGGAGGTCCTCAAGGGTAGTAATATCTGGATTACTCCCAGTGCTATGAGCTAGTGAGGGCAGGAATAAAAGGATAGAGCTGATGAATGCATGGCCGAGGAGCTGGTGTGTGGGAGAAGGATTCACATTTTTGGATCATTGGAATCTCTTTTGGGGTAGAAGTGACCTGTACAAGAAGGACAGATTGCACCGAAATTGGAAGGGGTCTAATATACTGGCAGGGAAATTTGCTAGAACTGCTTGGGAGGATTTAAACTAGTAAGGTGGGGGGGTGGGACCCAGGGAGATAGTGAGGAAAGAGATCGATCTGAGATGGGTACAGCTGAGAACAGAAGTCAGTCAAACAAACAGTCAGGGCAGGCAGGGACAAGGTAGGACTAATAAATTAAACTGCATTTATTTCAATGCAAGGGGCCTAACAGGGAAGGCAGATGAACTCAAGGCATGGTTAGGAACATGGGACTGGGATATCATAACAATTACGGAAACATGGCTCAGGGATGGGCAGGACTGGCAGCTTAATGTTCCAGGATACAAATGCAACAGGAAGGATAGAACGGGAGGCAAGAGAGGAGGGGGAGTGGCATTTTTGATAAGGAATAGCATTACAGCTGTGCTGAGGGAGGATATTCCCAGAAATACATCCAGGTAAGTTATTTGGGTGGAACTGAGAAATAAGAAAGGGCTGATCACCTTATTGGGATTGTACTATACACCCCCTAATAGTCAGAGGGAAATTGAGAAACAAACTTGTAAGGAGATCTCAGCTATCTGTAAGAATAATAGGGTAGTTATGGTAGGGGATTTTAACTTTCCAACTATCGACTGGGACTGCCATAGTATTAAAGGTTTAGATAGAGAGGAATTTCTTAAGTGTGTACAAGACAATTTTCTGATTCAGTATGTGGATGTACCTACTAGAGAAAGTGCAAAACTTGACCTACTCTTGGGAAATAAGGCAGGGCAGGTGACTGAGGTGTCAGTGGGGGAGCACTTTGGGGCCAGCAACCATAATTCTATTCATTTTAAAATAGTGATAGAAAAGGATAGACCAGATCTAAAAGTTGAAGTCCTAAATTGGAGAAAGGCTAATTTTGACGGTATTAGGCAAGAACTTTCAAAAGCTGATTGGAGGCAGATGTTCACAGGTAAAGGGACAGCTGGAAAATGGGAAGCCTTCAGAAATGAGCTAACAAGAATCCAGAGAAAGTATATTCTTGTCAGGGTGAAAGGGAAGGCTGATAGGTACAGGGAATGCTGGATGACTAAAGAAATTGAGGGTTTGGTTAAGAAAAAGAAGGAAGTATATGTCAGGTATAGACAGGATAGATCGAGTGAATCCTTAGAAGAGTATAAAGAAAGTAGCAGTATACTTAAGAGGGAAATCAGGAAGGCAAAACGGGGACATAAGATAGCTTTGGCAAATAGGGCTAAGGAAAATCCAAAGGGTTTTTACAAATATATTAAGGACAAAAGGGTAACTAGGGAGAGAATAGGGCCCCTCAAAGATCAGCAAGGCGGCCTTTGTGTGGAGCCACAGAAAATGGGGGAGATACTAAATGAATATTTTGCATCAGTATTTACCATGGAAAAGGATATGGAAGATATAGACAGTAGGGAAATAGATGGTGACATCTTGCAAAATGTCCAGATTACAGAGGAGGAAGTGCTGGATGTTCTTGAAACAGTTAAAGGTGGATAAATTCCCAGGACCTAATCAAGTGTACCCGAGAACCCTGTGGGAAGCTAGAGAAGTGATTGCTGGGCCTCTTGCTGAGATATTTGTATCATCGATAGTCACAGGTGAGGTGCCGGAAGACTGGAGGTTGGCAAACGTGGTGCCACTGTTTAAGAAGAGCGGTAAAGACAAGCCAGGGAACTATAGACCGGTGAGCCTGACCTCGGTGGTGGGCAAGTTGTTGGAGGGAATCCTGAGGGACAGGATGTACATGTATTTGGAAAGGCAAGGACTGATTCGGGATAGTCAACATGGCTTTGTGCATGGGAAAACTTGATTGAGTTTTTTGAAGAAGTAACAAAGAAGATTGCTGAGGGCAGAGCAGTAGATGTGATCTATGTGGACTTCAGTAAGGCGTTCGACAAGGTTCCCCATGAGGGACTGGTTAGCAAGGTTAGATCTCATGGAATACAGGGAGAACTAGCCATTTGGATACAGAACTGGCTCAAAGGTAGACGACAGAGGGTAGTAGTGGAGGGTTGTTTTTCAGACTGGAGGCCTGTGACCAGTGGAGTGCCACAAGGGTCGGTGCTGGGTCCTCTACTTTTTGTCATTTATATAAATGATTTGGATGCAAGCATAAGAGGTACAGTTAGTAAGTTTGCAGATGACACCAAAATTGGAGATGTAGTGGACAGCGAAGAGGTTTACCTCAGATTACAACAAGATCTGGACCAGATGGGCCAATGGGCTGAGAAGTGGCAGGTGGAGTTTAATTCAGATAAATGCGAGGTGCTGCATTTTGGGAAAGCAAATCTTAGCAGGACTGATACACTTAATGGTAAGGTCCTAGGGAGTGTTGCTGAACAAAGAGACCTTGGAGTGCAGATTCTTAGCTCCTTGAAAGTGCAGTCGCAGGTAGATAGGATAGTGAAGAAGGCGTTTGGTATGCTTTCCTTTATTGGCCAGAGTACTGAGTACAGGAGTTGGGAGGTCATGTTGCGGCTGTACAGGACATTGATTAGGCCACTATTGGAATATTGCGTGCAATTCTGGTTTCCTTCCTATCGGAAAGATGTTGTGCAACTTGAAAGGGTTCAGAAAAGATTTACAAGGATGTTGCCAGGGTTGGAGGATCTGAGCTACACGGAGAGGCTGAACAGGCTGGGGCTGTTTTTCCTGGAGTGTCAGAGGCTGAGGGGTGACCTTATAGAGGTTTGCAAAATTATGAGGGGCATGGATAGGATAAATAGACAAAGTCTTTTCCCTGGGATCGGGAAGTCCAGAACTAGAGGGCATAGGTTTAGGGTGAGAGGGGAAAGGTATAAAAGAGACCTACGGGGAAACTTTTTCACGCAGAGGGTGGTACGTGTATGGAATGAGCTGCCAGAGGATGTGGTGGAGGCTGGTACAATTGCAACATTTAAGAGGCATTTGGATGGGTATATGAATAGGAAGGGTTTGGAGGGATATGGGCCGGGTGCTGGTAGGTGGGACTAGATTGGTTTGGGATATCTGTTGGGAATGGACGGGTTGAACCGAAGGGTCTGTTTCCATGCTGTACATCTCTATGACTCTAACTCACAGTCCCAAGATAACTTAAAGTTTTATAAGAAAAAGTGACATTTGAGCTCAGACAATGCATTGAAGGTGTGAGGTTAGAGTCTGTATGTACAGTATTCCAACCTTGAGACCGACTGGTTCTATTTCCAAAGTAGGAATTTATAAAAAGCCACATTGACTGACTATCTACAGATTGTGTGCTTTTTGAACAAAATAGAATGTATCTGCAAATACAAATCTGCAAATGCAAATTCACCCCATGGACTTATGTGTGTGTTCATGTGAGGGAGGGAGAGAGTGTGTTTGTGTGTGTGGGAGAGAGGGAGTGTCTGTGTGAGTGTGTTTGCACATGTTTGATAGAGTGTGTGCGTGAGTGTGATGGAATATATGCCTGAGAGAGGGTGCGTGTGAGAGTGTCTGGGAGAGAGGTGTGTACGAGGGTCTGTAAGAGTGTGATCTTGTTTAAGAGTATATGTGTATACTCTGTCAGACACAAACACACACACACTCACACACATCCCGTCTCACAGGCATACACTCCGTCACATTCACCCTACCCCCACACAACACACACTCACATGGCAGATACATTCTATTTTGTTCAAAAAGCACACAATCTCTTGGCAGTCGGTCCATGGCACCTTTTATAAATTCCTACTTTGGGAAAAGAACCAGTCTGACCCAAGGTTAGGATACAGACAGACTCTAACCTCACAACTTTAGTGCATTGTCTGAGCTGAGATGTCACTTTTTTAAAATAAAACTTTAAGTTATCTTGGGACTGTGACTACAAATAAGTTCTGGGATTTATATATTAATCAACTGAAATGTACAACCCCATTTTAAGTGATTAAAGACTTATCAACAATCTTGTTTTGTTCAATACATTGTATCAGTTGTATAACACTTTGATCTTTTACTGTAAATTCTGTGTCCTATGATCCCACCCCACTAGGTACCTGACGAAGGAGCAGCACTCCGAAAACTTGTACTTCCAAATAAACTTGTGGGACTATAACCTGGTGTTGTGTGATTTTTAACTTTTCATTAAAGTCAGACACCCTGTTTGAAATCTCTTACTGCTTTTCAATACAGTCAGACACTCTGGTTGAAGTTTCCATCTCCTCTACACAGAGTCAGTCAACGTGGTTGAAATCTCCATTTCTTGTACACAGGGTCAGTCACCATGGTTGAAGTCTCCTTTTCCTATACACAGTTAGTCACTCTGGTTGAAGTCTGTACAGAGCTAGTCACTCTGGTTAAAGTCTCCATCTCCCGCACACAGAGTCAATCACTCTGGTTAAAGCCTCCATCCTCTGTATACAGAGTCAGTTACCATGGTCGAAGTCTCCATCCTCTGTACACAGAGTCGGTCACTCTGGTCGAAGTCTTCATCCTCTGTACACAGAGTAGGTCACTCTGGGAGATGTCTCCATCCTCCCGTACACAGAGTCGGTCACTCCGGTCAAAGTCTCCATCCTCTGTACACAGAGTCGGTCACTCCTGTCGAAGTCTCCATCCTCTGTACACAGAGGCGGGCACTCTGGTCAAAGTCTCCATCCTCTGTACACAGAGTCGGTCACTCTGGTCAAAGTCTCCATCCTCTGTACACAGAGTCGGTCACTCTGGTCGAAGCCTCCATCCTCCATACACAGAGTCAGTCACTCTGGGAGATGCCTCCATGCTCCGTACACAGAGTCCGTCACTCTGGTCGAAGTCTCCACCCTCTGTACACAGAGTCGGTCATTCTGGGAGATGTCCCCATCCTCTGTACACAGAGTCGGTCACTCTGGTCGATGTCTCCATCCTCTGTACACAGAGTTGGTCACTCTGGGAGATGTCTCCATCCTCCATACACAGAGTCAGTCACTCTGGGAGATGCCTCCATGCTCCGTACACAGAGTCCGTCACTCTGGTCGAAGTCTCCACCCTCTGTACACAGAGTCGGTCATTCTGGGAGATGTCCCCATCCTCTGTACACAGAGTCGGTCACTCTGGTCGATGTCTCCATCCTCTGTACACAGAGTTGGTCACTCTGGGAGATGTCTCCATCCTCAGTACACAGAGGCGGTCACTCTGGGAGATGTCTCCATCCTCTGTACACAGAGTCGGTCACTCTGGGAGATGTCTCCATCCTCTGTACACAGAGTCGGTCATTCTGGGAGATGTCTCCATCCTATGTACACAGAGGCGGTCACTCTGGGAGATGTCTCCATCCTCTGTACACAGAGTCGGTCATTCTGGGAGATGTCTCCATCCTATGTACACAGAGGCGGTCACTCTGGGAGATGTCTCCATCCTCTGTACACAGAGTCGATCACTCTGGGAGATGTCTCCATCCTCCATTCACAGAGTCAGTCACTCTGGGAGATGCCTCCACGCTCCGTACACAGAGTCCGTCACTCTGGTCGAAGTCTCCACCCTCTGTACACAGAGTCGGTCACTCTGGTCGAAGCCTCCATCCTCCATACTCAGAGTTGGTCACTCTGGGAGATGTCTCCATCCTCAGTACACAGAGGCGGTCACTCTGGGAGATGTCTCCATCTTCTGTACACAGAGTCGGTCACTCTGGGAGATGTCTCCACCCTCTGTACACAGAGTCGGTCACTCCGGTCGACGTCTCCATCCTCTGTACACAGAGTCGGTCACTCCGGTCGAAGCCTCCATCCTCCATACACAGAGTCGGTCACTCTGGTCGACGTCCCCATCCTCTGTACACAGAGTTGGTCACTCTGGGAGATGTCTCCATCCTCTGTACACAGAGTCGGTCACTCTGGTCGATGTCTCCATCCTCTGTACACAGAGTTGGTCACTCTGGGAGATGTCTCCATCCTCAGTACACAGAGGCGGTCACTCTGGGAGATGTCTCCATCCTCTGTACACAGAGTCGGTCACTCTGGTCGATTTCTCCATCCACTGTATACAGAGACGGTCACTCTGGTCGAAGCCTCCATCCTCCATACACAGAGTCAGTCACTCTGGGAGATGCCTCCATGCTCCGTACACAGAGTCCGTCACTCTGGTCGAAGTCTCCACCCTCTGTACACAGAGTCGGTCACTCTGGTCGATGTCTCCATCCTCTGTACACAGAGTCGGTCACTCTGGTCGATGTCTCCATCCTCTGTACACAGAGTTGGTCACTCTGGGAGATGTCTCCATCCTCAGTACACAGAGGCGGTCACTCTGGGAGATGTCTCCATCCTCTGTACACAGAGTCGGTCACTCTGGGAGATGTCTCCATCCTCTGTACACAGAGTCGGTCACTCTGGGAGATGTCTCCACCCTCTGTACACAGAGTCGGTCACTCCGGTCGACGTCTCCATCCTCTGTACACAGAGTCGGTCACTCCGGTCGAAGCCTCCATCCTCCATACACCGAGCCGGTCACTCTGGGAGATGTCTCCATCCTCTGTACACAGAGCCGGTCACTCTGGTCGATGTCTCCATCCTCTGTACACAGAGCCGGTCAGTCTGGGAGATGTCTCCATCCTCTGTACACAGACTCGGTCACTCTGGGAGATGTCTCCATCCTCTGTACACAGAGCCGGTCAGTCTGGTCGACGTCCCCATGCTCTGTACACAGACTCGGTCACTCTGGGAGATGTCTCCATCCTCCGTACACAGAGCCGGTCACTCTGGGAGATGTCTCCATCCTCTGTACACAGAGTCGGTCACTCTGGGAGATGTCTCCATCCTCTGTACACAGAGCTAGTCACTCTGGGAGATGTCTCCATCCTCTGTACACAGAGTCGGTCACTCCGGTCGAAGTCTCCATCCTCCATACACAGAGTCGGTCACTCTGGGAGATGTCTCCATCCTCTGTACACAGAGTCGGTCACTCTGGGAGATGTCTCCATCCTCTGTACACAGAGGCGGTCACTCTGGGAGATGTCTCCATGATGAGAAGTTCCAGAGGCAGTTGCAGTGATGTCACACCAGCGGCGAGGCCTGTTGACGGTTGGTGCACGTGCACGTGCGTTTGACGAAGGCATCGACGTCAGCGCGCCGGCCCGCCCCGCGAAGACGTGCGTGCGCGTGCTGGTTTTGCGGAGTGCTCTGCTGGCGGCTGGAGGACGTGGAGCGGGCTGTGTGAGAGGCAGCGCCAGCCTGACAGGAGCTCAAAACGGGGTAAGGGAGAGGACGGGAGGAACGCAGCGGGCTGGGCGGAGAGGTCGTGGCTGGGTAACCCCGCAGGGTTTTGGAGCGGCCTCGGCTTGTCCCGTCCCGAGGTGACCCTGGGATGCACTGGCTGGGCTGGGCTGTGCTCACTGACGGGGGTATAGGTGGGCACGGTGTGTGGATCAGTCGGTTCGGAAACTTTAAACTGGGCCGCCTCCTGAATGAAGTGCCCTTGGGCTGTCTTTTGCAAATGCGGCCAACGTGTGGGTATTTGTACCCTCCCGCCTCACAGACACCGGTTTAAAGTCGCTGATTATTCCTCTTAAGACAGTTATACAGTTTTCTAGGTGACTGCAACATATTGGCATAACATCTACCTTTTACCTTAGAGAGTTTAATTTAGTTAAATGCAAGGTGCTGCATCAGAGCAGGACAAATGGGACTAGATTAGGATAGCTGGTCGGCATGGACAAGTTGGACCGAAGGGTCTCTTTCCGTGCTGTACATCTGAGTCTTCGTCCTGTCAATATTAATCGCTTCAGCAGAAGTATCCTGAGAGCTTGTGTATGTACGGGGCCTTTCAGGGACTTGGCAAGTGCAAAATCTCTTTATAGTCACCGTTATACTTTTTGAGTTGTAGTCCCTTTTTAATGCAGGATATGTAAAAACCCATAGTACGTGCGTCAAGTTCTCTGAAACTGCAGTGAGATGCAGTCAAATGGTCAGATTAACTGTTGGTTGAGTGGTGAATGCTGACTGGCAGACCAGGGAATCTTTTGCATTTTTCTGAGTACAGTGCTTAACATCTCATCTGAAGATTTGGAGATGTCGGCGTTGGACTGGGGTGTACAAAGTTAAAAATCACACAACACCAGGTTATAGTCCAACATGTTTAATTGGAAGCAGACTAGCTTTCAGAGCACTGCTTCTTCATCAGGAACCACCTGACGAAGGAGCAGCACTCCAAAAGCTAGTGCTTCCAATTAAACCTGTTGGACTACAATCTGGTGCTGTTTGATTTTTAACTTCATTTGAAGATGACATTACTGTGCCAAAGTTTTGGCCTGAACTTTATGTACGAGTCTCTGGAGTGGTTCTTGAACTAGCAATTTTGACGAAGAGGTGAGAGTGCTCCCAACTGCTTCAAGGCTGTTCTATTCTCCAAATCCTTCTAAATATACTCAGAGGGGTAATTTTAATCCATATTTCAAATGGTGGTGAATCTGTTGAACTCATTGACATAGAAGGCTGTGGAGGTCAAGTCATCGAGAGTAAGACTAAGGCCAGAGGAAAAAAAACTCAAGACAGAAGTTCTTGATTAGTAAGGGGATCAAGGGTTGTTGCGAGAATTCAGAGAATAGGGTTGACAAACGTCTCTGCCATGATTGACCAGTGGAGAAGACTTGATGGGCTGAATTGCTTAACTCTGCTCCTGTGTTTTATGGTCAGTGTAGCATACACCTAACACGGCATGTGTTTCCATGATGCAGTATGTAAGATACAGATCTCCTGATAACTAGTTGCTTGTCTCAATAAGCTTACAGTAGATATCACACAAACATTTTTGTACCTTGAAGTTGCAACTGGATGATATGATCTTTTGAGGAACGTGAAATCTAACAAAACAGAATAAAGCCAATTATAGAGAAGATATTATACTGCAGTGTGACAGATTTGGGTTTGCAGAATCTCCTGTAAGTTCAATAGTAATATTAAATGCTTAATTTTGAAATTTGCTTTCTGATCCAATAGCTGCTAACATTCAAGTATCTGTTGCTGCACTACTGATGAGCATCCGTGCTATACATAGTATTTTCCCAGTCAGAATGTGTTTATTCCTGGATTACACTAGATTAGTTTAGATTAGTTTTCCCTCCAGTGTGGAAACAGGCCCTTCGGCCCAACAAGTCCACACCGACCCTCTGAAGAGGAACCTACCCAGACCCATTTCCCTCTGACTAATGTACCTAACACTATGGACAATTTAGCATAGCCAATTCACCTGACCTGCACATCTTTGAACTGTGGGAGGAAAACGGAGCACCGGGAGGAAACCCACACAGACACGGGGAGAATGTGCAAACTCCACACAGACAGTCGCCCGAGGCCAAAATCAAACCTGGGATCCTGGATTATACTATTTGGTGCAATATGTACTGATTGGAGGTTTATTATCTGTAAGAATGTTTGAACGTTTTGTCTCAGTAATTGATTCCAGCTGCAGATGGTGGAAATGTGATCAAAAGTTATGCACAAAATTTTGTAGCTCAGTTGCCGAAGTTGTGGGTATGTTTACTGACCTAGGAACTTGATTTGTAGATGTTTTCGTCCCCTGTCCATCTTAATTGCTTTAGATCCTCTGTGAAACTTTGCTATGCTGTGTTTTCTGGAATTTATTTGGTTCCGTTCCTGTGCTTCCAGTTGCTGGTTCTGGTAGTTCATTGTTGTAGCAGGTATATTGGGTCTGGGTCTGTGTGTTTGTTGATGGAAGCTGTGGATGAGTGCCATGTTTCTAGAAATTCTCTGGCTGTCCTCCTGTTTAGTTTGTCCTCTGATTGTTATGTTGTCCCAGTTGAATTTGTGGTCCTTGTCATCTGTGCATATGACTGCTGGGGACAGCTAGTCATGGCGTTTAGTGACTAGTTAGTGTTCGTGGATGTGGATTGCTAATGGTCTGCCTGTTTGTCCTATTTGGTGTTTTGTGCAGTCTTTGCATGGAATCTTGTACATTGTTAGTCTTGCACATGGTGGATCTTTGGTTGACCCAAGGACAAACATCATAACGATTATTGGACAAGCTTAGCAGAGGGCATCCAGAGAATTTTTAGAAGTATGCCACTCATCCACAGACTCCTTAATCCAGCAAACACATAGACCTAGACCTAATATACCAGACAGTACATTGAACCACCAGGAACGGAACCAAATAAATTCCAGAGGACACAGTACAGCAGCGCTTCACAGGAGGCTCCAAAGACTGAGATGACACCAAGACAGGGATGAAACGTCTGCAAATCAACCTCCTAGCTTAGCAAACATGCCCACATCCACGGCATGTGATTAAAAATTATATGAAGGTCTAAGCTAGTCACCCTTTTGGGAAGAAAGGTGATACGTCTGAAGCTAAAATGGATCACTTCAGAGAGGTTAACTTCTGGACAATTGAATAGAAGTGAAATCTGGTGGTCCAGTGAGTATTGATATTTAGTCCCCTTTTAGAATATGGGAAAAAGAGCTATATAGGATTGCACTAAACTGATGCTTCATCTTCACTGATAACTGTGGGCTTTTATATTTTGCTGCATTTGCAGACAGTTGCTTAATTTTCTGAGTGTACACAGAACCATTGTTTGTCGATTTCATAGAATCCCTTCGCCCAATAAGTCCACACCGACCCTCCAAATAGTAACCCAACCAGACCCATTTCCCCTACCCTACATTTACCCCTGACTAATGTTCAGGGATGTGTAGGTGGGGTACATTATGGAGAATTTAGCATGGCCAATTCACCTAACCTGCACAACTTTGGATTATGGGAGGAAACCAGAGCAGCGAGAGGAAAGCCACGCAGACACAGGAGAATGTGCAAACTCCACACTGTCGCCTGAGGCTGGAATCGAACCTAGGTTCCTGGCGCTGTGAGGCAGCAGTACTTGTTTAAGGAGCCTTTTTTTCTGTTGCCTTGTCATTGTACATACTCCTAAAGACAGCATCTGAGGAGCAGGAGAGTTGACATTTTGAGCATAAGCTCTTCAGGAATGAGGGGATGGCTCAAAGGGGCTGAGAGATAAATGGGAAAAGGGGTGTGAGGGCTGGGCAGAAGATAGCTGGGAATATAGGTAGATGAAGGTGGGTGTGAAGGTGATAGTTGGAGAGGAGGGTGGAACAGATAGATGGGAAGGAAGATGTACAGGTAAAACAGTTCAAGAGAGTGGTGCCGAGTTTGACGTTTGGATCTGGGATAAGGCGGGGGGAGGGGAAATGAGTAAACTGGTGAAATCCACATTGATTCCATGTGGTTGGAGGGTCCTAAGTCATAAGATGAGACATTCTTCCTACAAGCATCGGTGACTGGAGTTTGGCGGTGGAGGAGGCCCAGGGCTCGCATGTCCTTGGCAGAGTGGGGGGGTGGAGTTGGTGTTTGGCCACAGGGTAGTGAGATTGCTTAATATGTTCCAGAGATGTTCTCTGAAATGTTATGCAAGTTGACATCCTGCCTTCCTGATAAAGAGGAGACCACATCGACAGCAAGGGCTACAGTAGATGATGTGTGGCAATATAGATAAATCTGTCAGATGTGGAAGGATCCTTTGGGGCCTTAGACAGAGGTGAGGGGGGAGATGTGGGTGCAGGTTTTCACTTCCTGCAGTGGCAGGGGAAGGTGCTGGGAGTGGAGGGTGGGTTAGTAGGCTGTTTGGACCTAATGAGGGAATCATGGTGGGGGAATGATCTCTCCAGAATGCAGATGTGATGGGGAGGGAAATACCTCCCTGGTGGGGTCTCTTTGTAGGTGGAGGATAATGCAATGTGCCCGGAGGTTGGTGGGTGAAAGGTGAGGCCTAGGGGATTCTAACCTTGTTGCAGTCAGAGGTGTGGGGTTCAAGGGCGGAGATGTGGGAAGTGGAGGAGATGTGCTGGAGAGCATCATTGACCACATGGGAGGGGAAGTTGCGGTCTTTGAAGAAAGAGGCCATCTGGAATGTTCTATGATGGAATTGGTCCATCTGGGAGCAGATGAGGTGGAGGAATTGGGAATACAGCATAGCATTTGTACAAGAGGCAGGGTGGGAGGAGGTGTAGCCCAGGAAGTCTGTGGCTTTGAAGTAAATGTCAATGTTGAGTTGGACACTGGAAATGGAAATGGGGATGTCCAGGAAGAATAGTGAGGTGTCTGAGATAGTCCAGGTGAACTTGAGGTCGGGATGGAAGCTGTTCGTGAAGTTGGTGAACTGTTCAACCACACTGTGGGAGTACGAGGTGGCGCCGATACAGTCATCGATGTAATGGAGGACAAGCTGGGGAATGGTGCTGGTATAGTTGAGTTGGCTTTCTGGAGATTTGGTGCCAATTTGCTTTCAGCCATAAAGCTGAAACTGCAAATATCATATCTGCAATCCTCACTTTCTCTGTGCTCTTAAAAGGTTGAATGTCTTTGGAATTCCCTGGCATAGAGCTGTGAGGGCAGGGACCTAATGTACAGACGAACCTTGGTTATCCGGCATTCGATTAACGAATTTTGGATTGTCTGAACAACATCGTATCGTCCCAATGCTTAGCTAACTGTTATCCAGCATTCGATTATTCAGAATTCGATGAACCAAGCAAAATATACCTGTCCGTGTCCTTCGGATAATCGAGGTTCCTCTGCATATTAAAAGCTGAGACAGATTCTTAATCAGTAGGCGAATTAAGGGTTACAACGAAAAGGCAGGTTGATGGCTTTGTGAGGAATGTTAGATTCGCCATAATCTCTTGAAAGGTTGAGTATGCTCGAAGGGCTCAGTGGCCTACTGTTATTCTTATGATCTTCTAAAACGTTTGGAACCACTGTGGATGAGGTTGTGTTTCATAAGACTGATATGGAACAATGTGCTGATTTGGTTTACATCTTAGGCTGTTTTTCAAATGGTGATATTTGGGCATATATCTATTGTCCATGAGTGGAATGTTTACTGTGAAGCCAGTTTATGCCCAGTGCCCATAAACATAGTCCTCTGGAGAAGTAGCATCTGGATCTTAGTTACTTTTTGCTGAAAGTTGTTTTAAAGAGCTACTGACTATTTTCACTTGATAAATTTTATGACTGTCGGGTTACATGGTGCAGTGGTTTTGCATTTTGTCTTTGACCTGAGTTGGGGTATGTATCCTAGGGCACAGAACACTGGCTTTCTGGAGATTTGCTGCCACTGTTTTCAGCCATAAAACTGAAACTGCAAATATCACATTGGTAAAGCAGTGTTGTTTTGGGAGAGGTTCTGAGTGGGGTAATCTTTTTCCATGAAACCTCAAGTGGGCATTTTCCATGTGTATTTGTCTAGAAAATAAGATGGGCCACCATTTTTTGAGAGGGGTTGAAGACCATCCAACCAAGTCCATTAGCTTCATCTTACTGGTTGCAATATGGGATTGTGGAGTCACAAGATAATATCAAATGAGGAACAAAAATCTCTGCTGTTTGTCTTCTGCTTGGCCAAAATGGCTGAGACCAATTGTGGCATCCCAAAATGCTTCCTCTATTGAGATTACTTAGTGCAGATCAAGGGTGAAGTACTGCAGGCTCTTTCCTGTTTGAAATTTTATTGCACAATGGGCAGTGCACCCACCGGCTGAATTACTTGCAACATTGTGGATTTTTTTTTTTGCTAATTTTTTTTACGTAATGTGCAATACAAGGCTCTTGTGCAGATCGTGCGCAAGGATACAGTCATTCGACTTAGGCTTCAGCTGCTGAGTTATGTGGCAGTCCAGACAAATTGAAGTTTGTCGCAAAATCTGCATGGATCTGTACTTGTGTAAGTTCTAGCCGCAGGTAGACCTGGCTATTTTGAAATGGTGTCTATTTAACTTGCTAAAATTCCTTTCAATAGCTGGCTGATGGAGCTACATTTTCACTTGATTCTTTCAGTTGAATCTCAATCTTTTATTGAATGTTAACTCTGCGGTTGGCAGATCTGCATAAATTGATGAGATCGTTGAATGTGAAAGTTGTATCAAATCATAGCACTGGGCCAACCTGAATCATAGAGTGAACTGACCAGTCAACCAGCAGGAATGAAGAATTGAATCGTTGTTCACAAGGTTAAACACTGTTCCTAATTTAGCCTGATTTCCAGAATCTGGAATAAAACCACAGTGTGATACTGTCTCGTCCCAGACTAAGTTCAACTTAAAAACAGCTCGGAGGTTTGTCTTTCTTGGACCATGTGCATTTGAACCACTGACTTCCTTTCCTATAGGGATATCTTACTATTTAAAGAATCTCAATGCCCTGTTCTAAAAGTGTTAGTTTAAAATATTTGACGGCAAAAATATTCACCGGGGACAAGTCTGTTTGAGAATAGATCACCTACATTTTGTATATGTTCTTGTGTTAAAGAGCAAGTTTAAGGTTGGGTTGGTTATGTTTTCGGTGAATTTAGTTGATGCAATGCAATTCATGGCAAACAGAGTCCTGAATTATATGCAACCTCCAGTGAGCAACAATTTGTTCAATGTTGTGGTTCTGTTCGCCGAGCTGGAAGTTTTTGTTGCAAATGTTTCGTCCACTGGCTAGGCGACATCATCAGTGCTTGGGAGCCTCCTGCGAAGCGCTTCTTTGATGTTTCCTCCGGTGTTTATAGTGGTCTGTCCCTTCCGCTTCCGGTTGTCAGTTTCAGCTGTCCGCTGTAGTGGTTGGTATATTGGGTCCAGGTCAATGTGTTTGTTGATGGAGTTTGTGGATGAATGCCATGCCTCTAGGAATTCCCTGGCTGTTCTCTGTCTGGCTTGCCCTATGATAGTAGTGTTGTCCCAGTCAAATTCATGTTGCTTGTTGTCTGCGTGTGTGGCTACTAAGGATAGCTGGTCGTGTCATTTCGTGGCTAGTTGATGTTCATGTATGCGGATTGTTAGCTGTCTTCCTGTTTGTCCTATATAGTGTTTTGTGCAGTCCTTGCATGGGATTTTGTACACTACATTCGTTTTGCTCATGTTGGGTATCGGGTCCTTCGTTCTGGTGAGTTGTTGAGTTGGTGAGGAAACATCAAAGAAGCGCTTCGCAGGAGGCTCCCAAGCACTGATGATGTCGCCTAGCCAGGGGACGAAATGTTTGCAACAAAAACTTCCAGCTCGGCGAACAGAACTACAACAACGAGCACCCGAGCTACAAATCTTCGCACAAACTTTGAACCTGTTCAATGTTGTGCTATGGTCTCCTGAGATACAGCATAAGTAGTAGGTCTCTGTGATACTGCTGTATACAAATTATGTTTAATAAGTACTTTGCACAATGGACTTGTCTGCCAACAAATACACTGAACCATAACTGACGTCATTAATATGCACACAAACTAAAATTGCTGGAAAATCTCAGCTGACCTGGCAACATTTGTGGAGAGAAAGCAGAGTTAGCATTTTGGATCCAACGACCCTTCTTCAGAACTGATTGCAGCTAGGTATATGCTGAAACTGGAATGAGGGGAAAGGGAGGAGTAAATGGTAGATGAGATGAAGCCCAAAGAGAGAAAACAACAGTTGGGCAGACAAAGAATGGGTAAAGATCAATCTGTGAGAATCAGTAGCTCCTAATGGAGACAATTAGTGGCTGTCACTGAGTTGTTAGTGGTAGCAGCCCATGTGATGACAAGGCCTGGCACATGGGGGTGGGATACAATCATGGGAGAAGCTGCTTAAATTGGTGAAATCAATATTGAGTCCAGAAGGGCGGCACGGTGATGGGCGGCACGGTGGCACAGTGGTTAGCACTGCTGCCTCACAGCGCCAGAGACCCGGGTTCAATTCCCGCCTCAGGTGACGGACTGTGTGGAGTTTGCACGTTATCCCTGTGTCTGCGTGGGTTTCCTCCGGGTGCTCTGGTTTCCTCCCACAGTCCAAAGATGTGCAGGTCAGGTGAATTGACCATGCAAAATTGCCCATAGTGTTAGGTAAGGGTAAATGCAGGGGTATGAGTGGGTTGCGCTTTGGCGGGGCGGTGTGGACTTGTTGGGCCGAAGGGCCTGTTTCCACACTAAGTAATCTAATCTAAAAAAAAGGATGGAGGGTTCCCAAAAGGAAAATAAGATGCTGTTCTCCCAGCTTTGTGCTCAGCTTTGCTTGAACTCTGCAGCAAGCCTGGGATAGATATTGGCCAGTGACCAGGTTGTGTTGAAGTAACAGGTACCCGAACGTTAAGGGTCATTTTTGTGATCAAAATGTAGGTGTTCTGCCATGTGGTTACCCAATCTGCGTTTTGTCTCCCCTTCCCTGGCGAGCATCTCTTTATAGGGCTTGCTGCTGTGCTCCAACAAAGATCTGTGCAAGCTGAAAGAACAGCATCTGATTTTCTATTTGGAACTCTGAAACCATCAGGACTTGATATCAGGTTCAACAATTTTCAGACCTGAGCACCTTCTCCCATGTCCTTCGCCCAACCCCCACTCACCAGGCCTTGACATCAGACAGGCTGCTACCACAGTCAACTCATGACCTCCATTAGCAGCTGTTGCTTCTCCCAGGCTGACCTTTATCCATTCCTTTGTCTGCCTACTGTAGTTCTCTGCCCCTCTCTCTCTTTGTGTGGGCTTCATCTCCACCTATTGTTTAGTCCTCCCCCTCCCTTCACTCCATATCAGCTTATATACCAACCTTTTCCGACTACAATCAGTTCTTAAGAAGGGTCACTGGACCCGCAATGTTAACTCTGCTTTCTTTCCACATATAGTTAGACCTTCTGAGTTTTTCCAATAATTTCTGTCAGCATTTCTTATTTCCAGCACTTGCAGTTCTTTGGGGTTTTTTCAACTGATGTTTTAATTTTTTAGCCAGCAAGAGCATTTTAGTGTGCTAAGGTGCATGGAGAACAAACCAATTGGCACCTGTAGTTATGAACATGATGTAATCATTTTCATGCACAGCAAGCTTCAGCTCCAGTGAAAATTGCAGGGTTTCTTTTTGAAATTTTCATTATATTGTAAGTCCAAACTAGTCTTTGTTTAACTATGTGTAATTTGAGAAGTGTGTACTATTTACGGCAATAGAATTGACTGTATAGCCTATTGACTTAATCACGACATACTATAGGAAGGAATTTACTGTAATATGTTGTGCTTGGAGGAATGTTTATTTGGATTCCAATAGTTAAGTTCCATTTCTATGGCATTGGGTAGGCCCTACAAACAAGACTCAATCTGTGAAGTCAGGAAAGCAGAGTAAATTATTGGGTGGGACCCTTCAATTTTACAAAATTGCTTTGGATCACATTGGAGCGTTGCCTGCAGATGTGATCACCATACTGTAGGAAGAATGTGAGGATCCTTAAGAGGGTGTTGAGGAGATTTATCATAATGGTTCCAGTGATTAGAAATTATAGCCAAAAAATGGTTAAATTGGAGTGCCTCAGAGGTCGGTGCTGAGCTCATTACTGTTTGTTATCTACATCAATGATTTGGATGAGAATGTACAGGGAGAATGTTTGCTGATGACGCTAAAATAGGCGATATCCTGGACAGTGAAGAAGGATATCAGAAATTGCAGCATGACCTTGATCAGTTGAGCAAGTCCACCGAGAAATGGCAAATGGAGTTTAATGTAGATAAGTATGAGGTCTTGCATTCTGAAAAGTCAAATCAAGGTAGGAGTTTCATGGTGAATGGTAGGGCCTTGAGTGTAGTGGAACAGAGGGATCTTGGAGTTCTCTGAAAGTGGAATCATGGCAGGGCAGTGAAGAATGCTTTTAGTGCACTGGCCTTCATCACTTGGCATTGACTACAGAAGTTAAGGTATTTTGCAGTTGTATAGGATGTCAGTGAGGCTGCACTTGGAATATTGTGTTCAGTTTTGGTCACCTTGTTATCGGAAGAATGTTATTAAACTTGAAAGAGTACAGAAGAAATTTATAAGGATGTTACCTGAGTAATAGGGAGAGGTTGGACAAGCTAGGTGTTTTTCTTTAGAGTGTAGGAGACTGAGATTGGGGGTGGAGGGTGGGGGAGGGGAGGTGCGTTGAGTGAAGGTGGAGGGCAGCTTAGAAGTGTAAAAGACCATGAGAGGCATGGACAGGGTGAATACACTTAGTCTTTTTTCCAAGTTTGGGGAGTCAAGGACTAGAGGCCATCAGTTTAAAGTTAGAGGGAAAAGAATAAAAGGGAACCTGAGGGGCAACCTTTTTACACAGAGGGTGTTACACATTTGCAATGAACTGCCAATTGAAGTGGTTGAAACAGGTACATTAACAACATTTAAAAGGCGTTTGGACAAAAGCATGGATAGGAAAGGATTCAAAGGGTATCGGCCAAGTGCAGGGAAATGGGGTTAGTGTGGATGGGCATTTTGATTGGCATTGACGAGTTTGGGCCAAAGAGCCTGTTTCCCTGCTGTAGGACTCTGTGGAGAAGCTGAACTTCCCCTTTGGAGTAAAGAAGTTAGAAGGAAGATTTGACATGGGTGTGTAAGGTTATGACAGATTTGGTTAAGGTAAACAAAAAATCATTATTCCCATTAGCTAGTTGAACATGGTTGCAAGTTTAAGGCAGAATTTGGGCAAGTTGCAGGAAGGATGTGATGGAAAACCTTTTTAGAGTGGTAATGATCTGGAACCCTCCGCTCACAAGGATATTAAAAGCAGAGACTATGGCGGCGATTCTGCCGAACTACTGTGCACAGCCAAGGCATACTGATGTGTTTTGCCATCCCTGGCCAACTTATGTGGTGGAATTATTAGTTTAAAACCTTACAGAACACTTGTTAATATTTGGAGATGGGAAGGATGCCAAAGGGAAAAGGAGCGAGCAAACAGCAGCAGAGAGGACACTCCCCTGTAGCACCTACCACACCAGAGACTGCAGCAGGAGCAGCCTTTCCTAAACCCCCCCCCCCCCCCCGGGACCTGACAGACTCTCAGGAATTGGCTGCGATGATGGAGAGACTTGCCTTGAAAGTTGGGGCTACGATTGAGGAGATTCGTGACAAGGTCCAACCTATCCCTCATTATGGGCATTTAAGCGGGCATTGGATAGGCATATGGAGGATAGTGGGCTAGTGTAGGTTAGGTGGACTTGGATCGGCGCAACATCGAGGGCCAAAGGGCCTGTACTGCGCTGTATTCTTCTATGTTCTATGTTCTATCCCATCCGTGATGCAGAAGCATGAGCAGAAGATCCAGGGCCTCTGGGAGAGGCTGGAGGAGGTGAAGAGTCAAACCAAGGCCTCAGAGAAGCTGCGATGGAGTCCTCATCCAATTGGATCCAGGTGGTGGAGCGAGAGATGTGGACCTTACAAGACCATATCAGAGAAATCTCCTAATTCTCGGGCTCCCTGAGGGCAAGTAGTCAGCCTGCTTCTTTGAAAGCTGGTTGCCAAAGGTTTTGGGCCTTCACGTGGAGTCCAGCAGGCTGCAGATTGAAAGGGCTTATCGGGTTACAGTGCACAGGTCAGGCCCAGTGCAGCACTCCCGCTCGGTCCTAGTGCACTTCCACTCTTATAAGGACAAGCAGAAAATCATAGAAGTTTCCAGATCCCTGGGAAAAGATCCACAGGAATTGCTGTACAAGGGATCAAAAATCATGTTTTTCCAGAATTTCTCTGCAGCTATAATTAGAAAGAGGAAGTCCTTCGATGAAGTTAAAAAGAGGCTGAGGAACTGGATGTCCAGTACTCCATGAGCTGCCCCGCAGTGCTCCATTTCAGCCACAAGGACTCAGTTTATACATTTGACTCAGCGGATAAAGCTAAAAACTTTGCAGGCACTTTTTAAAAAACGCGATTGGTCTGAAGAATACAGTTAATGTTTGTTCTCTTTTCTATCTTTCCCCATGTTTTCCTTTTTTTTTCATTCCTTTCTTTCTCCCTAATCATTTTCTTTTTTGAAAGGGTGAGAAAAGTCCTTGGAATAAGTTGTTCCTATTTTTTTTCAATAAATGGATTTTCTGATGGGAAATTTTATGGATGTTCTTCATTGTCTTTCCCCTCTTTTTTTTTTCGTTCCGTTTCTTTTTTAGTCACAAGTAGGTGTGACATGAAACCAGGGATGGGTGGAGCGTTCATTCTGACTTTGTCTATTTTCTGATGATTTAAGCATCATCTCCTTGTTTTTTTGTCTGGCCTAAGGCTGGGGCGCAGTCCAGGTTTGAAGGAGGGGATGGGTAGGGTGAGTGCCCCCTATGGGCAAGGGGAAGAGTCTTCCATTCAAGGTTTTATAGTTTTTTTTGTAGTTTTTTGGTAGTAATAGTTGTTTATAGTTATGATAGAGTAGTTTTTGTATATATAGTTCTTTGACTCTGAGGTTTTATTTTCTTATACTCGGTGCTTTGTAAGCAGGGTTCTTCCTCTGAAGGGTTCAAGCGTCTCTGAAAGGGGATATGGCTAAGTGTCTTATTAAATGGTGCACCTGGAACATTAAGGGAAGTCACTTGCCTGTTAAAAGGAAAAAATGTGCTTTCTAGCCTTAAGAGGGAAAGGGTTGATTATCGCTTTGTTGCAGGAACCCATGTTGATGATGGGGAACACCTGAAATTACAACAGGGGGGTTATAACTGGGTATTATTTTCATCCTTTACTACTAAAAGTGGCGGTACTTATCCAGAAAAATCTTCCGTTCACATTATTAGTGCAGGTGAAAGATGAGCAGGCACGGTTTGTGATACTTAAAGCCCTGATACATGGGGAGGAATATGGCATTTTAAATGTCTACTGTCCTCTGGCGCAACTTTCTCTAAGTTGAGTGCTTTTGGAACACGGCAAATTATTATAACGGGGATTTTAATTGCCTTTTGGATCCGACAGTGGACAGGATGTCTTGTGGGCCACCAACTATTTCTTCGCAGGCCAAGCAGGTGGCTGACTAATGCCAGGAGTTGGGGCTGGTAGATATTTGGAAGTATCTTCACCCTACCGGCAGGGACTTCACCTTTTTTTCAAACCCACATAAATGTCACACGAGGATTGATCTCTTTCTGGCTCCCTTGGCCCTTCTGGATTTGATTATGGGTTGTAAAATTGGGAATATAGCTATCTCTGATCACGTGGAAGTATATTTGGAGGTTAAGGCCAAGAGTGAAGGGCTAGGTATGCAGCACTGACGTTTGGACCCTTTTCTCTTTTAAGGATTCCAAATTTGTGAAATATGTTTTGAAGGAGTTTCAGGAATTCTTGACTATCAACTCAGGCACGCTTAATAGTCCGTCTAGGATGTGGGAGACTGCTAAGGCCTTTGCTATTTCCTATTCGGCTAGCCGGAAACGACAGGAAGGATAACAGCAGCATCTACTTGAAAGGCGGTTGAAAGCTGCCACGGCAGCACATTTTGCGCGGCCTTCGGTGACTAAGCAAAAGTGGATCACGGCCCTCCAGGCTGCCTTGAATTCAATACTGACACAAAATGCAAAGGAAGAACTTGCTTTTGCTAGACAAAGGCTGTTCGAATATGGGGAGAGGCCAGGGAAGTATTTAGTGTACCTGACTAGGAAAAAGCGTGCTCCCCAATCCATTACTGCAATCAGAGACAGTGCCGGGGTCCTTACATACGATGCTAAAAAGATTAATGAGGCTTTTCGGAGCTTTTACTCTGAATTGTATTGGTCTGAAGGTTGCAAGAACAGGAGAGCTAAAATGGAGACCTTTTTTTAAGAACTTGGACCTCTAGGGGTAACCATGGAACAGGCCTCTCTCCTTTGATGCCCCCTTGACAGTTCTGGAAATACAGGAGGCAGCTAGGCAACTTCAGAGTGGGAAAGCGCCTGGCCCTGATGGTCTCCCGGGTGAATTTTATAAGGAGTTTATAGGGATTCTGTCAGAGCCGATGTTGGAGATGTACAATCACTCCTATATGCATGAATGCCTACCACCATCTTTGAGAGAAGCTAATATTTCCTTAATTCTGAAGAAGGGGAAGGTTCCTGAGGATTGTGCCTCATACAGGCCCATCTCTCTATTAAATTCAGATTTCAAGATTCTGTCCAAGATCTTGGCGCTGAGTTTGGAAAGGGTGTTGCCCCATATTATTAAAGAGGCTTTATAAGGGGCCGTATAAGGTTGCTGAATATGTTCCAAGTTTGTCAGCAATGATCGATTCGGGGGTTCGTGATTTCCTTAAATGCAGAGAAAGCATTTGACTGGGTGGAATGGCCGTATCTTTATGTCTTAGAACAGTTTGGGTTGGGTGAAGTCTTTGCTTGCTGGGTGGAGGTTTTATATCTCCACCCTCTGGCTGCAGTCATCACCAACGGGGTGAAGTCTGGGAATTTTAGGATTGGTAGGGGTAGTCAGCAAGGCTGCCCCTTCTCACTGTTGTTGTTTACGTTGGTTATAGAGTCGCTGGTAGAGGCCATTCGTCAGAATGTCCACATAACCGCTCCTGAAGTGGGATCGAGGGCACACAAGATTATACTGTATGTGGATGATGTCCTTGTGTTTTTATCGAACCCGATGACCTCCGTACCCCATTTGATACAATGTGATTCATTTGGAGCTATTTCAGGATATAAGATTAACTTTGCAAAATCGGAGGATATGCCTTTGGCGAACCTTAAGGATGTACCAGAAGTTGAAGGTGGCCCTAAGTTCCCTTTTAAGTGGTCACAGACAGAGTTCCAATACCTAGGCATTTTTATTACCCCCAAGTTTGATCTGTTATTTCGGACTAACTTTGCTCACTTGCTTGACAATATTAGGTGAAATCCCCAGAGTTGGGAGGCTCTTCCAATTTCATGGCTGGGCTGAATATCTCTCTTTAAAATGAATGTTTTTCCTCGTTTGCTTTATCCCATGCGTATGCTCCCTATAATGTTTCCCAGGCCAACGCTACAGAAGCTTATGGGGTGGTTTGGTTCCTTTGTCTGGCATCATGGGCAGCCCCTCATCAAACTTACTAAATTGCAGTTGCCTCAAGGAGGAGGAGGAGTTGATTTCTCAGACATCAGGAGGTATCAATTGAGTTCCCTGTTGTCCTTTGTCTGTGATTGGGTAGGTAACGATCTAAACTCAATATGGCTGGATATTGAGGCCTCACAGGCAAAGTGCCCTCTTATTAACCTGTGGTTCATGGATAAGATGAGGACAGTTATGGACCACTACTGGAACCCCATTGTCATTAGTACAGTCTAGGCATTGAGGGCGATGCATCAGTGAGGGTTGTTTATCCAAGACTTCGCCACTTACGTCTGTAGTTGGCATGCCAGGGTTCCAACCAGGAATGATGGACTATGGGCGGAGAGAGGAATTTCTATTTTGGTAGACTTAATTGAGGGGGAGGTTATGATGTCTTTTGAGCAACTGAGCCGCAAATACGGGTTGCCCAGCAGAGACCTTTTCCATTTTTTTTTCCAGATTAGAGATTTCATCCAGAAGAAGATTACGCTTCTTTATAAGCCCGATACAGAGAGGTTGTTCCTACGTTCCACAAGCACCCTTTCGGTTAGTGCCCTCTATCACCTACTGGGTGGCAGGGCCTGGCAGGATATTAACCGGTTATGTGAGGTCTGGGAGCAAGAGCTCGGAGTTGAGATCTCTTTTGAAAAATGGGAGAGAATATGGGAGAATATTCGAAAGATCTCAATCTGTAATTGGGCATGCGCTACGCAGTTAAAAGTTCTGCACAGGGCTCATCTGACACCAGACCGTCTGGCAAAGTTTAAATAAGGGGCATCTTCAGTGTGCCCCAAATCTAAAATAATTGTAGGTACTCTTACTCATTGCTTCTGGACATGCCACAGACTCCGTGTTTATTGGAGCGCTGTGGCGGGAGAGATAGGGGGGGTATTGAGGACTAAAGGCAAAGTAGACCCGATATCTCTCCTCTTAGGTCTACCAAATTTATCATCTTTAGATGGGCATAGGAAGAAACTATTGAATATTCTTGCATATTGTGCACGGATGAATATTCTGATGAATTGGGTTTCTGAGAACCTGCCGGGCTTGCTGCGATGGCAGAAATTAATTATGGAGCACATTCCCTTGGACTTTTTTTACAAACATGATGCATCACACAACAGACCATTTTTATAAGATATGGCAGCCCTACTTGAGTTAATTGGATATAGAGTTGTCAGTTATCTTAAGTAGGGCATTTGTTTAACCAGGATGGTTATATTTGTCAAGCCGGGGGGGGGGGAGATCTCCTGAGTTAATATGGGTATATGTACAATGCTCCCATTCCTTTGTTTGGGAGCTTTGCACTGAGCATAGCTGTTCTGTATTTTCTGGGGTTTTTTTGTTTGCTTTTTTTTCTTTCTTTCGGTGTTGCTTTGCACAGTGTTAGGGTTTGTTTTGTATGATTAGATTAGATTACTTAGTGTGGAAACAGGCCCTTCGGCCCAACAAGTCCACACCGACCCGCCGAAGCGCAACCCACCCGTACTCCTACATTTACCCCTCACCTAACACTACGAGCAATTTAGCATGGCCAATTCACCTGACCTGCACATTCTTTGGACTGTGGGAGGAAACCGGAGCACCCAGAGGAAACCCACGCAGACACTGGGAGAACGTGCAAACTCCACACAGTCAGTCGCCTGAGGTGGGAATTGAACCCGGATCTCTGGCGCTGTGAGGCAGCAGTGCTAACCACTGTGCCACCGTGCCGTCCACAATGTAGAGTGCATTAATAGTTAGTAGACAGTAGTTGTATTGTAACTTGGTTTTTTTTTTATTATACTGATATTTATTGTATTTTCAATAATTTTATATATTTGTAAAATTAATATTTGCTCATATATTTCCAAAAAAAAAATTAGATGAGTACATGAAGGAAATAACCTTTAGAGTTACAATGATAGAACAGGGGAGTGTACTGGTTAGACTGATTGTCAGAGAACTGGCATTGACCTGATGGACCTTATGGCCTCCTGTGCCATCATGACCAGAGGAAAGTTCGGAAAAGTTATCAACTGAAGGCTAATTCTAAATTGGAACTGCCTGAGTCACGAGCCGTAGCATAAGATAACTCAAGTTTTGTTGATCAATTTTGGTTTGACCTGTTTTATTTCAGAAAGAGGGTCTCTGCAAGACATTACTGCTTTGCAATCAAAAGCTGTTCATATCCACAGCCTGAGAGATCCACAAAAGACTGATTTAATTTTTTTATGGAGCCCAGAAAACTCCTCAACTTGCATTTAAATTGAAGTGTTTGATCTCTTGTGAACCTCTGTTCATTCAGAGATTGTTGATAAGTGAACTAACCTTCTAAATACAAGCTAGAGATTAAAAAGGTGGTATGTTATACAAAAGTCATTCCAATCCTTGAATTGGGAGGTTGCCAGCAGTAGATACTAAGCACAAGCTAAAAGTTTAAGTCCTTGGATTCAAGGCCTCACTGAGTCTGAGTTGGCCAAAGGATCCGATAACAACTGAACTATCAGGAAAGACTGAACAGACAAGAATGCTTTCTAGAAAAGAAGTATTGAAACCGCTTGATAGCATTCAAAAGGTAGGTTCAAACAGGATGTTACTACGTCTGGGAAAGAATAAAACAAGAGTTTATAAATAATGGAATAAAAGATTTGGGAGTAACTTCTTCACTCAGTGATTAGGTTGGAGAATGCTGTGAGCAGAGACAAACAGTGTATTGATGTTTACATGGAAGCCACATGAGGAAGAAAGCAATGGAAGAACATTTTATTTATAAAACTGAAAAACTTGCAGATGCTGGAAATGAGAAACTAAAACCAAATTACTGGAAGAACCTAGCATGTCTGTCAGCAATTGTGGAGAGAAAGTAGAATTAACGTTTCGGGTCCAGTAACTCCCATTTAAACTGCAAATGTGCAAGTGGAGTTGTTGAAATAAGGTGGAAGCCATAGGTCGTTATACATCAATTGGGTTGAATGCCCTATTGCTGTTAAATTTGACCTGTCTGATCTATTCCCTTGTGAGAATGTTTTTTTTTGTTTTGTTTTTCTCATTTACAGGATGTGTGTGTGTGTCACTGGCTAGTCCAATATTTAATCTTATCTCTAATTTCACAGAGGGCAGTTATGATTCAGGATTATTGTGGGTCCCTAGTCACATGTTGGCCAGCTTTTTTTCCCTGAAGGATATGATTTTCTGACAATTGATAATTATGTAGTTACTATTAGTCTTTTAATTAATGGTTTTTATTCAATTCAAAATTTGCTATTTGTCATGGCAAAATGTGAAGCCTGATCCCGGGAACATTAGTTGAGTTATTTTATTTGCTCGTGGGATGTGTATATTGCGGGTTAGCAAGCATTTATTGCCTGTTCTTAGTTGCTCTTGAGAAGGTGGTGGTGAGCTGCTGCCTTGAACTGCTGCATTCTACACACTGTAGGTTGACCCACAATGCTATGAGGGAGGAAATTCCAGGATTTCCAAGTCAGGATGGTGAGTGGCTTAGAGGGGAACTTGCAAATGGTGGTATTGGTCCTGTGCATCTGCTGCCCTATCATAGATGAAAGTACTTGTGGGTTTGGAAGATGCTGTCTAAGAATCTTTGGTGCACTTCTGTAGTGTGCCTTCTAGATAGTACACACTGTTACTGAGCATTGCTAGTGGAGGGAATGAATTCTTTGGAAGTGGTACCAATCAAACAAGCTGCTTTGTCCTGGATGATGTCAATGTTCTTGAGTATTGTTGGAGCTGCATTTGTCCAGTCAAGTGAGGAGTATTCCATCATACTCCCGACTTGTGCCTTGTAGATATTTGACAGGCTTTGGGGAACCAGGAAGTGAGTTACTCACTGCAGAATTCCTAGTTTCTAACCTGCTTTTGCAGCCACTGTATGTGATGAGTACAGTTGAGTTTTTGGATAATAGTAGCCACACAGAATATTGATAGTGGAGTAATGGCAATGATCGTAACACCATTAAATGTAAAGGGGTGGCGGTTAGATTGTCTGTGTCTCATGTTGGACATGGTCATTGCCTGTCATTTGTGTGTTCATTGTTACTTGATAGCTGTCAGTCCAAGACCAGATATTGTCCAGATTTGTTGTATTTGAACATGGCTGCTTCAGTATCTGAGGAGTTGTGAATGTTGTTGAACATTGTTTAATCCTTGGCAAACATCCCCACTTGTGATATTATGGAGGAAAGGTCTTGATGAAGCAGCCGAAGATAGTTGAGCCTTGGATATGTGCAAGAATGTCCTGCAGCTGAGATGACTGAACTTCAATCAGCACCATCTTCCTTTGTGTCAAGTATGACTCCAGCCACTGGAGAGTTTGTCTCTTAATTCCACTTTTGCTAGGGCTCCTTGATGCCATGCATTGTTGAATGCAGCCTTACTGTCAAGGGCTGTCACTTTCACTTCATCTCTGGAATTTGGCTCTTTTGTCCATGTTTTGAGCCAAGGCTATAATGAGGTCAGGAGCTGAATGGCCTTGGTGGAACACAAACTGAGCATCATTGAGCTGGCTGTTGCTAAGCAGGTGCTGCTTGATAGCACTGTTGTTGACATCTACTATCACTTCACTCCCATACCTTGTTGGGAGATGCCAATGTTGTAGCTGTACTGGTTAGCGATGTTGTCTCTGGAGCATTTTGATCTCTGGGTTAATTGTCTAGCAATAATACTGCAAGGATATTGCCTTGCCTTAAAAGCAATCAGATGGAGACTTTGAATTGTTATGCATGGATAATTCCATGTTTTTCCATTTGAATTTGTTACAGTCCTTGTGAAGGTTTGCTGTTTTCAAGCCCTCTGTGTTCATGCTACTGCATAGTTAGTCAACCTTATTGTTCTAAACATAATGTAGCCTTGTTCAGCTGACTGTTAGATGTGAGATAAATACAGTGTTGATTTGGTCACCAGGTAGGCAGCGGAAAAGGCTTGTGTTGCAATCCCCAAATGGCCCATTTAGATATTTTCCATTTAACCTTTAAAGAGATGGTGTTATACACCTCTAGGGAAAGTTGGACTTGAAACTGGACCTCCTGGGGCAGAGGTAGGATCACTACCATTTTACCATAAGAGGCAAAGGTAGTGTTTAACTCAGAAACCCAGATGACTCCAGTTTTATTTTCTCATCTGTGCTGAGTTTGTTAAACCTATCACAACATACAGTACAGTTTGACAAGAAAGACCAGGCCTGTCAAATGTTCCCAACACTGCCATGGCCGCAGAATTGTGACTAAACTCTTCTCATCTTTCACTCGCCACTTACCATTCCATTACAACCATCATGTAATCTCCTGAGTGTTTGCCTGTCTGCCTGCCTGCTGAGAAGTGGTGTGGGGAAATTGAATTTGGTTTGTGTTCCCCCAAGGTTAAATGACAAGTTGGAGTTCACTGTCTATTTTTTCATGGAGTAGCCTCTTGGCAGAGGAGCTTATAAAGTATTCAATTCTTAGTTACTCCAACTCAATAATAGTAAATTTTGGTTGATGTAGCTAACAGGCATGTTTCTTATTGCAACACTGGCACCCTCTCTGCATGTAGTTAAAAGCCATGCTGCTTTGCTAAACTATTTCCAAATTGTACTCTGTAAAATTCCTCAATGTCCTTCATGGGATATGATGTCCCTATTGCATAGCTAAGTGCTACGCAGTGGGAATTGTTCAAGATTTTTGGCTGGTGAAATATTTGTCCTAAAACAAACAACACTGTCTGTTCTGAGTTAGTCAATCTAAGGGCAGTCTGGTTCGCTACTATGTCCCAATTCAAGAGACGTTGCAAAAAAACCTGCCAACCTGTCTCTGACAGCTACCTAATTGGAAAATGCTCAGAGCGTGGGGGCAGTGAACTGTGAAGTAGTCCATACACACTCACTTTGGTCTTATACAGTTGAGGAATTGAGCAAGTACGTTCGGGAAATTGATATGTTTGGAGTCGTTCACAATCCCGAAGTGTGGAAGCAGGCCTGTCAGCCCGAGTCCACACTGACCCTCCATAGAGCATCCCACGCTGACCCACACCTTATCCCTGTAACCCTACATTTCACATAGCTAATCCACTTAACCTGTACATCCCTCTCCACTATCGACAATTTAGTCCGGTAAGTCCACCTAAACTGCCTATCTTTGGACTATGGGAGGAAATCTGAGCACCCAGAGGAAACCTATGCAGACCTGTGGAGAACTTGCAAACTCCACACCCAGTCACCCGAGGGTGGAATCAAACCTGGGCCCCTGGCGCTATGGGGCAGCAGTGCTAACCACTGAACAACCATGGGTGGAGGGCTAGATAAATTCTGGAAGATGAAAACACGAGAGCTTAAATTGCAATCTTTGTCTTTATTTTTTCATGGAATGCAGATGTTGCAGACAAGGCCAGTATTTGTTGCCATCTATAATCATCCAAGAACTTGCTCCCTCATTTCAGAAGGCAGTTTAGAGCCAATCACATTGTTCTGGATGATATGTAGGTAAAAACAATGACTGCAGATGCTGGAAACCAGATTCTGGATTAGTGGTGCTGGAAGAGCACAGCAGTTCAGGCAGCATCCAAGGAATCGACGTTTCGGGCAAAAGCCCTTAATCAGGAATAAAGGCAGTGAGCCTGGAGTGTGGAGAGACAAGCTAGAGGAGGGTGGGGGTGGGAAGAAAGTAGCATAGAGTACAATGGGTGAGTGGGGGAGGGGATGAAGGTGATAGATCAGGGAGGAGAGGGTGGAGTGGATAGGTGGAAAAGGAGATAGGCAGGTCGGACAAGTCCGGACAAGTCATGGGGACAGTGCTGAGCTGCAAGTTTAGAACTAGGGTGAGGTGTGGGAAGGGGAAATGAGGAAACTGTTGAAGTCCACATTGATGCCCTGGGGTTGAAGTGTTCCGAGGCGGAAGATGAGGCGTTCTTCCTCCAGGCGTCTGGTGGTGAGGGAGGCCCAGGACCTCCATGTCCTCGGCAGAGTGGGAGGGGGAGTTGAAATGTTGGGCCACAGGGCGGTATGGTTGATTGGTGCGGGTGTCCTGGAGATGTTCCCTAAAGCGCTCTGCTAGGAGGCGCCCAGTCTCCCCAATGTAGAGGAGACCGCATCGGGAGCAACGGATACAATAAATGATATTAGTGGATGTGCAGGTAAAACTTTGGATGTGGAAGGCTCCTTTAGGGCCTTGGTTAGAGGTGAGGGAGGAGGTGTGGGCACAGGTTTTACAGTTCCTGCGGTGGCAGGGGAAAGTGCCAGGATGGGAGGGTGGGTTGTAGGGGGTCATGGACCTGACTAGGTAGTCACAGAGGGAACGGTCTTTGCGGAAGGCGGAAAGGGGTGGGGAGGGAAATATATCCCTGGTGGTGGGGTCTGTTTAGAGGTGGCAGAAATGTCGGCGGATGATTTGGTTTATGCGAAGGTTGGTAGGGTGGAAGGTGAGCACCAGGGGCGTTCTGTTCCCTCACTAAAGGACAGTTACTAACTGGTTTTATAACCACAAAGGACAGTTCTCATAGTAACCAATACTGAGACTAGCTTCCAATTTGAGATTTGTTAATTGAATTTAAATTCTACCAGCTATAATAGTACGATTTGAGCTCTTGTCCCCAATGAATTAGCCTGGGCCTCTGGATTATTTGTTTAGAGACATTGCGACTCTGCTACACTCTGTCAGTTTGCTTTAACTGCAAGATTCTGGGTAATCCAAGATGGAGGACAGGAAGAATTACTGGCTGTACCAGCTGTTCCCTTTTGGAGGTATTTTAGGTATTGGGAGGTGATTTCCTCGAATTCCAGGAGCAGCAATTACTGTTTTATATGCTGTTGCGTTGTTTTGCAATTTTGGATGAAAAAAAGTCAAACAATAGCTGTTTTATGGATATATGAATAGGAAGGGTTTGGAGGGATATGGGCCGGGTGCTGGCAGGTGGAACTAGATTGGGTTGGGATATCTGGTCAGCATGGACGGGTTGGATCGAAGGATCTGTTTCCATACTGTACATCTCTATGACTTTCTAACTGTTCTGAATTAAGCTAATTCATCACCTTGTTGGGTGGAATGAAAGTAACCAGCCTTCTATATTATAGAAAGTCATGAAAATGCGAGGAACACAATACTCATGAAGTTCCAAAGAGAAATTTTGGCCAGTGAATTTTCCGGTTGTCATTTGTGCCTGTCTGAGGTGTGAAGAGCTAACGGGCAATGATTACCACGCCAGATAATGGATTAGATGGAGTGGAATGTTTTGTCCTCTCAATATCTCAGTGATGCAAATGTTGATTGAGTCATTGTAGTTAAAAAGAAATTTGTGACTGCAGATTAATTAAACAATATGTGATCTATGACCAAAGCACGAGAGGCAATGAATTACAGTATAATAATTTGACTATTTGTCACCTTTTAGTTTTATTGAGAATTTTGATTTTTAAATTATCTGTTTTAGGGATTTGGTGGATGCATACAAAAAATAGATTGGCCATCTTCAAGGCAAACATAGCTTTTTCTGCAAAAATGGGAGGGAGGGGAGAAGTCTGTATTCTTTTAGTTCTGATTTTTTGTGCACCCTCTGTACTATTTGTCTTCAGACTTATCGACTCAGCAATGTGGAATTCACTCCATAAGATCCTCCATTTAAGCACAATTCTTTCACCAAGTTGTTAGCCACCTATTTGTTTCTCTGGCTCATCTGCTTTAATTAGATGCCATGAATCTTTTTGGGCTATTCCTACATTAAGTGTGTTACATAAATCAACAGTAATGCTCTTGTGAAGTGAAAGATTGCCCTGCATTTCTGTTTGCAGTTGAATATTCCATTTTGGGAGTTGAACCTAGAGCTCTTTGTAACTTTGCTAATGAGTTGGTGCTGATTTTAGATTTAATGTACAGCCATCTCTTTAACTGAAATCTCAAGATTCTTTTCTAACTCAATTAATTTGGAATGTAATTTATTGAAAGACAGCGTCTCTTTGTTAGTTGAGCATTTGAGGCACTTGGATCAGGAACAATGTGGCCATCAAAATTGAATAAGTACATTGAAGATGAATTTCCTTGGAAAACCTGATGTTTTGCCTCTAGTTTAAAATCTTAATATGTAATAGAGAATAAAAGTAAAAAGTGTTCCATAAATGGGAGTTATGATTTCAGGAAGTCCCAAACTCTTGACATCTTGCCCGTTATAATTATCTGGGGAACTTAGTCTCTCCCTTTCGCAGTTTTTTATCAGATCACTTTCTAATTTGTTTCAATTAATTGAGTTTCTGCTAGTCACTTGGTAAATCTTTCCATGTTTTTGTCATATAATTTTCCTGATTTCTTCGACTTGTGGCCCTGTCATAATTTCAAAACCTTAATTCCATTAACATTTCCTATCCATTGAGGAAAATGTTTTGTGCTAGTTACAGTCCTCCATCCCCTGTATTTCTGGAAATTGCTTTCTGTACCTCAAATGTTATTCGTTGAAAAAACTAACAACTGTATGCTGTTAACAAATTCATAGTGTCACAAACCTAGTCCCTTTTTTATTTTCTAAAAGCTATTCCTTGGCTCGAGGAGACTCTGTCCTTGATTTGATTGAGGGTCAATAAGCCGGGCTGGGCTCAGATCAGTCTGGTTTGGTACAGAGATGGAAAAGATTTTGAGAGGCCTTTTATTTATATGTAAACAGTTGAGACTTCAGGCCATAGTGGTCATGTTTTAGAAGTGACCTGTATAATGAGAGGGGAGTGGTCAGCTCTCTAGCTGAGTTGAGCAGTTTAATTCAGTCTTGAGCTGGTGAGAAGTTCAACAGGGAGCTGTGTGGAAACTCTCTCTGACCTTCAACTTAAACCTGTAAGCATGTGTTCCATTTATGTTGGTTTTTAAAGGGAGTTTTCTTATTGGAACCGTTGTGCATATTCTGAACAGCACAATTAAGTCTAGTTGTATAGGTTGAGTTCTGTAGGGGTTCTTTATTCTGTTCTTTGTGTATCATTATGTAATTTTGCGAATAAATTTTTGTCTGTTTTAAAATCTAGTAGTCAATCTAGCTATCTTACTCCATGTAATTTTTCACTGTACACTTACCAAAACAAATTGCAAAGTTATGGTCTGGGGCCGCCTGCTTAACATTTTAAGTGGTCTGGTCTAGTCCACAGCAATAGCATCCTAGTTAGTACACTGCAACAGAACACTTAGTGTTTTTATGGCCTTTGCTCCCCTCATTACCACCATCACTAACCCCCAGATTAGAACTCAAGGGACACTGGCTTCTCCCTGCCACAGGGTGAGTGAAATAGCTTTGTAGGGGGATGATAAAGATTCAGTTGGTTGAAAATTGATTGACTGTATGGGCAGCATTCCATACAAAACAGCTTTTATGGAGTGTGGGAGTAGGTAACATAGTGGACTATTCATTTTCTGAAGTTGCTAAGCTCCGTGTTGAGTCCTGAGGTACCTTGGCCTGAAACAGAAATATTATAGGATCATTGTGCTGCAGTGGCAGGTTACTGGAAGCTCAGGGTCATTTTTACAGACACAGTAATTATACTGCACTCAGTCACTAGTCTGTTGTTTGTCTTCCCAGTGGAGAGGGATCCATCTTGTGAAGAGCAAGCACAGACTAGATTGAGTGAAGTGCAGGAAAATTGCTGCTCCACCAGGAAGGTGTGTCTGGGGCCTCGGATAGTGACGGACAAGGGAGAAGATAAATGCCTAAGTGAAAGTGAGGGCTGCAGATGCTGGAGATCAGAGTCACGAGTGTGGTGTTGGAAAAGTACAGCCGGTCAGGTAGCATCCGAGGAGCAGGAGAATCGATGTTTCAGGCAAAAGCCCTTCATCAGAAATGAGGCTGTGAGTTAAGGGGGTGGTGAGATAAATGGGAGGTGGGTGGAGGTCTGGGTCATCATGATAGTTTGGAGAGGAAGGTGGAGCAGACAGGTGGGAAGGAAGATGGACAGTTAAGATAGGTCATGAGGGCAATGCCAAGTTGGAAGGTTGGAACTGGGATAAGGTGGGGAGGGGAAATGAGGAAACTGGTGAAATTCAAATTGATGCCGTAGGGTTGAAGGGTGCTGAGGCGGAAGATGAGATGCTCTTCCTCCAGGTGTCTGGTGGTTAGGGAGTGGTAATGGAGGAGGCCTAGGATCTGCATGTCCTTGGCGGAGAGGGAGTTGAAGTGTTCAGTCATGGGGCGGTGGGGTTGGTTGGTGCAGGTGTCCGTTAGATGTTCTCTGAAGTGCTCTGCAAGTAGGTTCCTGTCTCCCCAATATAGAGGAGACTGCATTGGGAGCAATGGATACAGTAAATGATGTGTGGAAGTGCAGGTAAAACTTTGGATATGGAAGGCTCCTTTGGGACCCTGGACGGAGGTGAGGGGGGAGGTGTAGGTGCAGGTTTTGCAGTACATGACATGGGTGGTGACATGGGAAGGTGCCAGGAGTGGAGGGTGGGATGGTGGGGGAGTTATGGGCCTGATGAGGGAGTCGTGGAGGGAATGGTCTTTACGGAAAGCAGATAGGGGTGGGGAGGGAAATATATCTCTGGTGGTGGGGTCCGTTTGTACGTGGCGGAAATAGCGAAGGATGATGTGATGTATACGGAGACCGGTGGGATGGAAGGTGAGGACGAGGAGGGTTCTGTCCTTGTTTCGGTTGGAGGGTGGAGGTGCGGGAAGTGGATGAGATGTCCTGAAGGGAGGGGAACCACATGGGAGGGGAGATTGCAATCTTTAAAGGAGGCGGCCATTTAGTGTGTTCTGTGGTGGGACTGGTCCTCCTGGGAGCAGATGCTGTAGAGGTAGAGGAATTGGGAATAAAGGATAGCATTTTACAGGAGGCATTGTGGGAGCAGGTGTAGTCCAGATAGCTGTGGGAGTTGCAGCTTCTGCAATTCCAATTGTAAGTGAAATTGATATTTTTTTCCAATTCCAGACAAAAGAGGGAAGCAGCACTATTGATGTATTCATCTTTGTTTTCTCTTTGGCAATAGGTGAAGTCCCAGAGGACTGGTGAATAGCCAATGTTGTCCCATTGTTTAAGGGTAGCAGGGATAATCTTGGAAATTACAGACCTGTTAGTTTCACATTGATGGTAGGGGAATTATTGGAAAAGATTCTCTGGGACAAAATCTATATGCATTTAGAAGCAAATAGACGTATTAGCCATAGCATAATTTTGTGCGAGGCAAGTCGTGTCTGATTAACTTGATTGGGTTTTTGGAGGAGGTGACAAAAGCTATGGAGGGAAAAGCAGTTGATATTGTCTCCATGGACTTCAGTAAAGCTTTTGACAAGTCCCTTATGGCAGAAAAGGTGAGGTCACATGGTATTGGGGTGAGCCGGCAAGATGGATGCAGAACTGGCTTAGTGGTGGAAGGATGGTTTTCTGAACGGAGGTCTGTGACTAGTGGTGTTCCATGGATCAGTGCATGGTCCTCAGTTTGCGGTCTACATAAATGATTTGGAAGAAAAAGGCTCTGATCTAATTAGTAAGTTTGCTGACAATACAAAGGTTGGTGGAGTTGCGGATTGTGAGGAGGATTGCCAGAGGATATAGTAGGATATAAATCAGTTGGAGGCAGGGGCAGAGAAAAGGCAAACGGAGTTTAATGCTGACAAATGTGAGGTGATGCATTTTGGAAGGTTAAGTACAGTTGGAAATTATAGAGTGAATGGCAGAACCCTTATGAGTATTGATATGCAGAAGGATCTGGGTGTGCAGGTCCACAGATCACTGATGGTGGCAGAGCAGGTAGATAATATAGTAAAAATAGCTTATGGTATGCTTGCCTTAATTGGGAGAGGCATTCAGTATGAGGATAGACAAGTTATGCTGCAGCTTTATAGGACTTCAATTAGGCCACACTTAGAATATTGCATACAATTCTGATTAACACACTACTGGAAGGATGTGGATGCTTTGGAGAGGGTACAGCAAAGGTTTACCAGGATGTTGCCTGGTATGGTGGGTTTTAGCTATGAAGAAAGGTTGGATAGGCCAGGTTTGTTTTCGGTGGAACGCAGGAGGTTGAGGGGTAACCAAATAGAAGTTTATAACATTGTGAATAGATAGAGTGGAAAGTATGAGGCTTTTTCCCAGGGTGGAGGGGTCAATTACACTGGTTCTGTGTGTGTGTGTGTTGGGGGGAGGAAAGTTTAAAAGAGTTGTGCAAGACACTTTTTCACAGAATAGTGAGTGCCTGGAACACGTTGCCAGAGGTAGTCATGGAAGTAGACAATAGCAACATTCAGGAAGCACCTGGATGAGTACATGACTGGAAAGGGAATAGAGGGATACAGATCCTGTAAGTCAAGACAGTTTTGGTATAGAAGGTCAAAATAAGTTGGCACAGGCTTGGAGGACTGAAGGGCCTGTTCCTGTGCTGTATTGTTCTTTGTTAATTGTTGTCCCAGTTATGTCTGTCTCTTTGACGGTTAGATGGAGCATTCCTATTTCCTGTCCTATTCACCCTGCCACCCAAAACACTTCCTCCTGTAGATCGTTTTCTATTTAGTATGCTCCCTCATTTAAGGTCATTAGCACAAACTGACATACTGAAGTTGACCAATATTCCAGTGCTAATCATTAGGGGTTGTTATTGTTACAGCTTGCTGATTTTAAAAAGAAATGATCATTTTTAATGAGGTGACTCATTAAGCTTAGTTCTAAAATGATTGCACTCCAAAAGTTTTAAGTTTGTTCAGTAATATAATGAATGCCTCAAGCCACTGATTTGTATCCTTTGGTAATAATTTGAAAACATTTCTGTTATCGCTCCTAGTTCTATTTCTCTAAGGATTTTTAGTTTTATTGTTCCATCTATACAAGGGGTTTGCCTTCAAAGAAAACTTCAAAGAGTTTTCTTTTTCAGTATCCTAATGTTGTGTCCATTGTTTACCTCAGCGTCTTGATTTGTATCAATGTATTAATGTGTTCTGCCCGTTTTCTTGCACTTGCATTGTTTTCAAGTGCTTTGCCACCTTTGTTTATTTTGCATCCATTATCTGTTATCACATTCTTCCTATGTGTCAATAATTTCACTTTCTGGTGCAAGACTCCAATTTTGTTTTTTCTCCCCAGCTATGGTACTTCAATATACATCTCATTGGAGCATTTCTCCTAAACTTATATACGTTCTTTATTTTCTTTTCAGTTTGAACATACTTGGATTTTTTTCTTTCCCCATTCTGTCATGATTACTTGAATCGTAATAACACATTTGAGGCAGAGATTGGTGAAACACGATCTGGATTTAGATCAGGTGTAAGAACAAGAGAGGACACACTTAACTTAATGATCTTCGATAAATATCCAAGCATAAACAAACGCTTATGTATGTTGTGAAATGAGGTGTGTGATTTGTATGTATTTTAATATTTATTTTTGGAGTTTTGAATTTTGAATTAGTGGCATATAGTTTTGTGTTGTCTGAAGACGATAAATGATTAACTTAAGTATTTTTCTAGCCACGATATTTTTTAATAAAGGAGCCTAAGATAATGTCCCAGAGGCTTATGGGAATTTGTTTATATTGGGAGATTTTGGAGTGAGCAAAGACAACAATGTCATGTATTAAGCTTCACATGGAATATTTAGTATTTTTGGGAATTTGGGGGAATCACGCGTAACTTAGAAAAAAAGACATTTATTAAGTTTGGGCAATTCTGTGGGGTTCTTACTTGAAATTGGATGTGTAAAACAATTATCCTGAGAAAGGGAGAAGATCGTTTAGTGTTGTTAATATCGACTATCTCAGTGTAAGGAGCTGGTTTGGAAGTTCCAGACCAGAGCTGTTTGGTTCTAAGAGTTCTTAGGTGAAGATGAAAGTCATAAATTCAGTTTAATGGCAAATATAGGAAGACAAAGAGTTTTACAGAGCATGCAAGATCTCAGAATTTATAAATAGAAGAAAAGTTCCAAAAGTAGGGAGGTTATGGTAAATATTTTAAAAAGTTTCTGCCTGAACTGAATTCAATCTGGACACCAAACCTTTGAAAGGATGTGAAGGTATTGAAGACATTACAAAAAAAGTTTCCAGAATGGTTCCTGAGCAACTTTAGTCAGATGGATAAATTGGAGATGCTGTGGCTGTATTCTTTACTGAAGAGAAAGTTTTTAAGATGAGATTTGAGTAAAGATACTCAAAATCATGAAGGTTCTGCCTGTATTAATTCCGGAAACTGTTCCTATTGGTAGAAGACTTGAAGGCAAGAGGGTATGATTTGAGGTGAATCACAAAAGACTAGAGGCATCTTGAGGAAAAGCTGCTTCATCATGGTTATGACTTGGAATCCACTCTGTGTAGTGAAGGAGGATCAGTTGCCGATTTCAAAAGCAGATTGAAAAATTATCTGAAGAGAAAAGATTTGCAGGTTTTGGGGAAAGGCAGGCAGTGGGACTAGCTGAGTTGCTTGCACAGAGGTAGCATGGACATGATTAGCCAAATATCCACCTCGTATACTGTAGCTGTTCTATAATGCCAGGAGAATCGCCCTGCTGTTTGATTAATGTCATAGATGTTTCATGTCATATTCAGCAAGTTTAATGTTTTAGGAAGAAAGTGAGGATTGTAGAGGCTGGAAAAGCACAGGTCAGGTAGCATTCGAGGAACAGGAGAGTTGACATTTCAGGTCTACGCTCTTCATCCAGAAGTTTAATGTTTCATCTTAAATCATAAGTAAAGTAATGTATCTTTGTCAAAAATTTCAACAGAAATAAGTGTGCAATGCAGGTGTGATCTTGCTTCTACATAGGGATATTAAGCGTGGGAAATTATCAGGAGTGTTATGCAGAACTCCTCATGACCTGATAAAGGATTGAGTTTTGTTTCTTGCCAATGGATAATTGTGTTGTGTTATGGTACTCTGCCTACAAAGACTTAGCTTACTGCTTATGTTGTTAGCCAAAGCTGCAAGGACAGTCAACCTTTCTACTTGAGCAGCCAGAACAGTTGAAAATATGAACTTGAATCTTTGCAAGGCCACTTTGGATGTATTCACTGCTCACATTTCTTATAGATGATCCTATCAAGCCATACGAAATAGACTAGGCTGTTTGGTACCTCGAGGCTGCTTTGCCATTCAATGGAATCATGGCTGATCTGAAATTGCTCACTGCCACTTTGCCACTTTGAAAACGCGTTTTTTCCCAATAACACTAGACTCCGTTGTTGTCAAGAATCCATTTTGGCATTAAAAAAGCAAGGACTCTACTCCCGCAGCTCTTCGTGGAAGGAGAACCAAAGACTCTTCTCAATTTGAGAGAAGAAATTTCTCCTCATCTCAGTCTTAAATTGGTGCTCCCTTATTCTGAGACTCTGCATCTGGTCCTAACTCTGTCAGGATGGGAAACATCCTCTCAGCATTTACCTTGTCAAACCCTTAGGAATCCTATATGTTCCAACAAGATCACCCCTCATTCTTAATTCCAAAGAGTAGAGTCCCAACCTCTTCAGTCTTTGCTCACACGACAATCTAGGGATCATCCTCGTGAACCTTCTCTGAAATGCCTCCAATGAAAAGATTTCTTTCCTTAAATAAGGAAATCAAAACTGATCACAGAATTATAGATGTGATCTTACCATCTTATGCATTAAGACTTATGACTATTCTAAGACTCCAAACCTCTTGAAATAAGGACCAGCATTCCATTAGCCTTAAACAAAACAGCTGCTGACGATGGAAGTCTGAAACAAAAATTGCTGGAAAATCTCAGAAGATCTGACAGCATCTGAGGAGACAGCAGAGTTAATAATTTGAGTCCAGTGACTCTTCAGAACTGATTGTAGCTAGGAAAAAGTTGGGATATATGCTGAAGATAGGGTCGGGGGAGAATGTAGGACTAAACAATAGGTGGGAATGGAGCCGAAATTGGGCAAACAAAGGAGTGGGTAAAGGTCAGCCTAGGTGAATTAACAGCTGCAAATGGGGGTCATGACTATCTGACATTGAGGTTGTTTGTGGTAGCAGTCCATGTTATGACAGGGTCTGGTGTGTGGGGTAAGGAAATGGGAGAAATGGCAAGCAACGGGAAGATGTCAGTCCACAGAAATGATGCTGAGCTTGCAGTTGCCTGCCACTGCAATACACTGCCATATTCCCTGGCCAACATTTCTATCTCTGGCTTGCTACAGTAGTCCAGCAAAGCTCTGCACAAGCTGGAACAACAGCTTCTCATTTTCTGCTTGGGAACTCTGCATCCTTCAGGATTCAATATGAAGTTAAGCAATTTTAGGGTTTCAGCATCTTCTCTCATGTCCTACCCCAACTCCCACACTCCACGCCCTGTCATCACATGGGCTGCTACTACAGTAATCCCATTGTCAGCCACTAATAATCCCCATTAGCAGCTATCTATTCCCCCAGGCTGACCTTTTACCCACTTCTTTGTCTGCTCAACTCTTTTTTTTTTTCTCTCTCTCGCACTCAGCTCCAAACCCACCATTCAATCTTCAGCATACATACAAACCTTCGCTTATCAACAGTCAGTTCTGAAGAAGGGTCACTGGACACAAAACATTAACTCTGCTTTCTCTTCACAGATGCTGCCAGGTCTGCTGAATTTTTCAAGCATTTCTTGTTTTTGTTCCATCAGGCTTCCAGTGTGCTCGCTTTGTGTTTCATGCACAAGTACCCCCAAGTCACACTGCGCCATCTGGGATGTGACATTGAAGCCTCAAATGAGCAAAGCCACAGTTTGTTTATGTCTTGCACAATGTTTTGGAGTTCCTGATCTGATCTATTGTGAAAGGCCTTGAAATTTAAACATAGTTAAAGTAAATTTACCTTTGCTTGTTTACATCCTTGTACCTCTTCCAAAATTAACTATTTTGTTTTTTTAAACATTTTCATAGGGCTTCAAAATCCCTTAGAGTTTTTTTAAAAATTAATTCCTTCAGTTTTCTCTCTTTTTCTTCTTTAAAGGTAATGATTCAAATTTGGATTTTTTTGCATGAGTGATAGTCTTATTGCCACTGTAGTTCATTCAGTGGCATTCTTTGTCGAAGGCAAGAAGCGAATATTTGAATATTCTGAGGAAGGGTCACTAGACCCAGAATGTTAACTCTGATTTCTCTCCACAGATACTGCCAGACCTGCTGAACATTTCGAGCAGTTTCAGTTTTTGTTTCTGATTTAAAGCATCCACGGCTATTTGGGTTTTCATTTTTTTTTGCACAGAATCAAGATGGATGTGCAGACTTTTATAGGTGAGCAGAGGCTTGCAAACTTGTTATGAATCTTTTTCCCCTCTCAGTTCTTGGGAAACAGAAGTAATTTGTGTACCTCCATCTGTTCTAGCTGAAGCCAACCAACTTGGTACACTAAGTATTGGCAATAACTATATCAATGATGCCCTATGAGAACTTGTAAATAAATAAAACTGCCATATTAATGGAAAGGCCTCTTCAAAGTTCCAGTGGAATATTCTTTGAGCTGTTACATAGGTTGTTCGCCCATTTAAGTCTATCAAACAAGGTGGAAAGTTGACCAGTTGGTCCTGTCCATTGGAAACAAGACAAATTCACCTTTGGCCAGTTATCACCCTTACAATGTCTTTTCAATCATCAGCAAAGTGCAATCTAACAGCATTTAATTAGCACCGACCTACACATTGATGCTCATTTTAGGTTCTGTCAGGGTTGCTCCATTCTAGAACTTGTTACAGCCTTAATCCAAACACTGAAGGAAGAGCAGAATTTCAGGGGTGAGTGTGACTGTTCTTGACATTAAAGCAGCATTTGATCAAGTGTGACATGTAGAAGTGAATCAATGGCAACTAGGGTGGGGTGAAGGCACCCTGAGATATAAATTGGGGGTGGGGCTGGGGGGAAGGTAGGTGGGAAAGCGATAGGTGGACACAGGTGGGCGGTGATTTTGAAAGGTTGGTGGAGCGGCTAGCTGGAAAGGAAGATGGACAGGTCAAGAGGGCAGTGCTGAGTTGGAGGGTTGGATCTGGGTTGCAGTGGAGATTGGGGAGGTTTGGAAACTGGTGAAGTCAGTGTTCATGCTGTGTGGCTGTAGGTTCTCGAGATGGAAGATGAGGCATTTTTCCTCCAGTTGGTGGGTGGCTTTGATTTAGTGGTGAAGGAGGACCAGGGTTTGCATGTCTTTGGGGAAGGTGAGGGGTAGTTGAAGTGATTGGTTGCAGGGTGGTGGAATTGTTTGCTGTGTGCAAAGACCAAAATCCTGAAACACTCCTCCTAATGGCATTGTGGATACTCCCTACACCACGTGGACTGCAGTGTCTCCAGAATGTAGCTCACCACCACTACTGCTTTCACAGTAAACAGGCGTCTGTCAGTTTGCTGCTTTCTATGAAAAAGAGGTGTGGTCAAGAGTTAGTAAAGACTCCATTAGCTTTCAACTGTAATTTGGGAGATGAATTGAGGCATTTGCCTAGTAATGTAGCTTATTGCAGAGTGTGTAGACAGGTAGCCTAAAATCTTCCCAGTATTTAGTGGATAAAATTTCTGCTCCAGTACTATGCATCAAACAAGTATACACAAAGACAGGAGGAGTTGGGAATATTAGAGGAAATATTGCACTAGATGAAGTTGCATCAAGCTTCCCATTTTATTCCGTTTCTAATCTATAAATGACTTGAATTAAAATCCTGTTGAGAATAGAGTTGGTACTTGCTGAAATGTTGTGAATGTTGCTAAAAAGAGACCCCTACTAAAGCCTTTTGTCTTAACACTCATCAGGACAAAAGCAAGAAAAGCAAATTTGACTTGATAGCTGCAATTTATACTTCAGGGTGCTACTAGGTTAACAACTTGAATCTGAATTGTTCAGGCATTACCATGCATAAAGTAATGGGGAACATTTGCATCCCTAAGCTCTTGAATAGTTCAAAAAAGATGCAAGGCTTTGATATTTTGTTGGTCAAGAACAGGTTCAAGCATATCAATGTTTTTTTGGCATGATGCACCTGCTGAAAGTATGTAATGCTTGGGTGTTGTGAACGTTCTGTTTTCGATCTGAGATATTAGGAACTACTTTCACTATATCTTTGTTTGCAGCTTTGGTGAAATAGATGTCAGGGAATGGTGACCTGTGAGTTTATTTTAATTAGTTGGGCTTTTCTATATATTATTTGACAAGTGTTACATGAAATCATGGAGAAAGAACATGACCCAAAACCAGAATTATTAAGCATCCATAACCCATTCTTGATCTATACTATCTGCTTTGGATCTGACCTGACTTGTACTATAACCTGTGCTTCCTATTAATCAATCATCTAAAGAAAGGAGGCATTCATTTTCTCCAAGTGCTTTGGGCTACGACTGCATTCACAGTGGAGTACCCAGTGTGCCAACAATGTCCAACTCCTCTCCAAAATAACATGAAAAATTGATTTGGCAATTGAAGCAAGATCACTTTCACATGATAAAGAAATTCCAGAAAAAAAATGTGCTTTTAAGTCTGAGAACTTAACTACTAATTGATTGCAATGCTTTAAAAACAGTTCAGTTTACCTTTAAGCTTTTTCTTACAAATCTTAGGTGTTTTCGTGGGTTACCATCCCATGTGTGAATAACAATCCTTGGGTACCTGACCAGAAGGGCCATTATATTTGTTGCATGGAATTAAAGACTTGAATTTATATAAAACCTATAAAGATTTACAGACCTTCCAGAGTGCTTTACAACTAATGCAAAAACTCTTGTGATATAGGAAATAACATAGCCAATCTGTCAACAGCAATGCTTCACAAACAAAAGTGTAATAATTGGACTCTCTCAATCTTCTAATGCATGAGGCAAGAGTGTTACCCTCTGATCCACATCTGGTACTTGAAATTGAGCTTTGATGGACATCTGGACATTAATTCTGATCTTTGTCCTTATCCATGAGGCAAACCATTATACATCTTTAGTAGGGGGCATTAAGCATGCCTGATTGTTATTCTCCCTAGCCCGAATTTGCTTGATATGCGCCTACCTTCATCCTGATGTGATTGCTAGAGCACAAGAACTGAAACGAGAACATTGAATTACACAGTAGATAAATTTCATCGTTACCTGAGCCAATATCTGAACAGTGTCAAGGTAATCACAGTAGCAAGTTAATCAATGGTGCTGAGTTGTAAAAGTTCATTAAACATTAATCTGCTTCTTCATATATATGTCAACAGATGACAGAGTAGGTATAGGGCTCTTACAAAAGTACTGACGTGGCCATGAATAGCCGCAACAGGGTGAGTAGGATTTCAAAGAACGCTGTTTTTATTTGGCCATACAGGTCATCTGAGATATTGATGGCCTGTGTGGAAAGGGTAGTGCAAGAAATAAAACTTTTTAACAGAGGAGCTGAATTATGTGTACTGTCACTCAGCTTGCTTAGATTCTGCATTCAAGTTTGAGACAGAAGGACTGTATGTTTCAGGTTTGCTTCTAGAACTGACTCTCAAGTGCATTCTGAGGGAGCAATCTGAATTCATCTAAAATGTGTGAAAATGAATTTTTCAACAGCAAATCTCCAATTTCTCAATCTTTGCAGATGTGAGGATTGTGTGTTTGTTTTTGTTTGATTTCTTTCCATATGCATTGATTTGTAGCTGTGATGGATACCTGATGTCACCGTTTGGAGGGGGATCCACATAGGAAGGAGTGGGGGGAGAGGTGAAGGGTGGTCTGTCCTGATCCTTGTGTCACGACAAGCAAACAAATCGCGACTTCTTTGGGTCAGCCCTTGCCTGTAATTGTTCATGGAAATGTGTTGCTGGAAAAGCGCAGCAGGTCAGGCAGCATCCAGGGAACAGGAGAATCGACGTTTCGGGCATAAGCCCTTCTTCAGGAATGGGGAAAGTTTGTCCAGCAGGCTAAGATAAAAGGTAGGGAGGAGGGACTTGGGAGAGGGGCGTCGGAAATGTGATAGGTGGAAAGAGGTCAAGGTGAGGGTGATAGGTCAGACTGGGGTGGGGGCGGAGAGGTCGGGAAGAAGATCTCAGGTTAGGAAGGCGGTGCTGAATTTGATGGATTTGACTGAGACAGGGTGGGGGGAGGGGAAATGAGGAAACTGGTGAAATCCGAGTTCATCCCTTGTGGTTGGAGGGTTCCTAGCCGGAAGATGAGGCGTTCTTCCTCCAACCGTCGTTTTGTTGTGGTCTGACGATGGAGGAGTCCAAAGACCTGCATATCCTTGGTGGAGTGGGAGGGGGAATTGAAATGTTGAGCTACAGGGTGGTTGGGTTGGTTGGTCCGGGTGTCCCAGAGGTGTTCTCTGAAACGCTCCGCAAGTTGCCGGCGTTTCAGAGAACACCTCTGGGACACCCGGACCAACCAACCCAACCACCCTGTAGCTCAACATTTCAATTCCCCCTCCCACTCCACCAAGGATATGCAGGTCTTTGGACTCCTCCATCGTCAGACCACAACAAAACGACGGTTGGAGGAAGAACGCCTCATCTTCCGGCTAGGAACCCTCCAACCACAAGGGATGAACTCGGATTTCACCAGTTTCCCATTTCCCCTCCCCCCACCTTGTATCAGTCAAATCCATCGAATTCAGCACCGCCTTCCTAACCTGCAATCTTCTTCCTGACCTCTCCGCCCCCACCCCAGTCTGACCTATCACCCTCACCTTGACCTCTTTCCACCTATCACATTTCCGACGCCCCTCTCCCAAGTCCCTCCTCCCTACCTTTTATCTTAGCCTGCTGAACAAACTTTCCCCATTCCTGAAGAAGGGCTTATGCCCGAAACGTCGATTCTCCTGTTCCCTGGATGCTGCCTGACCTGCTGCGCTTTTCCAGCAACACATTTCCAGCTCTGATCAGCATCTGCAGACCTGACTTTCTCCTGTAATTGTTCATGTCTGTCAGTTGTTTAAGACGCAACTTTGTGCGGAGATTAATGTTTCATATGTGTAATGCAGGATCATATTTCACCCTATCCTGCAGGTGCCTGATACCATACTTCTCTGAGCAGGAATTTCTTCATTGTAGTGTATATACCAACATCCCACTGACTTGTAACTCTTGAATACACATAGTTTCCCCTTCCCTGTGGTGAGATGCAGCTGGTCATGTACCCTCATGTAAAAATGATTGATCTCACTGCCCCCATTGGTCGTTCAGTCATAATGTTTAATTAGTGTCATTACAGCAGAAATTTTACTGAGGCTTTATTTGCTGGTCAGGCAATCTGAGTACTGTATTTATCTTTGGCTAAATTTCAAAAGGAGTGTACGTGTAGTGAGTCAAGGAGAAAGATGAACAGAAAGGCTGATCTTGATGTCAAAAGCAATATATTTTTGATGGCCTATAGATCATGGACTTTATAATCTGTTAAGATAAGAAAGAATTAAAGAACATAAGATATGTAGTGGCATTGATAAAGTAACCTAGAATAATTAAAGAAGAGTTGCATCTATCTGTTAATATCTTTGGTTACTTCCAAAACAAGTCTTGTTTCAAATATAATCACTGTTCCATTAGTAAATGTGGCAACGAATTTCAATATCATAAGGACCCACAAAATTAAATGAGAAATGGCTAGACAGTATGTTTGGAGTGATGGCTGTGGGCTTGGTATTGTTCAGGACACCAGGGGAGTCTGATTAATTATGTCCAACTGAACAGGTGGATGTGGATTTGGTTTAATGTCTTGTGTGCAAAGTTATGGTTAGGGTCAATCCAGCAATCTTTTCCTGCTTCCTTAAATTGTGTATTCTAACCCTGGAGTACAATTAGATTAGATTACATTACATTACATTACAGTGTGGAAACAGGCCCTTCGGCCCAACAAGTCCACACCGACCCACTGAAGCGTAACCCACCCATACCCCTACATTTACCTCTAACCTAACACTACGGGCAATTTAGCATGGCCAATTCACCTGGACTATGGGAGGAAACCGGAGCACCCGGAGGAAACCCATGCAGACACGGGGAGAACGTGCAAACTCCACACAGTCAGTCGCCTGAGGTGGGAATTGAACTCGGGTCTCTGGCACTGTGAGGCAGCAGTGCTAACCACTGTGCTACCGTACCGCCCAGACCTCTCAATCTGACCTCTCAATTTTTGCCCTGCCATCAAGACAAGAGTCATTGAATATTCTGTCCTCTCCTTTGGTCTGCTCTGCCCAGTGCTCACTGGGGCACCTTTTCCTTTCCAGTCCCTCTGCTAACTTGAAGTTAGTGCATACCCTTCTGCTCCACTGCTTATAATTCCCCTTTCAATGTTATCCATTCACCGAGAATTTCTCTATTTCCTTCCCCATAATGTCCCACTGCTACTTTTGCCATTAGTTTATTTAATTCTCTTTCCCTCCCTTGGTCAAAATGTTTGCAAGAAAGCGATTGTCTTAAAATGGTATAAAATCAGCAAACTACTTTTAAGCTGTCAGCCTTTATTACATAAAGAAAATGTGCATGTTGCAAGAACAGTGCAGGAGGTAGGGGATCACAGCTTGATTGAGGAGTAAGTATGGCTAGAACACAAGGAGCTTTTCAGTCTCATGAGTTTCTGTCTGCATAGTTTGGCCAGATAGCAGCTACCTTTAACATAGCATCCCTCAATCTTGCTGTGAAGTAATTGGCCTAGATTCATGCTCAAACCTTGGTGTCAGCTCAACCAACAATTTTTTGAGTTGCAATATAAGAGTGCAGCTGCTATGTCAAGCTGACCTGAGAGTTGAAAGTCCAGGGTACAGTTATTCTATTTTGCGTTTAGATTAAACTGTAAGGGAATTTATAAATGAAACTGGGAACAGATCCACACGGAAGATGTCGCAGAAAAAGCTAAGGTCTGAAAGGACTTTATTCTGGATGTGGAGGAGTAAGAGAATTAATTTATCTCTCCTCAATAACTGCAAGGACTGCAGTTATATTCAATATATTACAAATAACTGCAATATATTGAAAAAAGGGAGGATGAAAAAGAGAAGTCACCTACAAATTTCCTAATCAATGGTAGAGATGTGTTTCATGTAATTTAATGGAGTTTGGTGTTTTGTAAATTATTATACTCTTCTTGTGATCTGTAGATTTTTGAAAAGATTTTTGAGCAGTAGGTGGTTCACTAACATTGATCCGCACCATGAACCTGAGTGCTCTTGTGCAAGAAATTTATTTGCAGGCAGCAGACATTTCTTGTGTGCATTAAGGCAATTCAATTTGGTGCTTTGGAATTACTGTCCATTCAACCCATCAATCTTCTGCAGTGTTTATCTTTATTGAAATTATCTGGTTTTATCCCCAGCCCCCATTATTGTTCTCATTATTCCTCTTTCTCTCAGATTACCCTTAAAACTTCAGATTTACAAGCAGAACTGAACAGGGAACTCAATATCCTGTTATTTGTCTGTGTGAAGAACTTTTTTTTTAACTACTTTGCCATGTAAGAGTCTGAATGGATAAAGAAGCAAACCAATCTATGGGGTATAGCTACACAAGTCACAAAGTAATGATGCAGTTTAATAAGGTAACTTTCTTATTGGAGAATAAAAAGGACATGTATCTTTCAAGAGTGGCAAAATTGAGAAGCAGTGGAATTGTTAAAACATGGATTCCCCCCTATACAAGATGGTGGTGATCTGAGCAAATCTGCCTTGCTGAGCTATGCACCCCCCCAGCAGTGATATTTTTGCCCCCCCCCCCCCCCCCCACCTTATCTTTTCTGGAGAAAATTGATGTTAAACAGTCATGAAACCATTTAAATCCATTTGCAGTGGAGCCTCGATTGACCAAACAAGGCAGGCGGGGAGTATTTTGCTTGGATGCTTGATCATTCAGGCAGCTGGAAATAAACGGTAATCTGAGTGCTGGTTGTTCAAGCGTTTTTTTCATTATCCAACAACACACGCCATAATGGTGGTTATTGAACATCTCTCAGTTATCCAGCAATGCATGCCATAATGCCATTTAACTGATAACTGAATGATTGGTCCAGTTTTTATAGACCTTGAGATTTAGTTTGGATGGTTGATGTTTGGATAGTCAAGGGTCTACTGTAAATAGGCTGAGTAAATATTTGGTATATCTGGTGAGGAAGAAGAATGCTTCCCAATCTATTACTAGTATTAAGGAAGGGAATGGGATTCTTACTTGTAATGCTAAAACGTTCAATGCGGCGTTTCGTAGGTTCTGTTCTAAACTGTCAGTCTGAATGTTGTGAGGACAGACGGGATAAGATGGAGTCTTTGCCCAGGAACTTGGATCTTCCTGGGGTGTCTGCTGAGCAGGCATCTCTCCTTTCGTGCGCCACTAACAATACAAAAGATACAGGAGGCAATGAGGCAACTTCAAAGTGGAAAGGCACCCGGCTCTGATGGTCTTCCCAGTGAATTTTATTAAGAATTTGTAAACGTACTGTCAAGGCCAATGCTCGACATGATTGCCTCCCACCATCCTTAAGAGAGGCTAATATCTCTCTTATCCTCAAGAAAGGGAAGGACTGTGCTTCTTATACATCTACCTTGCTCTTAAATTCTGTTTTTAAAATTTTGTCTAAGACTTTGGCATTGTGGTTGGAAGGGGTGTTGCTCTCAATTGTTAAAGGTGATCAGACGGGCTTTATAAAGGGTTGCTGATCCTCTAATAATGTTAGGAGGTTACTAACATGATTCGAGTGTGCCAGCATTGGTTGGTTCAAGGGTTGGTGGTCTCTTTGGACGCAGAGAAGGCATTTGATCGGGTGGGATGGCTGTATTTTTTTATACCCTGGAGCGGTTGGGCCTGGGTGAAGTGTTTACTAGATGGATAAGGGTTCTTTACAATGATCCTCTGGTGGTAGTTCTCAGCAGTAGTATAAGGTCTCATCATTCTAACATTGGTAGGGGCAGTCGGCAAGGCTGTCCCCTTTCAACTTTGCTTTTCACATTGGTGATTGAGCTGTTGGCGGAGACCACTCATGGGGACTCTAATATAGCTGCCCCAAAGGTGGGGGCGAAGGTGCATAAGATCACACTATATGCGGATGATGTTCTTATTTTTCTTTCAACCCCAACAGTCTCTGTGTCATGTTTGATACGGTGTATTAATTCATTTGGTTCTTTCTCAGGATACAAGATCAACTTTTCAAAATCAGAGGCTATACCTATGGGGGGGTCTTCAGGGAATACCTGGTATGGAAGGTGGGTTCCCCTTTAAGTGGGCACAGGGAGGTTTTCTTTACTTGGGTCTCTGTTACCTCTAGTTTTGATCAGTTATTCAAGACTAATTTTGTTCATTTGTTTGACAAGATTGCACAAGACCTTCAAAGATGGGGGGTCCTTTCAATATCATGGTTGGGTCAAGTCATTCTTATGAAAATGAATGTTCTTCCTTGCATATTGTACCCTTTGCGGATGTTCCCTTTCCTCTTTCTGAGGCCAACATTTCGGAAATTGAAAGGCCGGTTTAGTTCTTTTATTTGGTTTTATGAATGGCCCCTTATTAAGCTTCCAAAACCCCAGTTGCTCCAGGGATTGGGGGGAGTGAGCCTTCCGGACATTAGACGATATCAACAGAGCTTCCTCCTATCTTTTGTAAGCGACTGGGCCTGTGGGAACTTAGCGTCGACATGATTGGACGTTGAGGCCTCTCAGATGAAGTGTCCTCTATCAACCAGCTGCTTTTAGACCAGGGGAGGACAGTTATAAAATGTTGCCATAATCCAGTGGTTACTAACACTGCCAAAACATGGAGGGCACTGAGACACTTGGAAGGTAATGTGTCTAAAACCACTTTTGTTACTCCCATTGTTGGCATGCAGGATTTCAGGCCAGGGACAGTGGATCCCTGGTTTAAACTTTGGGGCAGATAGTGGAGTCTCTTGGGTGATCTGTTTGAGGGTGAAACGTTGATGTCATTTGATCAAATAACTCTGAAATATGGATTGTCAAGTAGGGACATCTTCCGTTTCTTTCAGAATAGAGATTTCATCCAAAAGGAGACCGCACTTTTGACTGAGTGCTATAGATCTGGTATGGAAAAAAGGGTGCTTCAGGCTACTAGCACTCTTTCAGTGAATACTCTCTCTCATTTGTTGGGGGAAAGTTCCTCGAGTGACATTCAAACATCTACGTGAAGTCTGGGAGAGAGAGGAGAAGATTTGTAGCTCAGGTTGAGGTTCTGGATGCAAGTTTGCTCGCTGAGCTGGAAGGTTCATTTTCAGATGCTTTGTTGTCGTACTAGGTAACATCAGTGAGCCTCCAGTGAAGCACTGGTGATATGGCTCACTTTATATTTGTGTTTAGGTTTCCTGGGGTTGATGGTATTTCCAGTGGTGATGGTATTTCCTGATCTGACACTGAGGTTTCAAAACAAACATCCAGAGAGTTAGGAGTTGAGATCACTCTGGAAACATGGGAGGACATTTGTGAGAATGTGAAGAGAGACCCTGCTATGTACTTCAAGCTTCTTCATAGGGCTCATTTGGCCCCAGATGGTCTTGTGAAATTTAATGTGCCCCAAATGTAACATAAATACGGATACCCTTACTCATTGTTTGTGGTCTTACCACAGGCTCTGTGCGTATTGGAGAACTGTGGCAAGAATAATTGAGAGGGTCTTGGGGACTCCAGTCAAGGTGGACCTGGTCTGTCTCTGCTCCTGGGTCTGCTGTATTTACCTTACTTAGGTATACATGGGAAAAAGCTTTTTAACATTCTCTCTTTTTGTGCACGGAAGAACATTCTGATGTGTCGGGTGTCTGAGAATGACCCCTCCCCCGGGTCTATCAGAGTAGCGCAAGTTAATTATGGAACACATTCCTTTAGACTTTCTTACAAATACGGTGCACCAGAAATTGGACAGCTTTTACAAGATGTGGCAGCCCTTTTTGAATTACTTGGAAGCAGATCTGTCTCCTATTTTGATTAGGGTTTTTGTTTAGCCATGATAGTTTGGTCTAATGAACCTAAGGCCATGAGAGGAAGAATTTCCAACAAATGTGGGTTTAATGGTTGATTCTCTAAGGTTGAGAGCTATGGTCTTGTTGCACTGAGCGGTGTTATTTATTTGATTTGTAATAATTGTAGTTTTGATTTCTTTTGTAGAGTAGTATAGTAGTTTATTGTTTGTTGCTTTTAATGTTATGCTATAATTTCAAGCTTCTGTAACTTTCTAATTTGAATAAATAAATAATTTCAATAAAAATATTTTTTAAAAACTTGTGCAAGGCCTTGGTTATACCACATTTTAAATGCAGTATTTTGTCCAGTTCTGGTCTATACGTTATGAAAAGGGTATAGAGGTGTAAAAACCATTTCCAAACTTGATGTTAGAACTAAAGTTATAGCTATCGGAAAGGGTTGAATAAGCTGTGACCCGCTCCCATTGAAAAGAGAAAGTTGTAGAGTGACCTAATGGAATTCTTGAAGATTATTAACAAGCTTAGTAAGGTAGACATGGAAGATGTTTCCTCTTGGAGGGGGAATAAAAAGTAAGCATTTTTAAATATAAGATCGTCACCAATTGGGGTTGGTCAGCTCAGTTAGCTGGATGGCTGATTTGCAATGCAGAGTAACTCCTGCAATGTTGGTTCTCTCCTCAGATGAGGTGGAGTGACCCTCTCTAAGAAAGCAACCCTAAGTTTCAGTAGCAACTTTACCATTTAGTCACTGATCAATTTAAAAATGAATTCAGGAGGTTTTTAAAAAATAGAATGTGTAAATTGCAAATAGGAGGACTAGTTAAAGTAAACAATAGATGTATTTAAGGGAAGTTAGACAAATACTATACTTGAGGGAAAATAGAATAGGATTTGCAGAATAGAGTCGAATGAAGAGGAATGTGATGAGACTTGTCTTGAACATAAATAGTGGGCCTGTTGGTTGAGAGACCTATTCTTTGTATTCCAATGTAATTTTTTTTTGAGATAATATCTTGACTTGTAGCCTCTCACCATTGGAAACATTCTAATAGTAGTTACTTTATAGCCCTTATTAAAATGAATAGTGGTAGAGTAAGTGTATCACCACTTTCCAAAAATATGCTACTCAAAAAATTTCTAAATAAAAGCATTACAAAGACATTCAAGTCAAATATTATAGAATTGTAATAAGATTAAATTTTGTTCCGATGAAATCTTATAGAATAGAATGTACTGTAATAGTCTTAATGTTTGCAAAGTACATTCCATCCACTGTGTATTTGAGGGGTGAAGCTGGACCAAAGAACGGTTTTGCTATTTGTGAAATGGACAAATAATCTACCCCCCCACCCCCCAATGACGAGTTGACTGCTGCTAACTAAGTGCAACAATGCCTTGAACAGGTTGTTCAGAAATATTTATATGTTGTGATATACCTTTGGAACAAGTGAGACTTAAACCCTGGGCTTTGGTCCAGAAGTAGGGACACTCCCATTGCTCGACACCAGGTGTCTTGGATGGAGCATTGGTGCCTGAGGAATGCCAACTGCAATATACTGCTTCTGCCTGGAGGTGTGCAATTTGTTTGCCTTTCAAAGCAAACATGCTTAAGGAATGTGGATCAGCTTTAATGTCAATGTTTATTGCCATGAGGAATCGTTAACTGTAACAATTCATGTCTCTGAAGCCTTTCACTTTTAACTTTGCAGTGATGTGTGCAATGATGTGCTGTTTTCTTATCCAGTCATCAAAATAAACTCCTGTATGTGCTTCAAGGTTTCTTTTCAACAAGGAGATGGGTCAAAGCAGGACTGGGCCAAAGGGGAGACGAGCCTGTTGATTACAGTCAAGACCCACAGGTACTGACTAATGAATGAAGTGAGGCAGTAACTATACAGCAGGACTACAGGTATTGGTTGGGAAAGTTATCTAGAATAACCCAATTACGTATGACATGTGGTATACTTTACAATCTTGTAACTTTGATTTGTAAGGAGTGGCAGAACATTCCCTGCATCCCTTTCTCGTTTCAGCATCCTCACTGTTTTGGCATCAAGTTTGGTTCCAGGGCACATTTGCTGTTGGTTGCAGTTTCAAAATATAAACTATCCACTTTGTCCTGTCTAGAGGCGCATTGATCTTTATGGTTGTTACAATGCTACCTTGATTCTTGAGTATCTGCGGAAGAACAGCAGTCAGCTGGAAATGGTTACAAAATGAGAATGTGGGGCTGGCCATTTAAGTTGAGATGAGGCATGTTTTCACGCAGGATGGTGAATCATCTGAATTCTCTATCCAGGGTACCATGGCAGGTCAGTGATTATGTTCAAAAGAGTTTATAGATTTGTAGATATTAAAGGTATCAAGGGATGTCTGGAGAGTTTGGGAAAATGCCATTGAGTTAGAATATCAGCAATGATCTAACCTTGAAGGCTTCTAGGTTCTTAAAAGGGATTGTCACAGGCACAGCAGCAATTGGCACCATCGGGTCTGCCGTGTAAAAAGCTCTGGCATTAACCATACGTCAAAGTAACAGTAGCTTTGAGCCCTAGTGGGCTCCTCACAATGTGCTCTGTGATTCTCGACCGTCTTGGTTGTGCTGCGAACCCATGCAAGGTAGATCCTTATGCAAGATAGAGATCTGCAGCACAGAAAAAGGCCCTTTGGCCCATTGCATCTGCACTAGATGAAAACAACTGATGGTTGTTTCAGAGCTGTAACAATTATTAACGAGGTATTTTTAATGGCTTTTTCAGTGCAATTCTAGGAAAGGCTAATTTTCTGATCATACCTTCCTTTTAATTTATTCATGATTCTCAGCCCGATGGTAGGTTGTTTCAAATTTCCCAGGCTGACTGACATAGGAATTTCTCTGCAAATAACCCAAGCAAACTACTTTAACATTTTCACACTAATCCTGAGCTGTTTATAAATAACTTTTTTTACACCTGTAAATCTTCAACATGTTTGTCTTTCTTGCCCAATTCTTTTTCCTCTACTTGCTTTCAAACTCTATCCTGTTGCCAATCTATATTTTTATGAGAATTTGATGATGTGTAACGCAGGGAAAGAGGAAGAAAATTGCAAGGGTGCATACAGCAGTTGTAGCAAGGGCGGAGGTTATTGTAAAAATATTAGATTGTTATGATGTGGGGTTTGAACAGTCATTTGTGGCCAAAGGAACACAGACCACATCTAGGCGCAAGGCTATTTGTCCAAGTCAAATGGGATGATCTCGATCATGCTATTGAAGGAAGCTAGGTAATAGTCTGTGGAGGAAGACACAGTAAGCTGAGTGGCCTTCTGTGCTGACACAGTTTGGTTCTTTACTTAGGACAGTTATACATCATGCGCACTAACAGTATACAATTCAAAGCATCACTTTGATACTGGTCGGTGCATTTTTCTTCCTGTGGTTGAAGTCAAGTCAGTGAAGGTTGCAAACTTTAGTAGCTGTTTCTGATAATATTGCACCAGACTATGTCTCATTTAATTAAACCTTTCACTGTAGACGTGGAAGTGCAACAAGCCAATGCTGCAAATCTGCTTCAGAGGTCTGGTTGCCAGTATCTAGCTGTGCAATTTAATGTCCTGCTGTTTACCTCTGGAACATTGCCCCAGGGTGGGTGGAAATTGGTTTTTAAGTGGCAGTAGGTCTGGGTTGCTACAGAGTTCGTGAAGGATGATTTGTGCTATGAGATCAATGCCATGACAATCACCAGAAGCTCTGACGTGGATAAATCAGTTTTTAAAAAAGATGAAATGTTGATTTTAAAAAAAAGTATATTTTTCAGCAATCCCAAGATATAGTCTGATGATTTGTTGAGCCTTTTTTCACAAAGAAGATTTACTTGCATTTTTTGTGCTTTGAGTTCAGTTGTGCATGGAGAGATCTATGCACAGTTAATGTGAAGCAAAGATTGCTTCCTTGAAGTTTATACTTAAAGCTGTTTGGAATAGAGCCATCAGCCAGTGGCTGCTGTGACCCTTTTGACCCAGGCTTGCTTTCTTTTCTGTGCTTCTGTTGAGATTGAGTGTATTTTTCCCTACATTTTACACTCAGAAGCATGACTATATTTGATATGATTGATGTATTGTTGTATACCTAAGCACAGTGAAAAGCTTTGTTTCCAAGCAGCATGGGCAGATCATAGTTAGCAAGGACGTACAGATCATAGGGTGAGGCATACAAGTTATGTAGCACAGGCCATGCGCTAGGCAAGATCAGCGTTAGTTGAAGTTAGTCCATTAATCAGTCTAATAATAGCCCAGAAGAAGCTGTTCCTGAACCTGCTGGTGCATGTGTTCAAATTTCTTTATCTTCTGCCTGACGGAAGAGATTGTAGGAGAGCATTACTGGGGTGCAATGGATCATTGATGGCAGTCTTTCTATGGCAACAAACCATGTAAATGGAGTCCATGGACGGAAGGTAGCTTCTATGATGGTTTGGGCTGTGCACACCACCTTCTGGAATTTCTTATGGTCCTAGACCGAGCAGTTGCCATACCAGGCTGTTCTGCACTCGGACAGTATGCTTTCAATGGTGCATCTGTAGAAGCTGGTGAGAGTACTTATGGACATGCCAAATTTAGTAAAGCGGTGTGAGGATATGCTAAAAGTGACCTTGTCTAACTTTGGGGCACCTTGGTAGGAACGGAAACAATGATAGGACTTAGATTTAAAAACATCTTTCATGGATGTCCCAAAATGCTTTACAGTCAATAATGTACTTCTGAAGTCTAGTCACAGTTGTTGTGTTGGACTAATGGCAATCACTTTGTGCACAGGAAGGTTCCATAAACTGAATTGTGGTGATGACCAGATAATCTGTTGTTGCGATCTTGGCTGAAGGATAAGTATTGATCAGGTGATGTGTAACACCCACTTGAGACCTGAAATTGATTTAACATTGCATCTGAAAGCTGGCAGTTCTCACATTTACACACTGACTTAGTTATTGCGCTGGAGTGTCAGCTTAGATTTTTTCCTCATGCCGTGGACCTGCTGATACAAGGACAGATAATTAAATGATCCACCTTGTTCAAAGTTTGCCTAACAACAGTATGGGTTGAAGTACTAAAAAAAAAAGTTTGAGTCATTTCCTAAAGAGGAGAAAGTGAGGACTGCAGATGCTGGAGATCAGAGCTGAAAATGTGTTGCTGGAAAAGCGCATTACTAGGGTGCAATGGATCATTGATGGCAGCCTTTCTATGGCAACAAGCCATGTAAATGGAGTCCATGGACGGAAGGTGGCTTCTATGATGGTTTGGGCTGTGCACCACCACCACGACGTTTCGGGCATAAGCCTGAAGAAGGGCTTATGCCCGAAACGTCGATTCTCCTGTTCCTTGGATGCTGCCTGACCTGCTGCGCTTTTGCAGCAACACATTTTCAGCTCATTTCCTAAAGACCCTGATTTTATGCTTGAAAGATAACAGCCTTAGAATTTGCATTATATAGCAATCTTCAAATGTTTGCAATTTTAAAAGTATTGTTTGGAAGTGTAGTGTCTGTTATAAACTTGTGCAGAACAAACTCCTGCATAGATTAATGTTGGCCAGTTATAGGGGAATCTTCATTCCTCTTCAGCCATTTTTTTCCCCAGTTCCTCAAGAGGATAGACTTAGCTGAATGCCTTGTTTGAACAAAGAACATTTCCACAGTGTAATTAACACTAATTTGTTCAAGTTTCTAAAATAGGATTTGAACACAACCTCTTTTGGACTCGGGCAAGCATACCACGACTGAACAAAGGCTGAATGCCTTTTTTTTTGTTTATCTGTTCATGGGAAATGGGTGTCACTGGCAGTAATAAGAGTCAACCGCATTGCTGTGGGTCTGGATTTACATGTAGGCCAGACCAGATAAGAATAGCAGTTTCCTTCCATGAAGGACATTGTTGAACGAGATAGGTTTTTTTCCCCAATCGACAACAGTTTAATGGTCATCATTAGACTCTTCATTCCAGATTTTCCGTTTTGAATTCAAACCTCACCATCTGCCATTGTGGGATTCGATCCATGGTCCACACAAGTTGCTTGGATCTCTGGATTAATAGTCTAACAATAATTCCACGAGGCTAACACACTCCTGTACGGAAAACAAATGGGCCTGAGGGGAAGGAGAGTCTTATGTCTCTCAACTTGTGTATAATCAAGTTCCAATAGGCATCATTGTAGAGTGATCAAAAGTAGATTCCTCAGCTCCTTTTTCTCTTCCACACCTTGGTTTGGGTGAGGTGTATTGTAAATCCTTGGCTATTGCTGTATTTGCGCTTATTTACCTCAGAGCCAAGGTTAAAACGAAAACGTTCTGAAAAACTACATTGTGTATTTGGTTAATTGTCTGGGAAGCTTGGGATTGATTTTTTTCTCTCAAAATCCTGCTACTGTTAGACTACCATTAAGCACTTTCAAACCATCTGTTAGTTTTCTGTGTCCAGTATAAGCTAGTCAGTGTATTCCATTGGCTGTAAATGATGTAAGGTTCTGAGATTGTGAAGGGTGTGATGTAAATGTAAACCTATTTTCTCACTTGTTTGAATTGTGCTACTTGGCCTATGAAATATTTCATCACTTGCTGCAGAGCTGTTCGTTTTCATAATCATATTTTTGTGTGGTGACCACTTTGTAAAAATATTCTTCTAACAAGTACTGTGCACCTGTACGCGGAGCATGGACATTCCCAAGGCTTCACTTGGGAGTTTTGATATTGACTCTGAATTCCTGGGGAAACTTGCCCAAGGCCACTGGCATAACCAAATAAAACTCTGCAGCCTTATTCAGAATCATGTTCAGGTTGGAAGCAGAGAGAGAATGTGAAGTCAGCAACTTGTCCAAAATTTATTGTCTGCTGTACCCTGCCTACACTGCAGAGCCTTACAGACACAAGTTAGCCTTGGTGGTAACTTGCATACCTATTGCAACTCTTAATAAACACTCCAGACGATAAACAGATTACCTTTGCTTCAAAAGATGAACAGTGAGAGTTGCAAGTTTACTTTTTACTTTTTTAGCTTAGTTTTTATTTGTGCAGTGTTCATCCTTGAGTGAATAGATAAGTCTACAGTGGTCACCAGACTCAGCTATAAACGTAAGGATATTGAAAAAAAGGAGTCGAGAGTGTGTTGCGGGAAAAGCACAGCAGGTCAGGCAGCATCTGAGGAGCAGGAGAATCGACATTTCGGGCCAGAGCTCTTCATCTGGAAGGACTTCTTCATCCTTCCTCTCCAGCATCTGCAGACCTCACTTTCTCCTTACTGAAAAAAGGAGGCTGAGTTGGTCAGAGAGAGGATAGAGATAGGTTTAAAACTGGAAAAGTAGCATGACAGTTGATCTTTGAAGTGATGAGAAAAATGAATGTGGATGATTAAAGCAGCATTTTTATGTTTAATGACTACAGCCCCAATAACTAGTCATCAATAATTTCTTCAGCCATTCGTCTGACTGTTCATAATACCCAAATCGTAACCAAATTCAAAATGGCTGACTTGATGCTGTCCTCTCATGTTGTCCAAGGTAAAGTTGCTTTCTGCAGTGTCAGTGGATAAAGAAATACACTTTCCTCCTTCACTCCTGAAATGCAAGAATCTCGAAGGCAACTGAGGATCTATCCACACCAAAATAAGCCAACAGCACAGACCATGGTTTGAACCCAGGGTTTTATCTAGCGTCTGCTTCCATACCTTGTTTGGCAATCCATTAAATCTTAGCAATAAGGGATCTATAGTAAAAGTTGAGACTGAAGATGGAACAGTTCCTTGGTGTGTCAATGTATGTTGTTATACAACATCTATCTTTTGGATGAGGTGTCAATCCAAGAACCTGACTGCCTTTTCTGTTGGATGTGTGAGCTCCTTAGTACGTCAGCAGAGTTCTGACTGATGTTTACCTATCTTCAATGTTACTGAGCAAAATAATCTGCTTGATACCTCATTACCGTTTGTGAGACCTTACTGTGTGATTGCTGAATATCCTACATTGCACCAATAACTTGCATTTGAAGTACTTAATTGGAAGTAAAAAGTCTTGGGGATGTTCTGAGGTCATGAAAGATGCTAAATAAATGCAAGTCCTTTTTTTTTGCATGGATTATTATGTACTGTATACCATAACGTTGTGTATCTTTTACAACATTTGAGGCCAAAGGGTGTGTACTGTGCTGTAATGTTCTTTGTTAATGGTTGTGTTTTCCTCCTTGGCGACTGAATTCTGGTAGTTGTCAACTAAATGTATTAACAGTAGTGCATGTGACTAAACTGGGGTTGCCATGACTACATCATAGCCAGTCAGTTATTTATTAAACTGTAGCATAAATAAAATTAAAGCACAGACCACCTTCAGGAAAGCCATGGAAGATATGGTGACCATCTTGCATCACTGGAGGAACTGAAAGGAGCTGCACCCTGTTATGTTACTAAAATACCCAATAATGCAACAAAACTAGCCTCCTCATGTAGAGTTGAGATGGAGGCTATTTTTCTGAAACATAAAAAATTTGGTCACGTTTAAAAGCATGTTTCGGGTAAACTGCGTACAAGTAGCTGTCAAAACTTTGCTGGTTGTTCCTGTTGTTGTAATTGCCAGAAAATGCAATTGTTTACAACCTTTTTGTGCATTCGATTGTCAGTGCCACAATCAAATGAATTGATTGCTCTGATCTAAATTCAATGCTAAATTCAATTTGTGCCTCCCACTATCTCCGAAAAACCTAATTTTACTGTAAATTTCAGGATGAGCTTTGAGGCCCAGGGGCTATTCCCATCTAACGGAACAGGTGAATCATTGCCAATTAACAACATGAGAAGGATAAAAAATTAAGTTTTAGATCGGATTAAAAGATTATCCTGTGTTCTTAACTCAATTCACAAAATCTGATTAGGAAGTGGGAGGGTTTGTCTGAGAGGTTAAATTTGTGGGTGACTAGATTAAGGTAAATTGTAGCATTAAGTGTTTCTGTGATTTATATAAAATTACAGCATGACTTTGAATATTATGCAAACCTTGGTTTCAGTAGAGTGTGGGGCGCTGGAAAAGCAGAGCAAGAGAATCAGCATTTCGGGCATAAGCCCTTCATCATGACCTTGATTTCAGGCACGATTAGTGAATACAACTGATCTTTACCTTAGCTCATTTTGCCAGTTTAGTAAGTGTAAAGTAAATACATTGCACGTAAGTATCTGTTGTGGCGCAGTTGGTAGCACTTCCAACTTTTTTGCCTTAATGGATTCAAATCTTATTCCAGGCATTGAGTGTAAATATGTGAGGCTGACACTTGTGCTGCTCTGTTTTGGAATGATAGATAGGCAGGAGGCTGGAAGAATACAGCAAGCAGGCAGCATCTGGAGGTGAAGTCGATTGTTTTGGGTATAACCCTTCTTCAGGACTGGGGGTGGGTGTGGGGGGAGCTGCAGATAAAAGGGCTGGTGAGGGTAGGGTGGTGAAGTGGGTATATGTGAACACAGGCAGAGGGTATGACTTGTTTGGTCAATGAGAAGAATGAATCCGGTTGGTGACAGGGGCTGGGAAGGGAGTTGTGGGGAGAGGTGTTAGAAAGAAAGGTTATTTGAAATTGGAGAACTCAATGTTGACTCCTCTGGGCTGTAGGCTGCCCAGCCAGAAAATGAGGTGATGCTTCTCTAATTTGCAGGTTGGTTTGTTGTGGCAATGGAGGAGGCCAAGGATGGTCATGTCGGAAAGGAAGAGGGAAGGGGAATTGTAATGGGCAGTGACTGGGAGGTCCCTAGTTCCCTAAGTTTTCCCTAAAATGTCTTCTCAATGTCAGGAGACCAAACGTAAACTTAGGGAACAGTTCACCGAGCATCGCAATATTGATCTCAACATTGAGTTCTCCAATTTCAAATAACCTCCCTCCGCATCCCCAACTTCCTTCCCATCCTCTCCCCTTCCCTTCCATTGCTCCCTGCCACCAACCGGATTAATTCCTCCCATTGCCTGTCTTCACCTATCCCCACTTCACCACCCCGCCCCGGCACCCCCTTTATCTGCAGCTTCCCCTACACCCACCACTAGTCCTGAAGAAGGGATACACCTGAAATGTCGACTTCTCTACCTCCTGATGCTGCCTGGCCTGTTGTGTTCTTCCAGCCTCCTGCCTGTCTACTTTGGATTCCAACATCTGCAAGTTTTTCTTTTGTTCCTAATCTTTTTGGAATGAGACATTAAATTGATTCCCTATCTACCCTCTTAGATGGATATGTGAGATTCTGTTGGACTAATTTGAAGAAGACCTGATGAAATTCTTGTCGGTGTTGTAGCTTATCATAGTCATTGACTGATTCTCAGTTCAATGTTTACTTAGAGTTTCAGGTTTTTGCATTGAATTTTCATGACTAAACAGCCCAAATCTTGGCCTTGACATCTTTGGGCACACACAGCAGGATGTTTTTCAAGGGCTCTGAGCTTTTGCTGCCTCTACTTTTCTGTTGCTGCAGTGCCTAACCGTTCATGCCTCAGATTGTGCAGTTTGAACAAGTTGATGCCATTCTGAACAATTGGTAACAAGCTTCTCCTAGTCATTATGTTTAGTGCAAGGAGTATTGATGTGAGCAAAAGGCTACCTCCTTTGAAGATCTCACCTGGAATTTTCAGTTAGGGCTGCATATTTGGTTTTTAATATGCAGTAGTGCAGGAAGAGATCATTCAACCCAGTAGTGCAGGAAGAGATCATTCAACCCATTGAGTCTGCACAATTTCTGTCTTGGGCTTGTTGCAGTGCTCCAGCAATGCTCAGTACAAGCTGCAAGAACAGCTTTCTGTTTTCTGTTTGGGTACCCAGCAACATTTCAGGATTCAATATGAAGATCAATAATTTTAGGTATAAGCATGTCCTCGCCCCCCCCCCACCCAAACCTTCAAACACCAAGCCTTGTCATCACATAGGCTGCCACCACACGCAATCTATTTGACAGCTGCTAATGATCTCCATTGGCAACTATTCATTCTCCCAGGCTGTTAACCATTCCTTTGTCTGCCCAACTGTTGTTCTCGCTCTCTGCTCCATTTCCACCATTTTTCACTCTTGCCCCTAACACCATCTTCAGCATATATAACCAACCTTTTCCTAGCTACCATCAATTCTGAAGAATAGTCAATGGACCTGGAATGTTACCTCTGCTTGAATCCACAGATGCTGCAAGACTTCCTGGAGTTTTTCCAGAAATTTAGTTTTTGTTTCAGATGCCCAGCATCTGCTGTTCTTTTTATTGGTTTTATGTTTTGCACTTTCAGTGCTTGCAAGTGGTACTGTAAGTATTTAAATGGAAGTTATGAATTGGAAAAGTCAATTTGTTCCATTTGAAATGCATCCTTCCAGTACATTAATTCTGATTAGAGCACCCAACGATGTTTGGGAGATCCCTTTTGTCTATTCATTAATAATAGTTTAATACACAAAAAGGTGGCTCAGTGGTTAGCACTGCTGCCTCACAGCACCAGGGTCCCAGGCTCGATTCCAGCCTTGGGTGACTTTGCAAACTCCACACAGACATTCTCCCAGTGTCTGCGCGGGTTTCCTCCAGGTGCTCCGGTTTCCTCTCTGTCCAAAGATGTGCAGGCCAGGTGAAATGGCCATACTAAATTGCCCATAGGTTATGTGCGTTAGTCAGAGGGAAATGGGTCTGGGTGGGTTACTCTTCAGAGGGTCGGTGTGGACTTGTTTGGGCTGAAGGGCCTGTTTCCACACTATAGGGAATCTAATTTTAAAAAATAAAAATCTAATAAATAAAAGAAAAACAACTGGATAGAATATTGAACAGAGAAATCGTTCATTCACCTTATGCGGACTTTCCAGTGTTTATTCTCCACTTTTGGCCTTCAGTCCTATCATATCTAACTCTTATCAAGGTAATTCCTTTATCCCTGTATTTACCCAGTTTTCCCCTTAAATGTATCTAGACTATATTCCTGAAGTACCCACTGTGGTAGTGAGTTACATATTTTCATCACACCCTCAATCAAGATGTTTTGTCTGAATTACTTGTTTGATTTCTTGTAATAACTTTATATTAATGGCCTCTAGGTTTACTTTTCCCCAACAGCTGAAATGCTAACAACTAAATACTGATATTTCTTGGTCAGTAAATCTGCCCTGAAAGTTACTTTTTGTTTCTTTAGTATTTGTACCTATTGCCCCTTCACTCTGCTATTTTCTATCCCACCGAATTCCACCCATTCCTCTTCTGTCCCTCAGCTCCTCCCTTTTCCAGTCATGTCCCCTGGATCCATCTCCGTCTGACCCTAATCTCTTGCCATCTTTGGCAGCCTCTCACAAGCTTCCTCACCTAATCTTTTTTTTCTATCTCTTGTTTTCATTTTTTTAAGATTAGATTCCCTACAGTATGGAAACAGGCCCTTTGGCCCAACAAATCCACACCGACCCTGTGAAGAGTAACCCACCCAGACCCATTTCCCCTGTTACTCGTGCACTTAACACTATGGGCAATTTAGCATGGCCAATTCACCTGACTTGCACGTCTTTTGGACTGAGAGGAAACCCACGCAGACATGGGGAGAATGTGCAAACTCCACACAGACAATCGCCTGAGGCTGGAATTGAACCTGAGACCCTGGTGCTGTGAGGCAGCAGTGCTAACCACTGAGCCCATTTCTTCACCTTATTTCTGGTAAAAGGCTAAATATTTTGTTTAGGTGGCTTCTCTTCGAAATATATTTCTAACATGGCTCAATATTCTCTACGTATGACTTGATTAGTGCCTTTTAGAACAGCGTCTTACTTTTGTTCATTTTAATTAATCTGTTACAACCTACGTGATCAATGTTTTAAAAATACTGGCTTTGTTCCAAAGCATCACTCGGTGTAAATCCATCTCTGCAATCAACCTGGAGCATAAATGACTTATTGTGGACCAGTTTGGTCTATGTTTTATATCCAGCTAGAGAAACCTAATTGTTTGTTTCTATTTGCAGACTCTGATAGAGAGTCTTGGACTCATTTTCTCCACCACTACAATGAATATGTCAATGGATGACAGCAGCCATCACAGTGTGACGATGAACTCCGACAGCCATGCTCACCACTCGCCCACTTCGACTCCAGGCCATGGTCATGGTTCGGGTAGCATGATGATGATGGTAAAGTCTTTCACTTATCCAAATGTTTTAGGATCTACATTAATTGCTGCCTATGGAGAAAGTGAGGACTGTAGAGGCTGGAGATTGGAGTCGAAGAGTGTGGTGCTATAAAAGCACAGCCAATCAGGCAGCATCTGAGGTGCAGGAGGATCGACATGTTGAGCATAAGCCCTGCTCGAAACGTCGATTCTCCTGCATCTCGGATGGTGCCTGATCGGCTGTGCTTTTCCAGCACCACACTCTTCGACTAGTTGCTGCCTACCCTTGTCTAAACAGCAAGTTGGTGGGATTCAAGATTCATTGTGTGGTCCTAGGTGAATAGAAGAAACTGATATTATTCGGGAATGCAGTGTGGACACGGACCAGTTGGAATACTGTTGTACTGGTGTTCAATTTAGACATTATTTCCTTTACAGTTGGAACCTCCTTTCACATTAAGATAAGTGACTAGGTGTTCAGTGAGTCATGGGATGGCTGTTTGTGAGAATAGTTAATATTGCTTACAGTTGCAGCGATTTTGTTTCCTCACTGTGCTTTTAATAATTTTCAGTAGAGAACCTCTACAGGGTGGAAGCAGGCCCTTTGGCCCATCGTGTCCACACCAGCCCTCTGAAAAGCATCCCACCTAGATGCAACCCCACCCTCCCACATATATCCCTGGACACTATGGGCAATTTAACACATCTTTGAACTCCGGGAAGAAACCGTAGCACCGGGAGGAAACCCACACAGTCGCCCAAAGATGGGATCAAACCCGGGTCCCTGGCATTGTGAGGCAGGAGTGCTAATCACTGAGCCACCGTGCACTTCATTTGAAGTGTCCTTTAGTCCACATATCACTGAAGAATATTTCCACTTGGCTGCTTGTAAGAATTCAGCTTATTCACAGTTTAAGGTTTAAATGCTTGTACTTATTAAAAAAAAATTCTAGTAAGTGGACATTTTGTTGGCCCTGCCTGAAAGTTGTTTTCTCTCTTGACCGCATCAAGGGGGACAAAAGTTGAACAGATTTCTGATTACATTGAGTGCACCGGTGAGAGGGAGATGTGAAAAGGGTATGGGAAAAGGCCAAAAACAAAACTGAACAGATTGCTGTTTCATATGCAATTCGGGAAGACAGCACACTGAGCTGGGAACTGTCATCTGATTAAACTGCTGCAGTAATTCCCTCCGATTGGGTTTAGACTTCCCCCAAACTGCTGGAGGTCACTCTTTTTTTTTCAAAAATCAAACTTTCACCTTTTTTTTTGTATACAAATTGTGCAACTGTGATCCTTGTTTATTGTTGATTTTTCTATTCCTTGTGGTAATAGACCAATCATTGAATCTCTTGCACACTGAGGTTGTAGTTTTCAGTTTAAACAAGTGCTGGGAACAATGCTCATTATAAAAATTAAGCAAAAGTGAAATTACATGATTTCAAGAATGGAAGTCTGATCCTCTAGGTCAGATTTAAAGCTTTCTGGAGATGTGTAGCCAAGTACCTCTCTTTACCTCACAACAGTTACATAGCATGGTTCTTGTGCTGTTTGTTTCATTGTTACCCAAGACTATCAGGTTCTGACTTAGAGTCACAGAGTCATAGAGACATACAGTATGGAAACAGACCCTTCGGTCCAACTTCTCCATGCCAACCAGATATCCCAACCCATTTAATCCCACCTGCCAGCATCCGGCCCATCTCCCTCCACACCCTTCCTATTCATACACTGATCCAGATACCTTTTAAATGTTGCATTTGTACTAGCCTCCACCACTTCCTCTGGCAGCTCATTCCATACACATACCACCTTCTGCATGGAAAAGTTGCCCCTTAGGTCTCTTTTTAGTCTTTCCCCCCTCACCCTAAAACTATGCCCTCTAGTTCTGGACTCCCCCACCCCAGAGAAAAGACTTTGTCTATTTAACCTATCCATGCCCCTCAGACCTTATAAACCTCTCTAAGGTCACCCCTCAGCCTCAGACGATGAAGGGAAAACAGTCCCAGCCTCCTCAACCTCTCCCTGTAGCTCAAATCCTCCGACTCTGGCAACAACCATGTAAGTCTTTCCTGAGCCCTTTCAAGTTTCACAATATCCTTCTGATGGGAAGGAGACCAGAATTGCACGCACTATTCCAACAGTGGCCTAACCAATGTCCTGTACTACCACAACATGACCTCCCAACTCCTGTACTCAATATTCTGTCCAATAAAGGAAAGCGTACCAAACGCCGCCTTCACTATCCTATCTATTTGCGACTCTACTTTCAAGGAGCTATGAACCTGCACTCCAAGGTCTCTTTGTTCAGCATGACTCCCTAAGTGTATAGCTCCTGCTAAGATTTGCTTTCCAAAAATGCAGCACCTCTCATTTATCTGAATTAAACTCCATCTGCCACTTCACAGCCCATTGGTCCATCTGGTCAAGATCTCTGAGTCATACCGAGAATGGTTGGCAGTATCCTCTGACCAGGTCACTTGTAACCGCTAAAAAATTATGAACTGAAAGATGACTCAAAGGGCAATGGTACACCTATTTAAAGAAAAAGTTTGTTTTTTATTTATGGAATCTGAACAGCTTCATGAAGGTGAATAGCATTGAGGAAGAGGAAAGATCCATCTGGCAATAAAACTGACAAGGGGGAAAAAGTACAAATGCTGCGAAGTTGGAGACAAATAGAAAATATTGGAAACTGTCAGCAGATCAGGCAGCATCTGGGGAGGGAATGACTGAAGTCAGTGTTTCAATTGTGCATTTTTCATCAGTGATTCCAGCACTTTGTTTCTGTTCGTTATTCTCCCATCCTTGCTGCCACCAAATTGTCTGATGTCAGCTGTGAAATCCACAATCATCTCTTAAAAGAGACAAGTAATTGTGAAGAATATGGACTTTGGTGTATAGAAGAGAGAGTGCCATTCACAACAGCAATCTCTTTCCAAATGTCATTTATTTAGTCACTGCCCTAGTCTGTGTCCCATGTTCCATCCATGGTAAACTTGAATCTGAGTGAATCTTTATGTACAGCAACTCACATCGACTCCGCTGATTTTTCTGTACTCTGAGCTGCAAGTTTGGCCACGTCTTGAGTTTAAAATTCTCACCTTAATTTAAAATCTTTACATGGTCTCATTCTTCCTTATTTCTGCAGTATTCTGCAGCCTAACAGTCTCAGGTATGTGAACTTCTCCCATTCAGCATCATTGGAAAGGCTAGCATACGTTACTCACCCCAAATAGCTCGGAGAAGGGGAGCTGCCTTTTACAATTCTGCAGTACTTGGGGTGTAGGTACACAAGTGGTTTGGAAGCGAGTTAAAGGATTTTGACCCAGCAATAGGAGGAACCACAATGTAGTTCTGTGTAGGATCAAGTGAATTTGAGGGCGACTTGTAGGTGTCTATGTTCCCATGTGTCTTCTGGCTTCATCCTTTTGGACAGTAGAGGTTGTGGATTTGTAAGTTACTATTGTTGGAGCTCTCAGATTTAAGTAATTGTTATTTGTTTTGGGCATCACACTTCTGGATGGATGTGAAGGCATTGATGAGAATGCAGGAAAGATTAGCAACAATGTTTTCAGAGATGAGGAATTTAAACAATAGCAATAGATTTTTTTTATTGTAGTCAAATACCTAAGTACAGCAAAAAGCTTTGTTTTACGAGTAGTACAGGCAGATCATGACAAACAAGGACATACAGATAATAGGGTGTTTAGACAGAGTGAGGCATACAAGGTTATGGCTGCGCACAAGGTGCACAAAGCAAGATCAACATCAGCATTCAATTGGAACAACTCAAGTTATCCTCCTTCATGAAGAGATGGTTCAGAGGAGAATCGTTAGTGATAAAAATGATGAGGAATTTAGACAGAATAAATAGTGTGACTGTTTCTGTTGCTAGAAGAGACGAGAACCAGAAGACACCTGAGTTAAAGTGAAATGCAGAAGAACCAGAGATGATAGGAGAATTGGTTTTATGCAGCATTTGGTTAGGATCTGAAAGCACTACCTGAGATTTGGTGGAGGCAGATTTAGTCATGGCTTTGGAAAAGGGATAATTGCCTGAAGAGAGAATTTGCTCAGGTTACACTAATAGGGCTAGATGGGGACTAGGTGATATTATCTTGCATAAAGTTTGCACAGACACAAAGGAATGAAAAGCCCCATCCTATGCTGTAGCAATTATGACTCTGTGATTCTATTCACTTTTTATGAAGCTTCACCGTGTAATCTTTCTGATGGGTACAACTGCTTTCATAACATTTCTGATGGATAAGAATGGAAAATGGCCCTTTGCTCAGCACACTGAAAGTAAAAAGGGCTGTTTAAAGTATTTTTGTTTGCTGAAATACTGGCTGTTGTGGATATACTGGAAATGGGATTCTGTTTGTCAATATTTTAAGTGGGATCCTGGTGTACAATGGGTGAGCTGAAGGATAGTAGTACATTCACTGAATGTTATATAGATAAACTATTCATAGTGGGATAATGCACTATATACATTACAGTGTCAATGATAAATGATAGATCGATCTTACTGGCATGAAACAAATGCAAAAGATAAAAGTAATCTCTAAAACTAAATGGATAGATGTTCAGAATAACCTCGAATATCTGAACGAGACAGGCAGAGAATATTTTGTTCGGATAACTGATCTGATTGTAAACAAAGGAAGCCATACTGAACCTAATTACATAAAGCATGTTTACAGTGTTTTTATTTCATTCAATTGATAAAATGTGTACAAACACTGGATATTGCTCAAAAATTCATGATATTTTACAAATAAAATCACTTTTTGTTTGGCCAGAGTTTGACTGAAGTCTGAAATTCTTTTGCTGACGTTTTCCTTTGTTTTATCCCGGTCCTTGACAGCAACTGGCATCTTTTTCTGTTTGGTGTCGTCCTGCCGTTCAGACTAACCAAGTGTTGTCCCTCCCTCCCTCAGCGACCACCAAGCTCTGAGAAAAAGAGAGGGACAAAATACAGGGGGAGCAAGAGAGAGAGAGAAGATTTTTCTCGGTGACCTCAGTTTCCATTCTCTCATCAATTTTTTTAGGGGTAATTTTTTTTCGTTGTGTTAACACCCGTCAAGTTTTCCTCCTATTTATTTTCACGTGTATTAACTCTCATCAAAACAAAAGTAGTTCAATATCTTTCAGCTGACAAGAAAATGTAAATATTAAGTTTTCTTGTCAGCTGAAAAATATTGAACTACCTTTTGTTTGGGGAAAAGGAAGTCATGGGATAACAGTAGGAAAAAGCAATGAAAACAAAAAGTGCAAGTGCATTTTTTGACATAACGCTCCCAAGAATGAACTGAGTTTTAAAAAAAATTGTTGGGTTTGCAAAACAGTGAGTCAATGTTAGAAGGCAATCTTGCTGTTAGAGCGCACAGCTCGGGCTTGCACATAGGTGGTTCTTGTGTTTTCACAGTCAAAAACCTTTGTCCTTGGGATGAATAAGTACCGGAGAGCCTTTTTAGGAAAGGTTTAAGACTTAACTCTAATGTTACGAATCATGTGTATATTTGGAAGTTATTTATTTATTAAAGCATACTTGCATCTATATTCCTGTTCAAGTTTACAAAACAATGCAATAAATGGATGAGGAATAGAATTTTTCTGCTTCAGTTGAAATGCATATACAGGGGCCTTGAGATCTTGTTCGGATAATCCGAAGTTCAGATAATTGATGTTTGGATAACCAAGGTTGTTCTGTAGTCACCAACTGTTGGATTGTTTCATATTGGTTCGGCCTCAACTACAGTAATGTCCTGTTTTGACTGTCACTTTTTAGGAAGGATATAAGGATACAGAAATAATTTTCAGTAGTTCCAGGGATAAAGCGCTTCAGTTTGGTATATAGATTGTAGAGGTGAAGATTGTTCTTCTTGGAAAGATCGGGTTGAAAGATGTTTGGCGTCTTCAAAATCATGAAGGTCTGGATAGAGTACATGAGGTAAAATGGTTCTCACTGGTGAAAGACCACACATTTAAAATATTTGACAATAGGTGCATTGGAGGCATTGAGAAACACTTTCACACAGTGAATCATAGGATTCAGAATGCACTACCTACGTGTGGAGGCAGTGTCAATTAAAGCCTTCAAAAGGAAATTGAATCATTATCTGAAAACGAGAAAAGACATGGGTGTGGCACTAAGTGAATTGCTCCTTTAGAGAGCCAGCTACTATGGACTGAATGGCCTCTGCTGTAACTAATCTAGGATATTATTTGAGGAAATTGTTAGGGGTCTTTCAAGGAAAATAGCTTGCAATGTAATGCTTTGTAAAGAAATGAAAACTTTCATTTGTTCTGAAATTTTTGTACAAAACTATTTTTATTTAAAAAGACAGCTGTCAGGGCTACTCTCTTTTATTCCTTTGGGAAGGGAGAAGTGTGAGTGTTGGTGGCTAGATCAGCATTTGTTGCCATCCCTGATTGTTCTTCAGAAGATGGTGAGCTCCTGCCTTGAACTGCTGTAGATGTCATCACAATAATGTTAGGAGGTATTTGCAGAACTTTGACCTAGCAACACTGAAAGAACAGTGATACATTTCCAAGTTTCAACAATAAAGTTCAATGTCATTCAGGATAAAATGGCATCTTGGCTTAAAACCACAGCACCACCTTAAACATTTACTCCCTCCACCAGCAAGCTCAGTGGTAGCAGTATGCAACATCAACAAGATGGACTGCCCCAACTGAGCAAGGCTCCATCAACATACCTTCTCACAGTGTGATCTCTGCCACTATGAAGGACAAGGTCAGCAGATACGTGGTAACACCACCACCTGCAAACCCCCCTGCCCCAAAAAGAAAGAATGTTGCTAGTGAGGGATTCAGTGTAGGTAGTACTAATGTATGTCAAGGGGTGATGACTTGACACACTTCCTGGAGATTGGCATTGCCTGTCATTTGTATGACACGAATGTTACTCACAGCCCTAACGTAAATATTATCTGGGTATTGTTGCATTTTGACAAAAATTGCTTCAGTATCTGAGGAGTCATGATGGTACTGATCATTGTGAAATTATCAGCAAACAGCTTCTGACTTTATGATGGAGGGAAGATCATTGATGGAAGCAGTTGATGTTTGGGCCTAGGGCACTACCCTGAGATGACAGACCTCCAACATCATAATCATTTCACTTTACGCTGGGCATAACTCCAGCAAGCACAGTTTTCCCCCAATTCCCGTGGATTCCAAAGTTGCAAAGTCACCTTGATGCCACATGCAGTCAAATTCTGGCTTGATGTCAAGGACAATCATTCTCATTTCAGTGGCGTTCAGCTGTTTATCCAGCCTTTTTATCTCTCCACCCTTCAGGCACTCTGCCTGCATTCCTGATGAAGGGCCTTTGCCCGAAACATCGATTTTACTGCTCCTTGGATGCTGCCTGAACTGCTGTGCTTCTCCAGCACCACTAATCCAGAATCTGGTTTCCAGCATCTGCAGTCATTGTTTTTACCTAGCTGTTTATCCATGTTTGGACCAATATTGTAATGAGGATATGAACGGAGTTGCCCTGACAGAACCCAAACAGTGTCACTGAGTAGGTTATTCCTGCGTAAGTGCCATTTGATAGCACTTGATGACACCTTCCATCACTTTGACAAGTGAGAGTAAAGGCGATTGACCAGGTTGGATCTGTCCTGCTTTTTGTGGTCAGGACATACCTTGGAAGTTTTCCACATTGTTGGGTAAATGCCAGTGGTGTAGCTGTACTGGAACAGCTTGGCTGAGGTGTGGCTGGTTTTGGAGCACAAGTCTTCAGTACAATTGCTGTAATGTCATCAGGGCCCATTGCCTTTGCAGTGTCCAATGACTTCAGCTGTTTCTTGATATCACATGGAGTGATCGAATTGGCTGAATGTTGGCATCTGCGATGCTGTGGATCTCTGGATGAGGTCACGTTGGGTTGTCCACTTAGCACTTCAGGATGAGAGGTGCAGATTCTTCAGTGTCATCTTTTGCCCCAATGTGCTGGGCTCTCCCGTCATTGAGGATTTGAGTAATCACCTCCTAATTGTTAATCATTCATTTGTCCAGCACCATTAATTGTATATTAGTTATGTTTGTGTGTAGATAATGGGAATTCACTGGTGCTTGTCTCAACTAGTTGGTTGGAAGGTGTATATTTCTATACCTGCAAATAAATGCTTATGAAACCACACATTTCTTTTCCAGTTCTCTCTTTCACCATCTGACTTTCTGGAATACAATATTGTTATTTTACCATGGTTGGGACGTGGTGGGAGTGAAAACAGTTTGAATGTTTAGCTAGATTTTGTGGTTTCAATCTAATCTGAGTCTCATGCTGCTATTCCTTTATCCCTCAGACCTTCTACTTTGGGTATAAGAAAGTGGAGCTGCTCTTCCCTGGGCTAGTGATCAATTCCGTTGGAGGTGAGTACTGATGTTATAGCAGTTCAGAGGCTACAATCTGCAGTTGGAGACTTGAGCAACAGTCCTTGTGTTTAAATAGCATCTTCGACACCATTGTAGTCCCAAGATTATTTAAGAATAATTAACAGACAAAATTTGGCAGAGCCCAGAATGATATATTAGGACAGGTTATCAAGAGCTTTAGCAATGATATAGGTTTTCAGGAGCATCTTAAACATGAAGGATGGCTCAGGTGTCTAGAGAAGGAATTCCAGAACTTGGAGCCCATGCATCAGTAGGCACAGCTACCATTGATATGGCAATTAAAATGGAGGGGCCAAGAGAGCCCAGAATTTGAGATGGAGAACGTGGCGATCTTGAAATGTTGGGTTGGAAGAGGTGACAAGATGGGGAAGAGCAAGGACTTGGCTGTAATTAGAACACAAGGGTATTTCATATTCAAAGTAATGCTAGATTGGGAAAGATGAATGAAGTCTTACATCCAGCTGGTTTGGCAAATGTTGAAGCCTGTGCTGCAGGATATCCTAAACTCTGTGTTATGTCACAAGATGAGATTCTGGGATTGAGAGCTCTTAACTAGCTGTAGTAGAGAACTGGCCAGTGTTAGCATCTGTGAGACCCCTTTAAATGCTCACTTTTTAAAATGGTGGACTGCAGTTCATAGAGTCATAGAGATGTACAGCATGGAAACAGACCCTTTGGTCCAACTTGTCCATGCCGACCAGATATCCCAACTCAATCTAGTCCCACCTGCCAGCACCCGACCCATATCCCTCCAAACCCTTCCTATTCATATACCCATCCAAATGCCTCTTAAATGTTGCAATTGTACCAGCCTCCACCACTTTGTCTGGCAGCTCATTCCATACACGTACCACCCTCTGCGTGAAAACGTTGCCCCTTAGGTGTCTCTTATATCTTTCCCCTCTCACCCTTAACCTATGCCCTCTAGTTCTGGATTCCCTAACCCCAGGGAAAAGACTTTGTCTATTTATCCTATCCATGCCCCTTATCACTTTGTAAACCTCTATAAGGTCATCCCTCAGCCTCCGACACTCCAGGAAAAATAGCCCCAGCCTGTTCAGCCTCTCCCTATAGCTCAAATCCTCCAACCCTGGCAACATCCTTGTAAATCTCTTCTGAGCCCTTTCAAGTTTCACAACAACTTTCCGATAGGAAGGAGACCAGAATTGCATGCAATATTCCAACAGTGGCCTAACCAATGTCCTGTAAAGCTGCAACATGACCTCCCAACTCCTGTACTCAATACTCTGACCAATAAAGGAAAGCATACCAAACGCCGCATTCACTATCCTATCTACCTGCGACTCCACTTTCAAGGAGCTATGAACCTGCACTCCTAGGTCTCTTTGTTCAGCAACACTCTCTAGGACCTTACCATTAAGTGTATAAGCCCTGCTAAGATTTGCTTTCCCAAAATGCAGTACCTCACATTTATCTGAATTAAACTCCATCTGCCACTTCTCAGCCCATTGGCCCATCTGGTCCAGATCTTGTTGTAATCTGAGATAACCCTCTTCACTGTCCACTACACCTCCAATTTTGGTGTCATCTGCAAACATACTAACTGTGCCTGTTATGCTCGCATACAAATCATTTATGTAAATGACAAAAAGTAGGGATTTGTTGAAACTATATCTGGAGTTCTATCTATAGTTTTGAATTCCCTGCATTATAAAGGAAATACATGTAGTGAGTAAAAGGTTCTGTCAATGGCTTTCTGAGAAGATCATCCTATCACGAAAGTTTGAATATTTTGGGTTTATATTCTCTGTCATTTAGAAGAACAAGAGGTGGTCTCACAAAGTATAAAATTCCAAAAGTTTGATTGGATAGTTGTTGAGAGGCTAGATCACCTTGCTCTAGAGTCTAGCACTGGAACATAGTTTCAAGGTGAGGGTAAGGCCATTTTAGATCGAGACGATAATCCATGATGCTCTGTAGCACAGGATATTGTAAATGCTAAGTCAATAAGTACCCCTTCGCGACTATTATCACTATATTGTTGGAGTTCAGCTGACAGGGCAATAGGGCGATATGAGGAATTGATGTTGAGGTTCTGTCATGGTCTTAACGAATGATGAAGCAGTCTACGTTTGTTCAATTGCTTTGGTTCTTAATGCATCATCTGAAACACACTACTTCTGCAATGCAGCCCTCCCTCAGTACTTCACTTGAGTATTGGCATTATGTGCACAGTTTGGGTTTTGCCAGAGCAAAACAGCTTCTGACCTCATTATAGCCTTAGTTCAAACATGGTCTAAAAGAGCTGAATTCAAGGTGAGATGAAAGTGACTACAATAAGGCCACATTTGACTGAATGTGGCATCAAGGGGCCGACAAAACCGGAGTCAGTAAGATTCGTGGGAAAACCCTTTCTGGTTCGAGTAATACCTGATATAGGGGTTCCTTAGGGTCGTGTCTCAGGTCCAACCATATTCAGCTCCTTCAGCAATGACCTTCCCTCCATCGTAAGGTCAGAAATAAGCATGTTTACTGTTGGTTGTACAATGTTCAGCACCATTTGTGACTCCTCAATTCTGAAGCAGTCCATGTCCAAATGGTCAATTTGCAGATTTTGGCAGGCATGTGCCAGGCAATAACCATCTCCAAAAAGGAGAATCTAAACATTATCCATGACGTTGCTATGACTGAATCCCCTATCAGCATCATGGAGGTTACTGCTGACCAGAAGCTGAACTGTATTAGCTATGAAAATAGAGGTCACAAAAGGAGATCAGAGGCTATGAATACTACAGTGAGTAACTCGCCATCTGACTCCCCAAAGCCTGTCCACTGTCTACAAGGCACAAGTCAGAAGTGTGATGGAATCCTCCTTACTTGCTTAGACGATTGCAGCTCCAAAAACACTAAAGAAACTTGACAGCATCCAGGACAAAGCAGCTACTTGACAGTTCATCCACCACTTTGACACTGCGAATATTAAATCATCACTAAGTGACACTAGCAGCAATGTGTAAGATCTACAAGATGCCCTGGAGAGATTCAGCAAGACCCATCCGATAGCATTTTCCAAACTGCACCCATCTGTAAGGACAAGAGCAGCAGGTAGAAGGGGATACCACCTGCAAGCCACTCACCATTCTGACTTGGAAATATATTGCCCTTCCTTCAGTGTGACTGAGTCAAAATCCTAGAACTCAGTCCCGAACAGCAGATGAGCTGCTTGTGGCTCAAGAGTACAGCTCACCCCCTCCACTTTCAGATGGATAATTAATGCTGGCTCAGCCAGCAAAGTGCACATCCACTGAATGAATTTTTGAAAACCTGGGTTGATGTTTGAAACCTAAAACCTTCTGATGTTGAGGAAAGTGTGTTGCTAACTGAGACACAGCAGAACAGACAGACTCAAGTCCCAGGTCATTGTCTCATGTGCTATTAATCTTGATTCTGATTTCAGGTTCACATGTGGAGAATAGTCATATGAGAGATATTTAGAGGTCACTGCCACTCAAGGAATTAGTATTAGTGTGTGTTAACAACTGAAGGAGCACTTTCCATCACGTGGAAATATTGACAGATGTGAATGTTCTCTATTGTAGGTATTTACGAATGAAACTATTTAGAATTGTTATTACACACTTTCAGAGAAGGTAGGACTTGAACCCAGGCCTCTTGATTCAAGGATAGGGACACTACCACTGCTTCACAAGGGCCTTGGTTCTCTGTGGTAAACTGGCTTCAGCTGGAATTAGTCAAAGCCTTGCTATTTCTAGATTTCACATGCACCAATCTTCCAATGAACAAGATGTTTTCCTCATTCCAAATTGTCACTGTTATCATTCAGTTTTTCAGAAAACATCTCTTTACTCATTTTGCATCTTCTAGGTCCAGTAGCAACAAGTGAGATTGAAGGCAAGAATTGGTGTTCTGTCACCGTGTGAGCTGAGATGCTCCTGCTGACTTTTCTCTCTTCCATTCCTGACCCTATGACACAGTCTATGCCTCTGTTAAATCATTCCTAAGTATGTAGGTCCAACAAATTGCCACGTTTCTAGATTCCTTAATCCTAACCTTGTCTTTCTTTGTTTGTTTTCTGCAGGGATGGTCGGTGCCTGTGTGGTTGTCTTCCTCTGTGCATTGGCTTATGAAGGGCTGAAAATCAGTCGAGAATGTTTGCTTCGGAAATCGCAGGTTAATGTTCGTTATAATTCCATGCCTGTTCCTGGACCAAATGGGACAATCCTGATGGAAACGCACAAAACTGTTGGGTGAGTGATGCAAAACATATCTTGATTTGGTACTCACCCCGAAAGGTCAGAATTTCAGGGACGGGGAGACTGGTACTACAATTAGCCTTGGCTTTGCACCTCCCGTACCACAACAACCCCAACCTTGGTGGCTCAGTTGCAGTTTTCTGGAAACTGCATGTCCTCCTATCGATTTGTGGACAGGCCTGTGCTGAGATATTGAGCAGTGGCTGATTTTGGTCTAAGTTTGTTCAGGTTTGGATCAATACCTCAGTGGAGGGATGGGGAAGGAACAAAGGGCAGTAGCTATTGTGCAATAGTGCTAATGTAAATTGCTTCCAGAACATAGAACTGTGCAACACAGGAGCAGGCCCTTCGGTCCATGTTGTGCTGAACGTGATGCCAAATTAAACTAATCCCTTCTGCCTGCCCTTGGTCCATACCCCTTCATGCCTTGCGTATTCATGTGCTTAACTAAAAATCCCTTAAACAACTGTGTCTGCCTCTATCTCTACCACTACCACACTGTGTGCAAAAAAAACTTGCCCCTCACATCTCCTTTGAACTCTTCTTTCCCCTCCGCCCCTCCCAACTTAAATGCATACCTCTTAGTTTTAGACATTTCAACTCTAGGGAAAATATTCTGTCAACCCAATCTGTGCATCTTTTTGCATCTCTTTTTCCAAATTTGGTTGTAATTTAAAGCAAAATGTTGTTGGGAAATGTGACTTAATTAAGGGAATTGCCCCAGTTGGGCTTCAGTTTTGAATTTGGTGAAGTGGTCAGACTTTGATGCAGGAGAAGCTGACCATTATTAAGTACACCACAGATAGCATATTGCATTATAATCTGAATTACTTTCTTGTCCATTCCAACTGTAATTTCACATTGAATAATTGAGGTGGTGGAAGCAGCAATTGAATATGCTGCTCAAAAAACTGTATCACTTGTTCATTTGACCCTGAAGAACTAGGGTTTTTCATTGACTCTAATCCTTTTGTTTGCAGCCAGCAGATGTTCAGTGTGCCCCACCTCATCCAGACTGTACTTCACATCATACAAGTGGTCATCAGCTATTTTCTTATGTTGGTCTTTATGACTTACAACGGTTACCTCTGCATTGCTGTGGCATTGGGCGCAGGTGCTGGATACTTCCTCTTCAGCTGGAAGAAAGCAGTGGTGGTGGACATCACTGAACACTGCCATTAACAACAGCAGTGACCAAATTGCACTCCCCAGCACAATGATCTGCCAAGCAGGCAATGACCATTCAGCCAGTTTAAAAATACACACGTATACACACATGCAGGCACCCCCATACACTTACTAACATACTCTGTTCAGACTCCAGTTGAAGGATCGCTGCTCAAATTGGGTTTTTTCATGCCTTAATTGCTGCCAAATAGCAGGTTTACACTTTCTTTACAGAAACCTGAGGCATGATCTTGGGTAATGGTGCTGGGGCAGTGACTTCCAACTTTATGTATAACGAAGTGTGCTAGGAATCCTAAACGATGAGCCATTTCTTTGCCTGGAGTTGTTCATTAAATCTTTGCAATGTTATCTTCACTCAGACAGGATTATGTAAAGCTCTCATCAAGGAAACTATCTAACTGAATTCCTGTTTTAATTTGTAGTTTCCCATAGTTCCCACAATTAAAGTGACAAACAGTTATGGCCAGAACCATATTTTTTATATTGATATGGCAGATCAGTTTGTAGACAGAAATGCCATAATTAAGTGAGGATGTAACTCACTCTATGATTTTCTCCTCTGAATATGTGAATAGTGAAGTGATTTTTTTTTAAAATATAGAATTTTCAAATGTGTTATACAAAGCTGAATACTATCAGGACCAAGACTCCATGATCATTTCATGAATAGTTTTTTTTAAAATGACCTGTTCCATCAGTAAAATATTCAGTGGCAGACATAATCTTAATAGCAAGAAATTGTATTTGTTTTGTTCATGTCAAGATTTTTAAAATGTAATTGTTCACTTTTTTAAAGTCTGAATGCAGAAGTGCATCTGTACCATCTGTGATCTGCGTTCCTGCCTACAACCCCATCTTATTGTTCAACCTCCTGGTTCTCAAAATTGATGCTTGGATCCTTGATTCATAAAATGTTTTATATTTGTGCTGGATGAAATTGTAATTTAAAAAGAAAATTATGTATTGATTCCAGATAGCTCTCTGCGGTTATCTGGTGTTTATGGTAGGAATTTTCCTCACTATTGACTAGCAGAGTATTTGTACTCTTAGTCATTGGAGGATTGAAAGACTCCATTTTAATTCTGGGTGCTGCTGGGCCTGCACAGATACACATGAATGGAACAAACTTGCTCAGGACCAATAGGAATGAAGGTACTGGTCCTCCGGAATTTATTTTTAGAAATTGGTTTTAATCAACTGGTGATTGTAAGCCAGAGCAGCTCAAAAATTGAGGGAACTATAGTTTTGGCCTATTACATTATTTCAAATAATTGCGTTTTTTTTGCCTGTGTTTAGTTAAGGATGACCTTCGGGGAGGGGGCAAGGAAATTAATTCAATCAAGTCCTTAATTCTATTGATAAGTTCTAGTCGCAGCTTTGAAGGTCTGTGAGATCAACATGATTAAATTCCTCTTCTCCAGCTGGTATTCAAGGATTATGAAGCAAAGTATGATTGTGGAGACCATTTGGCCTAACTTAGATAATCATTCCACAGAAACCTGCTGTTCTGTCAAGATGGCGATGGGTGTTTGTAGTCTGTTTCAAATCATTTGATGTGTTGAGATTCCACAAGTGCTGGCTGGTCTCCTGTACTCAAGTAGACTCTGCAATTGAGTTTGTAGGTTGCTCCATCAAGGGGACTATTACAGTTCAGGCTGAATATTATTTACATCCAGCACCTATGTATGTGCACTTTCCACTAGAATAGTGAGCTGCTTGGCTCAATTCCATTATCCTCCCCAACAATACTGGATGCACTACATCTATTCTTACCAACTGGAATCAGTGACCACATGGTTGGGTGAAATGGCTTTTATCCAGTGTCACTAAACAGTTATAAAACCTTGCTTAAGAAAGAACACACTAAGCATCTAAAGAATTTGAAGACTCCAGACTGACTATCCTGATTATTCCAAAAGATTTGGATCTGTGGTGTCTTTCAGTCATCAAGTCAGTCAATGCGATACACCTTAGAAGATCTTCAGTGTTTTGAAATAAACTTACTTTTTCTGAAGTTTACACTGTACTTGACACAGTCAATACAGATGTAGCTATCTGTTGTATGACCATGCTCTTTCTTTGGGCTTCTAGCAGCCCATGAGATGTGGGATGATGTTGTCTGGGAGGGTCACATATCCCACACAGAGTCTCATCTCAAAGGTTTTAATTTTGTTCACTAATGTTATGCTGATTCCCCACCAATCTTAGCAGTACTTCATATGTCACATTTTTTTGGTCTGGTATTTCCCAAAAAATTGATGTAAAGATCATGATTAACAGAAGGAATTAAGAGATTGTGCTACTGTTTAATACCTGCGTTACAACTTGAATCTGATCAACGTTAAAAAGGTACAACAGTCTTGTTCAATGATAGCTCCAGGGCAGAATTTCCAGAGGCACCACTAAGTAACACTACTCCCCTCTCTATAATGTTAAAGAGTTTTTGTAAAATGGTATCATCTAGGTGTATACTTGAAACTAGCTAATGGGGGTATTGGGGTGAGAATGACAAACTTCTGAGCTGCAATCAGTTAATTTAAAATATAATGTTTTGAGGGCTGTGTTTGGAATGGAGTCGTCTTCCTCATCTTGCAGAAAGTAATTTGTTCATATTAGCTGCTCAGTGACACTACACGACCTGACCACATGAACCAAGCCTGCAGATGCAGGTATAGTTTGGACTGTCCTCTACTCAATACTTTCTCCTGGACTCCTGCTTTTATTGGGATTTTTTTTCTGTAGTTTGTCAAGATTCTGATTGCTGTAGTTAATAGGCACTGTTTAAAGAGATTCTGCTGTAAAATAAAACAAAATGCTGGAAATACTTACAACTGACAAAAGATCATTAATCTGGTAAGATCTTTCTTTCTCCACAGCTTGCCTGATCCTTTGTATTTCCAGCATTTTGTTTTATTTTACAGCAGAATCTCTTTAAACAGTGTCATGGATACTCATTTTGGGTTACTGGCTGCAGTACAAATGTGAATGACAATGTTCATTGACACCACTATATTAGTTAATGAATCGGAGGCAAGAGACTTAGCAAACCTGTTTTACATCAGCAAGCACTACAAATGCTGGTAATCTGAAACTAAGAACAGAAAATGCTGGAAATGCTCATAACTGACAAAAGATCACTGATCTGGTCAGCTCTTTCTTTCTCCACAGTTGCCTGATCCATTGTATTTCCAGCATTTTCTGCTTTTAGTTTCAGATTACCACCATTCGTAGTGTTTGCTGAAGTAAAACAGGTTTGCAAAATCTCTATTGTCTCCGATTCATTAACTTAATGTAGTGGTGTCAATGAATATTGTCATTCAAATTTGTACTGCAGCCAGTAACCCAACATGAGGATCCATGATATTGTACAGTGTCATTTGGACTAACCAACGCTGAATGGCAGTTTCCTGTATTTAGGTGCATACAAAATGTTCCTGTCCTTTGGTACTTTTAAAAATTGCATGATTTGAAGGAAGCATTTGCTTTGCCACTGAAAGCATTCCATTTCAGATTTTAAACTCAAGATGAGCAGAAAGAATCACTGGTACTTTTAAAGTAAAACTTGACTCCAGATTGGATCTGTGTGTTTGGCTGTAATGCATTTAGATGTTGGAGCAGGAGATGACAAGTGCTCTTGCTGGTTTGTGCTGCTACTTTCACATTTGCGCTCCCAAAACTGCTATTGACATGGGGTTATTAATATAGCTGAACATCAAATCTGACTTCTCTGTGATACAAAGTGTATTTTCCTTCTGAAATAAATGGCCATCATATTTCATATTGAATATAGATAGTAAAAGGATATATTGGAAAGTATTGTAATTTTTGGTTGTCAATCTTATCTAAGGTGTTTTATTGTTTTCTTTAAATCACCCTTTAAAATTTGGTAATGCTTTACTCAGCTTGTATTTGGAATTCAGTGCCTTTGATTATCTCCTGAAAACACGTGAGCAATGGTCACCCTAGTTAAGCCTTTGTCTTGTAATTTGATTTCTCAGTTCTTATGTGTTGATGACTTTTCTCCCACTCCACATCAGTGTTGCAATGTTACCTTACTGGTGAGCTGTCAGAAACAATTCTTTTGAGATTGTACAATACAATTTTTGGTACTGGAAAATCATAATATATTATCATGCTTATTTCCAATAAACTATTAGTTTGTCTTATCAAACTATGCTGTTATTTCTTGTGTCTACAACCTATCTTACATAGCTGATTACGGGAACATTGAGCACACTGCCAGATCGGAGCAATGCAAAATAAATTCACTCCAAATAGAAACATCAGTGAGTACAAAGAACAATACAACGCAAGAACAGGCCCTTCAGCCCGTGGTGACAGATTCCATACAAAAACTGTCTCCACTTACAATCTCCATATCCCTCCCTACTCATGTATTTTGCATCTTGAATGTTGCTATTGTGTCTGCTTCCACCACCACCTCTAGCAGCATGTTACAGACACTCCCCACCCTTTGTGTGAAACACTTGCATGCACATCTCTTTTAAAGTCATCACACCACCACCATCAACCTGTGTACCCTAGTAATTTGACTACCCCACTCTGAGGGAAAAAGCCACATACTTTCCACTCTAGCCAAGCTATTCACAATCTTAAACTTCAACCTCCTATGTTCCAAGAAAAACAAACCCAGTCTATCCAACCTTTCTTCATTGGTAACATGTTCTATAGCACAAGATCCTGGGAAATGTGAAGGTGTCTTCAAAGAGCGGGTGATATAAACAAAATGTGTCATTTTGCTTTTAATAAGGGATTTGACAAATAGGGAAAAACATGATCAGTTTGGTCATGCTCCAAAAATTCAGACCCAGTTCTGGATGTAGGTTTGCTCACTGAGCTGGAAGGTTCATTTTCAGACATTTCATCACCATACTAGGTAACATCTTCAGTGAGCCTCCGAATGAATTACTGGTGGTGTAGCCTGTTTCCTAGGGTTGGTGTCATTTCCTGTTCTTTTTCATATGGGGTGGTAGATGGGGTCTAACTCTTGTTTTTTGTTGATAAGAGTTCTGATTGGAATGCCATGCTTCTAGGAATTCTCACGCGTGTCTCTGTTTGGCTTTTCCTAGGATGGATGTGTTGTACGATAGAAGTGGTGTCCTTCCTCATCCATATGTAAGGATACGAGTGAGAGTGCATCATGTCATTTTGTGGAGCTAGTTGATGTTCATGTATCCTGGTGGCTAGTTTTCTGCCTGTCCAATGTTGTAGTGTTACAGTTCTTGCAAGGTATTTTGTCAATAACATTAGTTTTGCTTGTTGTTTGTATAGGGTCTTTCAAGTTCATTAGCTGCTGTTTTAATGTGTTGGTGGGCTACCATGATACCATGTCTACAGGGTAACAACACATACGGACTAAATATTGAACTACAGAAGCAATCATCCCAACACCCACAAACTAAGCTGCATTAGAACATTTCAACGAGCCACCACACTGCAGCACCAAGAAACTATACACAGCAGAGGAATATATACAATGTATATACAATACATGTATATACACCTATACAATGTATTCAAAAAGAACAGGTACCCAATGAACATAGTCCACCGATTTCTGAGCAACAAACCCCAACAAGCAGACAACATGTACAGAAACCCTAGTCACTCTGCCTTACATCAAAGACATCTGTGAAATGACTGCCAGACTACTTAGACCCTGTGGCAACATGGTAGCCCACAAACCCACCAACACACTAAAACAGCAGCTAATGAACTTGAAAGATCCTATACAGACAACAAGCAAAACTGTCATTTACAAAATACCTAGCAAGAACTGCAACAAACACTACATTAGACTAACAGGCAGAAAACTAGCCATCAGGATACATGAACATCAACTAGCCACAAAAAGACATAACCACCTGTCACTAGTATCCTTACATGCAGATAAGGAAAGACACCACTTTGACTGGGACAACACATCCTAGGACAAGCCAAACAAACAGAGACATGCACGAGAATTCCGAGAAGCATGGCATTCCAACTGGAACCCTATCAACAAACACTGACTTGGATCCCATTTACTACCCACTAAGGAAAAGGAACTGGAAATGACACCACCATAGGAAATGACATTACCAACCCTAAGAAACAGAAAGCAGACTACACCATCAGTGCTTCATTTGGAGTCTCATTGAAGATGTTACCTAGTATGGTGACGAAATGTCTGAAAACAAACCTTCCACTTCTGTGAACAACCTACATCCAGAACCTCAACTTGAGCTACAAATCTTCTGAAAACTCTCCATCAGACCCAGTTTCTGCCCTGGCTGATACTCCTATTCAAACTGATTTATTCCTGGTACCCTCTGAGTAACTGTGTAAAATCACTTTTACAAACACTTCCTCCCTCTATCTCTGACACTCGCATGGTGTCTGTTGCTTTTACTACAAGATGCACCGTAGAAATTCATTAAGGCTCCTTAGCACCTTCTAAACCTGTGATTAATTCCATCTAAAAGGAGAAGAGCAGCAGAGACAAGGGAATACTACCACTATCTGGGTTCCCCTCCAATACTTTGACCTATTCACTTTATTCAGAATTTCTGGAATTGTTGTTTTGCTCCTGAAGCTTTTGTGACCTTGAGGACATTGAAATGCACAGCTGCATTGAAAGGCCAACACACACTCTCCTCCATTCCCCCAACACCCATGGTCTAAACTGTCTTTATTTTACATAACCTTAAAGTAGGGCAATAGGAGCACAAATGTGTTCTTGTGTTGCTTCAAGTGGTTGAACTTTCTAATGAAAAGCAGGTAAATTTCCGGAAAGAACAGTGGTCTATCGCACTTTTAACTTATTCACGACACGTGTCAGCATTCAGCCCCTGACTGACACAGTGAATGCACATTTGTTGATGTAGGTTCCATTAATGACCTCTCGTGGGGCTTTAAAACCTAGGCAGTGGTAGCAGAGGAGCTTCTCCTTGCTGCACTCACCCACAAGCACTTGTTTCTTGTTCTGGATGGTGGTGGGCTGCTTTCAGTAACCCCTCTGTCTGGTGTCTGCCATTTCATGCTTTCTGACTTGGAAATGTATCAGTGTGTCCAAATCCTGGAACCCCCAATAGCACTGGGAGTGGACTGCAGCGTTTCAGGAACACAGCTCACCACCAACTTTACAAGGGCAACAAAAGATAGGCAATAAATGCTAGCCCAACAAGCAATGCTCTCATCCCGTAAATTAATTTTAAGTGTCTCAAGCAGAAAGTACAACAACTCAAATAAAAGAATGGATCACGTGCAGCTGGGTCACTCATGTGCCTGTGTAAATAAGATTATTTTTGTAGTTACACTGAATTGCTGATTGCATGAATAATAGGAATTCAATCTTGTTCAGATTAGATTAGATTACTTAGTGTGGAAACAGGCCCTTCGGCCCAACAAGTCCATACCGACCCACCGAAGCGCAACCCACCCAGACCCATTCCCCTACATTTACCTCTTCATCCAACACTACGGGCAATTTAGCATGGCCAATTCACCTAACCTGCACATTTTTGGATTGTGGGAGGAAACCGGAGCACCCGGAGGAAACCCACGCAGACACGGGGAGAATGTGCAAACTCCACACAGAGTCGCCAGAGGTGGAAATTGAACCCGGGTCTCTGGCGCTGTGAGGCAGCAGTGCTAACCACTGTGCCACCGCGCTGCTTGTTGTATTCCTGGGAATGTTTACTGAATGTAACCAGCCTCTATAATCAGAAATATATTGTATATACATACAAAAATGATCAAGACCAATCAAAGTTGGATCCATCAGATGTGGCACAGCCACATACCTAATTGAACAAAGCAATTGGAGCAAGGTGGTGTATAGAAGAACCTCCATTATCCGGGTTTCGATTATCCAGCAAGATCAACAGGTCCCAATGCTTGGTTGAACTGTTAGCTGGCATTTGATTATCCCTGCCCGTGTCCTTCAGGTAATTGGGGTTCCTCTGTATAGTAATTCCACCCATTTTAATTTAAAAAAAATAAATCAACCTGTTCAGATATTATTACACATTTCTGGAGCAGGTAGGACGTGAACCCAAACCTCCTACCTCAGAGTTAGGAACACTACCACCACAAAAGCCCAACTCTCAGTTTAAAATCAAATAACTTACCTGTGCATGCGTGGGAGTCTACCATTATAATGGAGGCTGCCTATATAAACCTATTATCTAATTACATTCTATTCCTAATGTAAATGCTTTAGTGTATATACTAGCAGAAGAAAGTAATTACTGTGGCAAATTTACATAACAAAGGTAACCATCAAAATTTATGATTGAAATGTTCATAGATGTGGTGAGATTACTAAAAGGGAAGCCTATTATGGAGGTATTGTCACTGGACCAGTATATCAGAGGATAGGCTACATGGCTTTGAATCCCATAAGACAAATGGTGAAATTTGAATTCAATGAATGCAATCGAGAATTAAAAACTGGCATATTGACGTGAAAGCACTGTCAATTTTACTCCCTTCAGTCTGAAGAAGAGTCATATTACACTGTCAACAATATGCTTTTCTGTCACAGATTGCTACCAGACATGCTCAATTTCCCGAGCACTTTGTTTTTGCTGCTACTTGTACAGCCTGTTTAGATACAGTTAGAAAGGACTGAATAAACCAAACCTTACCATAAAGTAGCAGGTCAGAGTCAATGGAGGATTGTATAACTTCCATGCATGTCTTTTTGACAGAATTAAATGAGTCTTCTACACCTCAGTACACCTCCATAATACAGTTCAGTATTACAGGTAAAGGTCAAACTGATCATCCACCAACTAACATTCCAGATTGTCTACTGTTAACATGATGCAAGCCAATGTGGGAAGGGGGCAGGAATATTAGTAAAAAGCAAAGCAAATTAATTTATTAACAAAGTCTGTTTACAGAGACTAATAGATTCCTAGTTAAAGGCAAGGAATACAAGAATAGTGCTGGAAAATGGTGTTCAGGTGAAGATTAGCCATGATCTAGTTGAATGGTACAGCAGCTGAACAGCCACCTCTGTTCCCATGTCCCTGCTAAATGAATCTCCATGAATTGCTGTAAACAGAACTAGTAACCAAAAGTGCAGCAAAACCTCCTGACCAAAACTAGCAAAGGTAGAGAACAGTTACAACTGATATATGTGAAATCAATCCCAGCCACTTACAGCAATGTGATCTCGACTGTGATTGATGGGGGAATTGATCCAGACATTGAACTGAATTCAGGAGAGTTGTGTCACTATGTGCAGTCCTAACCATCTCAGCCATAGACTGTGCCGAATAGAGATGTGAGGGAATAACAAACCCAGGATTTTTTGATTGCTGTTATTTTAATGCTGACTGTGTTCTAGCTATCAAAGTGATGCTGATCAGAAAATCTTAACTAATTAACTCTCTTCACTCTAACTACGAATCAATTCAACTGGAAAAATAAGAGGCATGTTTATTATCTTAAAATAAATCCATTGTGTAAAATCCAATATAGTATGATCATTGGAATTCACAACACAGTCATTCTTAAAAATCAAAGGATCAGCTTGTTACCTCTTTATAAAACACTGGTGGAAATATCTCAAGTGTGCATGGCTAGGTCAGTGATTTTCACACCATTTTATCTTACATTTGGCACAGTCCTCAGCAGGAGGGTTAGCTGGGCACCAATTTTGCCATGACCCAACACGTCTTTGAATCCTCAAAATATTCAGGTCCGATTTCACTCCCTGGTGAACCTGTACATTCCATGTGTGTTCATGTCAACGGGCTATCAGTGGAGGTTCCCGAACATAGAGAAGGGTTTGTTGATGTGAGCATTGGGTCGGTAACCAATTCGCTCATTTATCTTTTCTCTAACTTTGGCATCATCTCGTGCGCCATTTGCACTGTCCACATCACTGGAGCTCACCATGACCCCTTCCTCACGCTGCTGTTTCTTCCGATTCTGCAGAAAGACCAGACCACATTATGGATTTACTAGGTGTGCCCACAGCTCCTAAAATACTTCAGACAGAGAGAAAAAAAAAATTAGACATATTGGAGCCAGAAGGCCAACAGCCTGAGGTTTCACCAGAGATTCAGGACTGCCCCATAGCAAAAACTGGTAAATGCTCTACGGAGCTCGAACATCCTCATGACAGGGCATGGGGAAGTGTATGTTCAAGCTATGGAGGATTTAGTAATTAGGGGGACAGTAAGCATCTAAACCATAAGACGTAGGAGCAGGAGTTGGTCATTCAGCCCATTAAGTCTGCTCCACCATTCAATGCGATCATAGATTATCTGAATCCTCAAACCATAGAATCCCTTAATAATCAGAAATCTGTCTATCTGAGCCTTGAATATACTTCGCGAACCTGTCTCAATAGCCTTTTGTGGTGAAGAATTTCAGATTCAGTATCCTCGGAGCCAAAAATCCTCACCTCTGTCTTAAATGGGTGACCCCTTATTCTGGAATTATGATCTCTGGTCTAGAATCTCCCATATGTGGAAACATAGTCTCCACATCTACACTCTCAAGCCCCTGAAGAATTTTGTGTTTTAATAGGGTCATCTCTCATTCTCCTAAAATCCAGTGAGTGCAGGCCAACATACTCAACATCTTTCCATAAGAAAATCTTCCATACCCGGAATCAACCGAGTGATCCTCCTCTGGACTGTCTCCAATGCCAGTCTAAGTTTCCTTAGATAAGGGGACCAAAACTGTTCCACTATATTGTAGGTGTGGTCTGACTAGTGCTTGTAGTTTTAGCAAGTGCTCCCTGTCTTTATATTTCATTCCCTTTGAAATAAAGCCAACATTCTAATGCTTTCACTATTACCTGCTGAAGCTGATGTTAACCTTTTGAGATTCATGCACGAGGACTCCTAAACCCCTCTTGTGCTGCAGCTTTTTCCCCATTTAAATAATATTATTTTCTTCCTGCCCAAATTCATAGTCTCACATTTTCCCACATTATATTACAACTGCCAAATATTTTCTCACAAGCTGTGTATATCCCCCTTCGGTCATCCTCCTCTTTTTTTTTTTAAAAATTCACTCATGGAATGTGGGCATTGCTGGTTGGCCAGCATTTATTCCCTAGCTACCCTTGAACTGAGTGGCTTTCTAGGCCATTTCAGAGGACAACTAAGAGTCTGGAGACTTATGTAGGCCAGATCAGGTGAGGATGGCAGATTTCCTTCCCTAAAGACATTAGTGAATCAGGTGAGTTTTTCCAACAATCAACAATGGTTTCACAGTCATCAGTAGTTTCTTTATTCCAATTTTCTTTATTGAATTCAAATGTCTCCATCTGCATTGGCAGAATTTGAACCAGAGTTTCAAGATTAATACCAGTGGCCTACTTCCTCCCCATTACATCCCATCCCATCCATTTTTAGGTCATCCACAAAACTTGGCGACAGTATATTTACAATTTGGATAATGGAAGTGAATGCAAGTTGTGATTAATTGTGACCTACCAAGCATTGATCCCTGTGGCTTCACTAGTTACAGGTTGCCATTCTGAAAATGCCCCCTTCGTCATAACTTTGTTTGCAATTTGTTAGTCAATCCTTCGTCCACGTTAATATGCTATCTAATCAATTAAGTTGCCTTATATGTGGTACCTTATCATGTGCATTTTGGAAATCTAAACATATTACATCTATTCGTTCCTTTTATCCACCATGCTCGTTATCTCCCCAAAGTACTGTAACAAATTTTTCAGGCACGATTTTCCCTCATGAAGTCATGCTGACTCTACTTGATTATATTGTGTCTTTCTAAATGCCCTGTTTTTACATTCTTTATAATAGACGCTAACATTTTCCTAACAACTGATGTTAAGCTAACCAGCATATAGTTACCTGTTTTTGTCTCCCTCACTTCTGAAATACAAGTATTATATTGGCTGTTTTCTAACTCTGTTGGACTTTTCCAGAATCTAAGGATTACGAAGATTATGACCAGTGCATCCACTACCTCTGTGGCTACTTCCTTTATAATGCTAGGATCCATTTTGTAAACATGGCATGCTGCACCATCTTGTGCCTGGATGAAAGATATTGAAGAAAGAGGATCCAATTGTTACGCGGACAACATTGGAAAGAGAAAGCAGAAAGTCTGGTTTTGGGAATACCAGCAGGCACAGAGCCAAATTGCAATCAATACTTCAAACCTTCTAATCTGTGGATTGTTACATAAATTCACACACGTCTTTAATAGAGATAAACAGATTACAACGGTGAATCTATGGTTGAAAAAATGGTGTTGAAGAGGCAGGTTCCATTTCATGCGACACTGTAATCAATCCTGGGCCAGGAAGAAACTGCAGCTGGAATGGTATCCACCTGAATAGAGACAAGATGAGGGTCCTCATGGAAATGTTAAATCAGGAAGTCAGAAAGACTTTAAACTAATAAATACCTGGGGGACGTTCAGTGAAAAGTGTAAATAAAAGTTCAAAGCAAAACAAAAGCAAATAGAATAGATTAAGTCAGAAATTGTGCTTTAGGTGCTCTTGGTAAAGGGGAAAGACTAAATGGTTGAAATGAAGTAAACCAGAAGAGAAATAAGAAATGTGAGAGGAAAACATCTTTAATCATAGAATCCCTACAGTGTGGAAACAGGCCCTTTGGCCCAACAAGTCCACACCGACCCTCCGAAGAGTAACCCAGCCAGATCCATTCCCCTAACTTATTACTTTACATTTACACCTGACTAATGCACCCAACTACACATCCCTGAACACCATGGGCAATTTAGCATGGCCAATTCACCTAACCTGCACATTTTTGTACTGTGGGATGAAACCGGAGCACCCAGAGGAAACCAATGCAGACACGGGGAGAACGTGCAAACTCCACACTGACATTTGACCAGGCTGGAATCGAACCTGGGCCCCTGGCGCATGAGGCAGCAGCGCTAACCACTGAGTTACCGTGCCACCCTATGAACAGCTTCTGATAAGCCAAGCAGATCACATCCTCCCATCATAACAGTTTGGGGGCTTGGGTCAGAGATTTGGATAGATTTGGACAGGTTTAGACAGATCCAATCTGAGATTTGAACAGATTTAGGTTACGAGAGATCCCAGCAGATTTAAACACAATGGGAAGGACAGATTATGGTTTGTGACCCAAATAAAACAGAGGATGAACAAACAACTGAATGAATTGTTGAGGCAATTTCAACTTAGCAGGTAAACAATAGACATTACCGAGACATGGCCTTGAAATGGTCTGGTCTGAGAACTAAGCTTCCAGGTTCTAAGATCTATAGGAAGAATAGGGAAGGATTAAATAACTTCTATATTAAGAGATGATACATGATGTAGAAAGCAGCCAGAGGACACTAATGTCTAGCATTAAGAAACAGAAAAGGACGTGGGAGTTGTGAATAGCCGTTCCCCAACTAACAGCTGTAAAATGGCAGTTGTATAAATGTAGGGATGAGACATGCAAAAGGCAGAATGGCTTTAATGGAAGATTTTATCTTCCATCTCGCTTGGGCTAAGCAGGTAAGGTTATGTTAGAAAATTACCGCATTTCTTGAGTGTGTTCAAGGCAGCTGTTTTGCAACAATATATCCTAGAACCCACAAGGGGGGCAGGCCATATTAGGTTTAATTAATGAGTCAGATTATGGTGCAGGAATATTTACCCAAGATCGATCTTGGAATCTATGAATTCCTTTTCCCTTGGTCAAAACTTTTCTCTATTGTAATTTCTCTCCTCTCTTTCCTAACCATTCGAGTTCACTTTGTTCATGAGACCCATCTGGTGCTCCATGACCCTATTCCCACTAAATTACTGACCACCAACTTACCTGTCCTTGCTCACACATTAACTAAAAATTACTAGTGGTTCTTATTTCCTCTGGTTCTGAGCCTCTCTCCTTCAAATCTGCCATCACATTCCCCTTATCAAAAAAATCTTGAATTCCCTGTGCGTGCAAATTGCTGCCCTTTTTCCACCACCCCCTTTTCCAAAATCCTTAAGTGTTGGTGGCATCTCAAATCTGTGCCCAACTTTTCCAAAACTGAGTGCTTGAATCCTTCCAATTAACACCACAACAGCTCTTATTCGAGTCACAAACAACACCTTCTTTGATCATTCAAAGGTCATCTCTTCAACCAGGCAGTGCTCTTCAATCAGGCTTCAACAGGGTGGCGATCTTCTTCCAATGCCTCTCCCTGTTGTCTAGCCGAATGGGAGTCCACTAGCCCGATCCCACTCTTGTCGCATCATAGCTGGACAATTCATTGGGCTTCTGTTTCTATTCTTATCATAACTGCAGATTTCCCCCAAGGATTCATTTTTGGCCCCCTCTTATTTATCACTAAGCCTTGGCAACATCATTATCAACTCTCAGTGCCAGTTTTCACATCCACCTGACTACTACTTCCCTTGACTCTCCATTGTCTCATCTTTATCATTAAAAATCGCACAACACCAGGTTATAGTGTTGGACTATAACCTGGTGTTGTGAGATTTTTAACTTTGTCCACCCCAGCTTCTCACATCATCTTTATCAGCTTTCTGCTCTGACATCCAAACTGAAGACTAAATGGAAGAAATTTACTCCAACTAAACTTGGAGAGACGACAGGCCCCTGTTTTTGATAACTAATAAAAGCCCCGTTCTGTTGCCATCGATTCTTACCCCCACCCCAGTAACTGCTTTTGGCTGAACAAGATGGTGTGCAACCTTGTAGCATTTAACTCCAGGTGAGCTGTAATCACGTATTTAGGTCAGAATGAGAAATGACTATGTCCATCTCTATTGCATTATCCGACTCTGTGCATTACTGCTTCATCTGTTCTGCTGCTGAAACCCAATCCATGCCGTTATCTTCAGACTTAATTATTTCAATGCATTTCTAGCCGATCTCCCACATTCTAACCACTGTGAAGTTGAGGTAATTAAAATTTCTGATGCCTGCATTCTAACACGTAGCATTCACCAATCACCATTGTACACGCTGATCCACATGCACTACTAGTTAAACACCACCTTGACTGTAGAAAATCTTCATCACCGTTTTCAAATCTCTCCATGACCTGGACCCTCCCCACATTTGTAATATTCTCCAACTCTGTGACCTCCTGCACCTCTCATGCATTTTCAATATCCCTAATTTTAATTATTCTACCAGTGTTGGCTATGCCTTCAGTTGCCTGGGTTCCAAGCTCTGCAATTCCTTTACTTAATCTTTCTGCCTTTGTCTCATTCTCCTCAAGACATTTCTTCAAACCCACTTTTTTTAGCCATCTGACAATTATCTAATGTGAGTTGGTGTTCTCTTTTTTTCGTAATGCATCTGTGAAGTGTCTCACAACATTTTATTAGATTAAAAGGTGCTCTATAGGTTATTGTTATGTATATTGTGTGTTTGAAATGGAGAAATGAGAAGCAGCTTAGGATCTGTATATTGCTAAAGTCAACTCCAGCAGATTGAGACAGAGACCATCCCACATAATACTATTGATTTTGGAAATTTGAAATAAAAACAGAAATGCGAGGAATAATTCCACAGTCAGGCAATATTTACAGTGAACAAAACTAAGTCAATTTTTCAGTTGATCTTCCATCCAAACAGAAAAGTAACCAACCCGAAATGTTGACCAATGATACTGTCTGGGTTATACAGTCATAGAGATATACAGCACAGAAACAGAGCCTTTGGTCCAACTCATCCATGTTGATCAAATACCCTAAATAAATCTAGTCCCATTTGCCAGCATTTGGCCCATATCCATCTAAACCCTATTCATGTAACCATCCCGATGCCTTTAAATGCTGTAATTATACCAGTCTCCACCACTTCATCTGGCAGCTCATTCCATATACACACCATCCTCTGTGTGAAAAATATTACCCCATACATCTCTTTCAAATCTTTCCCCTCTCAACTTAAACCTATTCCCTCTAGTTTTGGAATCCCCCATCCCAGGGAAAAGACCTTGTCTATTTGCCCTATCCATGCCCTTGATGATTTTATAAACCTCTGTAAGGTCACTCCTCAGCCTTCGATATTCCAGAGAAAACACCCCCAGCCTATTCAGCCTCTCCCTATAGCTCAAATCATCCAATGTGGACAACATCCTTGTAAATCTTTTCCGAACCCTTTCAAGTTTCACAACATCCTACAGCAGGGAGACCAGAATTACACGCAGTACTGTAGATCCCCCCGTACTCTCAGGGGATACGCTCCATGACCTACCGCAGAAGCCTGAAACCGCGGATAGGAATGAATCCATTCATTTCAATGGGAAACTTGCCTTTCCAGCAGCCCCGGTCCCTGGTTCCGGAAGGTCCCCTTTAATATGTTTGGGCCACAGTAAACCGTGGAAAATGATTCTGCAGATACGGGGGTCATCCTGTATTCCAGTAGTAGCCTATCCACTGTCCTGTACAGTTGCAACATGACCTCCCAACCCCAATAACTCAATACACTAACCAATGAAAGAAAGCACATCAAAAACCCTCTTCACTATCCTATCTGCCTGTGACTATGCTTTCAAGGAGCTATGAACATGCACTCCAAGGTCTCTTTGTTCAGCAACACTCCCCACAATCTAACCATTAAGTGTATGAGACCTGCTCTGATTTGCTTTCCCAAAATGCAGCACCTCGCATTCATCTAAATTAAACTCCATCTGCCACTCCTTGGCCCATTGGAGCATCTGATCAAGATCCTATTGTACATTGATGTTACCTCCTTCGCTTTCCACTACACCTCCAATTTTGGCATCACCTGCAAACTTACTAACCATACCAATATTCACATCCAAATCATTTATACAAATGACGAAAAGCAGTGGACCCAGCACCAATCCTTGTGACACACCACTGGTCACAGGCCTCCAGTCTGAAAAGCAACCCTCCACCTCCATCCTCTGTCTTTTCCTTCGAGCAAGTGCTGTATCCAAATGGCTAGTTCTCCCTCTATTCTGTCTGATCTAACCTTGCTAACTAGTCTACCATGAGGAACCTTGTTGAATGCCTCACTGAAGTCCATATAGATCACGTCCATCGCTCTGCCCTCATTATCTGCTTTGTTACTTCTTCAAAAAAACTCAATCAAGTTCGTGAGCCAGTTTCCTATGCATAAAGCCACATTGACTATCTCTAATCAATCCTTGCCTTTCCAAACATATGTAAATCTTCTCCCTCAGAATTCCCTCCAACAACTTACCCACCACCAATGTCAGGTTCATTGGTCTATAGTTGCTTGGCTTGTCCTTCTATCTTTCTTAAATAGTGGTACCACGTTAGCCAATCCCCAGTCTTCCGCACCTCACCTATGGCTATCGATGATACAAATATCTCAGCCAGGGCCCCAGCTATCTCTTCCCTAGCCTCCCACAGAGTTCTAAGGGTAGACCTGATCAGGTGCTGAGGATTTATACACCTTTATGCATTGCTGAGCATTTCCAGCCTTTTCTGTTTTTAATCATTGTCTGCGGTTAACCCCTGAATCTTTTAATGAATATGACAATGAGATTAGTGGAAAGTGTTCAAAAGTTATAGAGCCATACAGCACAGAAACCGACCCTTCAGTCCAACTCAGCTTCCCAAATTAACTAGTCCTACTTGCCTTTGTTTGGCCCATATTGTTCTAAACCTTGCCTATTTGTTTAGATTAGATTAGATTACCTACAGTGTGGAAACAGGCCCTTCGGCCCAACCAGTCCACACCGACCCTCCGAAGAATAACCCACCCAAACCCATTTCCTTCTGACTGATGCACCTCGCACTATGGGCAATTTAGCATGGCCAATTCACCTGACCTGCACATCTTAGGACTGTGGGAGGAAACCCACACAGACACGAGGAGCATGTGCAAACTCCACACAGACAGTCATCCGAGGCTGGAATCGAACCTGGGACCCTGGTGCTGTGAGGCAGCAGTGCTAACCACTGAGCCACCATGCCGTTTAAACAGAGTTTCAGTTATAAGGAGAGGCTGGATAAGCTGGGACTTTTTTCACTGGAGCATAGGAATTTATAAAATCTATGGATAAGGTGAAGAGCAAAGGTCTTTTCCCTCAAGTGCTGTTTACCTGTCTAAACGTTTTTTTAAATGGTGTAATTGTACCCACATCTACCACTTCCTTTGGCAGTTCATTCCACATAAGAATCATCCTCTGTGTGAAATCATTTTCCCTCAGGCCCCTTTTAAATCTTTCTCCTCTCACCTTAAAAATATGCCCCCTAGTTTCAAATTCCCACACTTGAAAGAAAATACCTTTGTTCTTCACCTTATCTATGCCCCTCATGATTTTATAAATTCCTATGCTCCTGTGAAAAAAGTCCCAGCCTATCCAGTCTGTCCTTATAACTGAAACTCTCCAGTTTTGGCAAAATCGTGGTAAATCTTTTCTGAACCCTGTGCAATTTAATAATAGCCTTCCTTTAGCAGGGCAAGTAGAGTTGGACACAGTACTCCAAAAACAGCCTCAATAAAGACCTGTAAAACCTCAACATGACAATCTAACTCCGATACCTAATGGTCTGACCAAAGAAGGCAAGTATCAAATGCTCTGAATGCTCGTAGTATTCATAACAAAGTAGATGAATTAACGGTACAAATTATCGTGAATGATTATGATGTGGTAGGCATCACAGAGGTGTGGTTGCAGGGTGTTCAGGACTGGCAGTTAAACATCCAAAGATTTACAACTTATCGAAAAGACAGGGAGGTGAGCAGAGGGGCAGGGTTACCTTGTTAGTTAAGAATGCAATTAAATCTATGGTACTGAATGACATAGGTTCAGATGATGTGGAGTCTGTGTGGGTGGAGTTGGGGGACCACAAAGGCAAAAACCATAATGGGAGTTATGCACAAATCTCCTAACAGTGGTCAGGACCAGGGGCGCACGATGTACAGGGAAATAAATAGCGCATATCAGAAAGGCAAGCTCACAGTGATCATGGGGGCCTTCACTATGCAGGTGGACTGGGTGAATAATGTTGCCAGTGGATCCAAAGGGAATTCATGCTTACAGGATGGCTTTTTTGGAACAGCTTGTGATGGAGCCCACAAGGGAGCAGGCCATTCTGGACTTAGTGCTATGTAATGGGCCATACTTTATCAAAGATCTTAAAGTAAGGGAACACTTAGGAGGCAGTGATCATAATATGCTAGAGTTCAGTCTGCAGTTTGAAAGAGAGAAGGCAAAATCGGATATAATGGTGTTACAGTTAAATAAAGGTAATTACATGGGCATGAGAGAGGAACTGACAAAAATTGATTGGAAGCATAGCCTAACGGGGAAGACAGTAGAGCAACAATGGCAGGAGTTTCTGGGTGTAATGGAGGACACAGCAAAGAGGTTCATCCCAAAGAAAAGCAAGATTTTGGGGGGGGGGGGGGGGGGGGAGGAGGGGTTAGACAGCCATGGCTGGCAAAGGAAGTCAGGAAATGTATCAAAGAAAAAGAAGAGCCTACAAAGTGGCCAAGAGCAGTGAAAAATCAGAGGATTGAAAAGGCTACAAAAAGAAACAGTGGGTAACAAAGAGAGAATAAGGAAGGAGAGGATCAAATATGAAGGTAGGCTAGCCATTAATATTAGAAATTATAGTAGAGGTTTCTTTCAATACACAAGAAACAAAACAAGAGGCAAAAGTAGACATTGGGCCGCTCCAAATTGATGCAGGAAGGCTAGTGATGGGAGATAAGGAAATAGCTGAAGAACTTTTGCGTCAGTCTTCACAGTGGAAGACATGAGTAATATCCCAACAATTATGGAGAGTCAGGGGGCAGAGTTGAGTACAGTTGGCATTACAAAAGAGAAAGTGCTAAAAAAGCTAAAAGGTCAAAAAATTGAAATCTCCTGGCCCCGATGGGCTGCATCCTAGAGTTCTGAGGGAGGTGGCTGAGGAAATAGCTGAGGCATTGGTTGTGATCTTTCAAAAGTCACTGGAGTCAGGGAAAGTCCCGGATGATTGGAAAATTGCTGTTGTAACTCCCTTGTTCAAGAAAGGATCAAGACAAAAGATGGAAAATTATAGGCCGATTAGCCTAACCTCAGTTGTTGGTAAAATTCTAGAATCCATCGTTAAGGATGAGATTTCTAAATTCTTGGAAGTGCAGAAATTTAGAACAAATCAGCATGGATTTAGTAAGGGAAGGTCGTGCCTAACAAACCAGTTGGAATTCTTTGAAGAGATAACAAGTAGGTTAGACCAGGAAAACCCAGTGGATGTTATCTATCTAGATTTCCAAAAGGCGTTTGATAAGGTGCCTCACGGGAGGCTGCTAAGTAAAGTGAGGGGCCAAGGTGTTCGAGGTGAGCTACTGGCATGGATTGAAGATTAGCTATCTGACAGAAGGTATAAAGTTGGGATAAAAGGTTCTTTTTTAGAATGGCAGCCAGTGACAAGTGGGATCCCGCAGGGTTCAGTGTTGGGGCCGCAGCTGCTCACTTTATATACTAATGATCCGGATGAAGGGACTTCGGGCATTCTGGCGAAGACTGCCAATGATACGAAGTTAGGTGGACAGGCAGGTAGTACTGAGGTGGTGGGGAGGCTGCGGGAAAATTTAGACAGTTTAGCAGAGTGGTCCAGGAAATGGCTGATGAAATTCAATGTGAGCATGGACTATTTTCTAAAGGGTGAGAAAATTCATAAAGCCAAAGTACAAAGGGATCTGGGAGGGCTATTCCAGGATTCTCTAACAGTTAGCTTGCAGGTTGAGTTCCTGAAGAAGGGCCTGTGCCCGAAACGTCGAATCTCCTGTTCCCTGGATGCTGCCTGACCTGCTGTGCTGTTCCAGCAATAAAGTTTCAACTGAGTCCACAATTAAGAAAGCGAATGTAATGTTATCATGGTTCTCAAGAGGGTTGGAATATAAAAGCAGTCATTTGCTTCTGAGACTTTATAAAGCTCCAGTTAGGCCACAATTAGAATACTGTGTCCAATTTTGGGCCCCATACCTCAGGAAGGACATACTAGCACTAGACCATGTCCAGCGGGGATTCACATGGATGATCCCTGGAAGGTTAGGCCTAACATACAATGAACGGCTGAGGATCCTGGGATTGTATTCATTAGCGTTTAGAAGGTTGAGGGGAGATCTAATAGAAACTTACAAGATAATGCATGGCTTAGAAAGGGTGGATAATGGCAAGTTGTTTTCATTAGGGAGGAGTCTAGGACCCATGGGCACAGCCTTAAAATTAGAGAGGGTCAATTTAGAACAGAAATTAGGAGACATTTCTTCAGCCAGAGTGTGGTGGGCCTGTGGAATTCGTTGCCACAGAATGCAGTGGAGGCTGGGACATTAATGTCTTCAAGGCAGAGATTGATAAATTCTTGATCTCGCAAGGAATTATGGGCTATTCGGAGAGTGCGGGTAAGTGGAGTTGAAATGCCCATCAGCCATGATTAAATGATGGCTGATGGGCCAAATGGCCTTCGTTCCACTCCTATGTCTTATGACTTTCTTAACCACCCTGTGATACAACTTTTAAATTCAGTTTTTATAAAAGTTAGGTACATAGGCTCAAATCAGAAACACCTTGGTCAACTGTGTATGGTGAAGTGAATGTTGAAATTATAGACCACTTCACGGGTCAATGTTAGTAAATTACTGAACAGGGTGATTAGACGACTAGAAATGACCCATAACTTCACAGGTGACACAAAAATTATTGGAATGGTAAAAAGCAAAGAGCAAAACCTTAGCCTCCAGCCTTTAGATGGACTGTCAAATGAGTTGAACAGCTGCAAATGGAATTTAATTCTGAAAAGTGTGAAGCGATACATTTTGAGAGAAATAACAAGGCAAGGGCCTGAGGACATGATGAACAATAGAACCTGAGGAATCTTGATGTGGATTTGTCCACAGATCCTTGAAGGCAACAGGAGGTGGTTCAGAAGGTACACAAAAAAAGGGCTTATGCCCAAAACGTCGATTCTCCTGTTCCCTGGATGCTGCCTGACCTGCTGCGCTGTCCCAGCAACACATTTTCAGCTCTGATCTCCAGCATCTGCAGACCTCACTTTCTCCTCAAAAATTGCTCATGGTGTTCAGGGATGTGTAGGTTAGGTGCATTAGGGATAAGTGCAGAATAATAAGTTAGGGGAATGGGTCTGGATGGGTTACTCTTTGGAGGGTTGGTGTGGACTTGTTGGGCCAAATGACCTGTTGCCACACTGTAGGGATCCCATGATTCTATTGTATAGTAAGCAAGGGCATAAAGAGCATAGGGTGCTTAGCCAGAGTGAGGCATACTGCAGAGGAAGAGTGCAAAGCAAGATCAACATTAACTCAGGCCACTGCTGGAGCACTGTGTGCATTTCTGGTAGCCCCTCTATGGGAAGGATGTATTTGCACGAGAGGGAGATTCACCAGGATATTGAGACACAAACTGGGGTTGTTTTCCTTAAAGCAGAGACGGCTAAAATACAAGACCAAATGCTAGAAATTTGTTTGGAATAGGCGGGACTCGATAAGCAGAACTCGAATGGCCGATAGTGTAAAACACAGCGGCTCTAATGTAGTAAGAATTCCGATGTTACAGCACAGGCCATTCAGCCCATCAAGTCCAAATCTCTCTCCACTGGGTCCAGTCCCACGGTCATTCATCCCGCCTGATTTGAAGCGGTTTCCAGTTCCCTATAGGAAAAAGTGAAGACTGCAGATCAGAACCGAGAGTGTGGTGCTGGAGAAACACAGCAGGTCAGGCAGCATAAGAAGCAGGAAAACCAACGTTTCGGGCAAAAGTCCTTCATCAGGAATCAGCCTCAGCCTCGAACCTCCTGCTCCTCGGATGCTGCTTGACCTGCTGTGTTTTTCCAGCACCACACTCTCGACTTCCCGTTTCCTTTGTCGGTGCCGTCTCCAGGCGATGCTGGGTCTGGCTCTGGAGTGAACGGTGAGCTTGAGTCAGCGATGGCAGAGGCTCTGCCGAGCTCTGGGGACCCGAGCCTGGAACCAGCCTTGGCCGAACTCCTGCCGCCTCGTCACTCACCTCCAGCTCCTTCTTCATACTCTCAAACTCCTCGATATCGTCCAGTTTCAGTTCGAGCCGGGTGGGCTTCCTCCGCAGCATTCTGCCGGCACGGCTCACATCCAACTTCGAGGCTTCAAACCCAACAGGCCGCACTCGCCAAGGCGTTCGCGTCAGCCCCGCGCGGCATTCTGGGACATGTAGTTTCGGGGAGGTGGTGGGGGGAACGACTACAACTCCCAGCAAGCCGTGCGCGCTGTACGATGGGCAGTGTCGCCTCGAGACGAAGAACTGCAACTCCCGGCAGCCAACGCGGCGCGTCCTCAGCCTTTGACCCGGACGCAGTTGGCGTCAGCCTAACGATGGTGTAGGAGCTGGTAAGGGCCTTGCGGGGTCGGTTCGGATCGGGGGGTTGGAAGCGTCAGCCCCAGGGGAGAGAGAGAGAGAGAGAGAGGGAGGATCGTCTAAAGCTAGGCCTTGAGTATAGCCGTCGCCTTCCTATCCTTAGCCGGGCCTGAGAATTGCGGGCGTTGTTTGACGGTGAAGTTGGTCAGTGCGGGGAAAGCTTGTACCAGAGGCCGTCAATGAGCCCCAATGTATGGGGGGGAGGGAGTTGGGGAGAAGGCTGTGCTGGATCCGAAACCACACAATGCTCTGGTTGTGGTCCAGAGCTTTATTAAGGTTCGGCGTAAATTCCCCTGCTTTTTCCATCAACATTTCTATTTTTGAAGCTCATGACTCCCATGTGCTTTGTTAATCACGCTCTGTGTACCCTGCAACCTTCAAAGTTTGGTGCATGTTGTTCTCTGTCTCTCTGCACGCTGTTTAGGACTGGGAAATTAAGTATACATTGTTTGCCCCAAACCCTTTATCCAAAATGAATGATTTGTTAAATCCCAATCTCTCAGCCAATGTTGTCTGACAGGCAGTTGCAGTCATACACTCCCTACACTGTGGAAGCATTTGGCCCATGGAGTCCACACTGAGCATCCCTACCCGATTCCTGTAACCCTACATTATGCATGGCTCACTCATCTAGCCTGTACATCCCTGGACTCTTTGGGCAATTTTGCATAGCTAATCCACCCAACCTATCTTTGGGCTGTGGGAGAAAACCAGAGCACCCAGAGGGAACCAACACAGACAATGGGAGAATGTGCAAACTCCACACACAGTTGATCAAGTTTGGAATTAAACTTGGGATCCTGGTGCTGTGAGGCAGCAGTGCTAACCATTGAGCTGCTGTGCCAACCTGCGCAGTTGGTAATAGTGGTATCATTAGTCCTCTTTCCAAGTTTGGTATAATTGGTAAATTTTGAAATGTTACTCAATTTCAATAATCAAATAACATCTAAAACTCAACCCATATATCTATAATATATTGACAAGACAATCTTTTGTAAGAAGATAGTTAAGAATAAGATAGATTAGATTACTTACTGTGGAAACAGGCACTTCGGCCCAACAAGTCCACACCGACCCTCCAAAGAGCAACCCATCCAGACCCATTCCCCTACGTTTACCCCTTTACCTAACACTATGGGCAATTTAGCATGGTCAATTCACCTAACCTCCACATTGTTTGGACTGTGGGAGGAAACCGGAGCACCCGGAGGAAACCTACGCAGACACGGAGAGAATGTGCAAGCTCCACACAGCTAGTTGCCTGAGGCGGGAATTGAACCCGGGTCTTTGGCGCTGTGAGGCAGCGGTGCTAACCATCGTGCCGCCCTTTATTCTCCCCTTTGAGCCCTATTACACTTACTATGCATTTAGATACTTTTAATCAACCTATTCAGACACGTTATGGCTGATTTGTACCTCAATTCCAATAATCTATCTTCATTCCAATTTTCTTGGTACTTAGACAAAATAACAATTTTATCAAGTTTCTAGCTCAATTATCCCAATGTGCATTGGTTTTGATTTGGAGAGATTCTGTTGTCTTTGATTCTCCTGGTTTCCTGCTTGTTCCTTTGAAGATGCAAATCCATGATCCTATACATTGTATCTGCTCCTGGGCTAGAAATCAACTCTCATTCAGTTCTTCCTGTTCCAATTTATTTCCCAAGGCATCAAAAGAACAGAATTCCTTTGGGCAACGCCTGAATTTAAGTATGCAGATGCGTGTACACACACACAGATTAGAGCTAGAGTCAACAGTCTGCCTTTCTCTGATTAAAATGGTTTGTTAATATTGTGCATTTTCCACATCTTCAGTTTCCTGCTTCATATTACAAGAATGTCTGATGATGATGATGCTCCGTTGCCTAAGAAATCTCGGATATACTATGGAAGTCTTGAAGAGAAGGAGAAAGAAAGGATTTCCAAAGGAGATGGAGGATACCTGGGGAAAGATGCTGTGAAAGCTGGGATAGAAGCTGGACATATTAATGTATCCAGCAGTAAGTGATGATGCTTCAGTTTCTTTTACCTGTATAATTGGATAGTTACTCCATCTAATTGAGTCAGAAAATGTGGAGCTGCTGAAAGATTGCTGAGAATTTTAGAAAGATAGCTGGGAATGATAGCAATAAATAACAGTTTTAGATGATTTTGGGCAGTATTTTAGATGCAAAAGTAACAGAAAGTCTTTAACGTTTGAAACACTTTTGGAAATGGTAACAATTGTAATGAAGACATTTGTGCACAGAAATTTAAATTATGTTCTGGATACAGTTGAGACCAAATAAGTATTGTGCTGTTCTGCCTCATCTTTAGGTACAATGCCAGCACTTTCTGGTGATTGAGAGGAGATAACAGGTTCTGTTGGTATTCCACAAAGGTAGTTGATGAAGATTAGAGCTTGATGCAATCATAGAATCCCAGCAGTATGGAAATAGGCCATTTGGCCTAATCTCTAATCCGACCCTCCAAAGAGTAAACCACCCAAACCCATTCCCCAACCCAATTACTCTACATTTACCTCTAACTAATGCAACTAATTTACACATCCCTGAAACTATTGGCAAATTTGGTATGGCCAGTTCACCCAACCTGCATACCTTTGGATTGTGGGAGGAAACCTGAGCAGCTGGAGGAAACCCAAGCAGACATTTCTGAGCATTTAATTTCAACTTGCACACAAAGATGTCCTCACCCAAGAACCACAGTTTCAATCTGATCCTTCAGTGGGGGATACAGGGAAGTCTCAGTTAATGCCAAATACTGGCAATTAATGAATGTACAATTAACAGATGTTCAAAAGAAAGTGAATTGAAAATATTCTGGCTGTTCAAAGCAACGTTTAATAAATCTCTTACCAGTGTGAAGTTGCTTATATGATATGTTTTGACGGTACTAATCCCTTATCCCACACAACCAGTGAATGGCCTAAATCAAAAAGTACTCTGCAAAACTTTGCATTTCAAAACCTCCTTTCTCTGAGGTTCTTCACAATTTCTTTGCACATGCTTTTCTTTTTCTGAAATGGTTTATGATTTGCATCTACCCGTTTGTTTAGAGATCTATTTTCTTCCATCCAGCATTTGTTTCAAACCAGCAAGGTCAGTTCATAATCTCTCTCTCACCTTTTGTATCCCATTGTGAAGCATTGTCTACACTCTCTGGATGTACCATTTTCAGTAGGCCCAATGTACAGAGTCTCCTTAAATTATTTCACAAAGAGAATTCCATTTCCACAGCCTCCACACGAACCAGTGCTTAAGCAGCCAGTGTACTTTTACAAACATAAGAACAGGACTAGGCCATTCAGCTCCTTGAGCTTATTTCTCATCCTGAGAGATCATGGCTGATCTGTGTTACCTAACTCCATATACCTGCCTTTGGCCCATACCCTTTAATACCTTTGCTTAACAAAAATGTATCCATCTTTTATTTAAAATGAGCAACTCATCCAACAGCCCTTTTAACAATTCTTTTCAATTTCCGAGCCCCACAAGCAAAAAAACAGTGTTTTTCTATTCCTGCCCCTCAGAAATATTAAGAAGTCATATGCTCTGGAATACCCACCAGAAAAGTTAGCATTGCTACATTTTTGTTTCTCTTTATTCATTGACATTGAGGGTGACACTGGTTAGGAAGCATTTATTGCCCATACCTAATTGTTCAGAGGGCATTTAAGAGTCAACTGCATTGCTGTGAGTATGGAGTCCCATGTCAGCCAGACCAGGTAAGGATGGCAGTTTCCTTCCATAAAGGACATGAGTGAACCAAATGGGATTTTCCTGACAATCATTAAACTCTTTCTTCCAGATACTTATTGAATTCAAATTCCACCATCTGCCATGGTGGGATTTGAACCTTGATCCCCAGAATGCTTTCTGGGTCTCAGGATTAACAGTCCAGCAATAATACCACTAGGCTAGTGCCTCCCCAAAATGACTAGTTTCACGTGTTTTGGGTCACCCATGAATGGAGAACGTGAACTTTGGTATGCATTTCGCCTGATTTAATTTTTAAAATGTTTTATTTCCCCTTGAAACATTCTCAACTTCAGGTTGTTCCATCATAGACCCTGACTACAACATGTCAAATGTAGCATCTGGTCAAGTCTCAGGTCCCAACTAACTTAACTGACCAAACAAGCATTGTGGTGTTCTGTCTCATCTTTAGGTATAATCCCAGCACTTTCTGATGGTTGAGAAGAGATAACAGGTTCTGGAAGTAACATCTGAGATAGGAGATAATGTTATCCAAGACTAATTTGCTTAATATATTAAACAATTGCTTAAATTTCAGTACAGGTGAGGAAAGTCAAGAAATTTTAGCTCCTAATTAATAACTTAGACTTATACCTCAAGATGTCAGGACTTAGGCAACAACTACTACTGTACAAGTTGAACGAAATGATCATTATAAATTGAACATGGTATTTCATAAATACTGTATTCTGCCTTTTATAGGGAAGCACTTAGGTGGTAATATTTTAACATGTAATATTTTAACAATGTGATGAGGACATTGGAATCTGCAAATGGATATAGATATAGTGAATGGTAAAAAGTTGACAGATGGAGTTTAATGTAAGAAAGTGAGAGTTCTTGCACTTTGGCAAGAAGTTTGGTTCCTGTATTTAAGAAAGGATATATTGGCTTTGGATGCAATTCAAAAGAGATTCATTAGACTGATTCCTGGAATGAAGGGGTCTAGTTATCAAAAATGGCTAAACTGTTTTCAAAGAGGGGCTAGATAGATGTTTGAAAAATCAAGGAGTTGAGGGCAGTATGGGGATGACACAAAAAGGAGTTGAGGATCAGCGATGATAGGACAGTCTTGACTCCTCTTGCTTCTTAATGTCTAACTCTTTTAATTTAATCATCCTGTTCAGATGTGTTAGGAAACACCTTCAGGACAGGGGTGACCTGAAGACAAATTTATGGACTGCTACTGTATTGTAAGATTCAAGATCTTTAAGTTCTTTAATTTATAGGATTTTGAGAGTCTTTAGTTTTGTGGGACAAAAACTAGAAGTGCTGCAGCTGTCAAGAATTAACTTTGATTCTCTGTTTTCCACTATTCTCCAAGGTAAAAGATTTCTTGGGGTTCTTCCACCAACATTTTTAAAATCTATTTATTGGATATGGGATTGCTGACTGGGCCAGCATTTATTGCCTATCCTAATTGCCCCTGAGAAGATGGCGGTGAGCTGCTGCCTTGAACCACTACACTCCATGTGCTGTCAACCCACAAAGACATTAGGGAGAGCGAATTCCAGGATTTTGACCCAGGAATACTAATACAGGGTAATATATTTTCCAAGTCAGGATTGTGAGTGGTTTGAAGGGAAACTTCCACGTGGTAGTACCCCCATGTAGTTGCTGCCCTTGTCCTTCCAGAAGAAGATGGATTTGGAAAATGCTGTCTAAAGATCCTTGATGAATTCATTGAATCATCATAGAATCCCTACAGTGTGGAAACAGGCCATTTGGCTCAGCAAGTGCATACCAACCCTCTGAGGAGTAACCTTCCCCCCCCATTCCCATTCCCCTACTCTATTACTGTACATTTACCCCTGACTAATGCACCTAACCTACATAACCCTGACCACTATGGGCAATTTAGCATAACCAATTCACCTAACAAGCACGCAGACAGTCACCCGAGGCTGGAATTGAACCTGGGTCCCTGGTACTGTGAGGCAGCAGTGCTAACCACTGAGTCACTGTGCTGCCCTGTTACTGCAGTTCATTTTGTGGATGGTATCCTGCTACTGGGTATCAGTGGTGGAGGAAATGACTGTTTGTGGATGCAATGCCAGTTAAGCAGGTTGCTTTGTCATGGATGGTGCAGCTACACACATCCATGGGGAGTATTCTATCAAACCACTGACTTGTGCCTTGTAGATAGTAATCAGGCTTTGGGACGTCAGAAGGTGAGTTATTTGGTCCTAGCCTTAACCTATTCTTGTAGTTGTCATGTTTATATGGATAGACCCGTTAACTTCTCCCCCCCACCCCTAAGACTGTTGGTAGTATTCAGTGATAGTAATGCCATTGAATGTGAAGAAGCAATGATTTGCTTATTGGAGATGGCCATTGCCTGGAACTTGTGTGGTGTGAATGTTACTTCCCGTTTTTCAACCCAAATCTGGATATTGTCCAGGTCCTGTTACATTTGAACATGAATTGCTTCAATATCTGACAATAATGCTAAATATTGTGCAATTATCAATGAACATTCCCACTTCTGACCTTCTGATGGAGGGAAGGTTATTGATAAGGCAGCTGAAGATGGTTGGATCTGGGACACTATCCTGAGCAACTCCTGCAGAGATGTCCTCGAATTGAGATGGCTGACCTTGAACAACCAGAGCCACCTTCCTATATGCCAGATATAGCTCCAACCAGCAGAGAGTTTTCCCCCCGATACTCATTGATATCAGTTTTGCTAGGGTTCCTTGATGTCACAATCTGTCAAATGTGGTCTTGATGTCAAGGGCTGTCACTCTCCCCTAATCCCTGGAATTTAGCTATTTTGTCCATGTTTGAACCACAGATGTAATGAGGTCAGGAGGAGAACCCAAATTGGGAATCACTGTGCAGGTTATTGCTAAGCAGATGCTGCTTGATGGCACTATTGATGGTATCTTCCATGACTTCACTGGGAGTAGACTGATGGTGTGGTATTTGATCAAGTTCAGTTTGTGCTGCCTTTTCTATATAGAACATACCTGGGCACTTTTCCACATGGGGTAGCTTTGGCTAGTTAAGTCCTTCAGTTTTCCTTCAACACCACCTGAATGTGTACTCCCAGCTCAAAAATGGGCCTCACTGCGCTCTTGCTTAATGATTGCAAATCGGAAAACCTGCTTGGTTTCTGATAGTCCTCTACTCCTGGTTCCAGTTCTCTTACACCCTCTGGTAGATTCTCTTCCTAGGTCAGAGTGATTCCCAGGCTGCCTGATTTACATTTACTTTTCAGTTTATTTACACTCTTCTTAAAACAAATGTTTCATTTATCTTAAATTTAAAAGTTTTAATTCCCAGCAAAAGATACTCCTTAATGGACAAATCTTGACTTTAGATATTCACAGTCGAGCGTGTGTTGCTGGGAAATCAGAGCAGGTCAGGCAGCATCCAAGAAGCAGGAGAATTGATGTTTCAGGCATATGCCCTATATCAGAAATCTTTATGCCCGAAGTGTCGATTCTCCTGTCCCTTGGATGCTGTCAGATCTGCTGTGCTTTCCAAGCGACGCACTCTCGACTCTGATCTCCAGCATCTGCAGTCCTCACTTTCTCCTTTAGATCTTCACAGTACAATCTAGATGAAAGCCCAATAAGCCTGTCTCCCAAATGTAAACTCAATCATAATCTTAATTGTATTTCTCATTCCTCAGTAAGAAATCAACATGCATCACAAAGATGCTCAAGAGCTTTATTAACGATAGCAACAAAACCTCTATAGCATCTAAATTTAACTGAACACAACTTATATTCGTGAAAACAGTTTGCATTGACTGCTACCGCATCTTAAAGGCATCATTCAGGCCATCATGCATTTATGTAGTTTCCATGTTTTTCCTGCTGTATATGCTGCCCTTTTTGTGGAATATCAGAAAGACATCCCTGTAAAAAAAAAATCACGATGCCGGAATAGCTTGTATATGAATTGACTGCACTCGTGGGCAAAAAGATCTGAAAAGGTTTTTAGGGATAGTTTTCCAGCTGCAGGAGAATCTGTGAGGCATCTTTAGCTAACATATCAATGTACTGATCCAGCAATCCTGAAACTGAATTTCACCAATCATCAGTCCATGTTCTTTATTTCCATGCAATGACTATCTGATTTTCTTCAAAATCTGACCATTCCTTCTTAATGTTCAGTAGATTCATAGAATATAAAACAGTACATCATAATACAAGCCCTTCAGCCTTTGTAGTGCTGATCTTTTATCATATGCTAAGATCAAATTAACCTACGTACCCTTCATTTTACTAGAATCCATGTGCCTATCCAAGAATTGCTTAAATGTTCCTAATGTATCTGACTGTAGTACCACTGCTGGCAGTACATTCTGTGCACAAACTACTCTGAGTAAAGACATCTCCCCTAAACCTTCCTGCAATCACCTTAAAATTAAGCCCCCTCATGAAAGACATTTCCATCCTGGGGAAAATAAAAGTCTCTGGCCATCCACTCTATCTAAGCCTCTCATCATCTTGTACACCTCTATCAAGTCACCTCTCGTCCTTCTTTGCTCCAATGAAAAAAGCCCTAGCTCTCTCAACCTTTCTTCATAAGACAAGCCCTACATTCCAGGCAGCATCCTGGTAAGTCTCAGCTGCACCATCTCTAAAGTTTCCACATCCTTCCTTTTAATGAGGCGACCAGAACTGAATACAATATTCCAAGTGTGGTTTAACCAGTGCTTTATAGAGCTGCAGCATAATCTCACAGCTCTTAAACTCAGTCCCCAGTTAATGAAAGCCAAAACACCATATGCCTTCTTAACACCCTATCAACTTGGGTGGCAACTATGAGGGATCTACAGATGTGGACCCCAAGATCCCTCTGTTCCTCCACACTGCCAAGAATCCTGTCTTTAACCTGTAGTCTGAATTCAAGTTCAAACTTCCAAAATAAATCACTTCACACTTTGCCATTTGAACTCCACTGGTCACCGAGCTCTAGGCTGAATACTTTCCATCTACAACCTCTCTCTGCCTTCAGTTCTATATCCAGACAGCCAAATTTCCCTGTATCCCATACCTCTTGCTTTCTGAATGAGCCTACCACGGGGAACCTTATCAAATGCCTTGCTAAAATCCATGTACACCACATCCACTGTTCTACCTTCATCAATGTGTTTTGTCACATCTTCAAAGAATTCAATAAACCTTGTGAAGAATGACCTGCTCCTGACAAAGCCATGCTGACTATCTCTAATCAAGCTATGCTTTTCCAAATAATCATAAATCCTGTCTTTCAGATTTCTCTCCAATAATTTGCACACCACCAACATAAGACTGACTGGTCTGTAATTCCCAGGGTTATCCCTATTCCCTTTTTTGAACAAGGGAATAACATTTGCCATCTCCCAATCATCTGGACTACTCCAGTGAACAGTGAAGACGCAAAGATCATCGCCAAAGGCACAGCAATCTCTTTCCTTGTTTCCCATAGTAACCTTGGGTATATCGCGTATGGCCCAGGGGACTTATCTATCCTGTTTTTCAAAATTTCTAGCACGTCTTCCTTCTTAACATCAACCTGTTCGAGCATATCAGCCTGTTTCACACTGTCTCACATATGACAAGTCCCTCTCACTAGTGAATACTGAAGCAAAGTATTCATTAAAGACTTCCCCTACCACCTCCCACTCCAGGCACAAGTTCCCTCCACTATCACTGATCAGCTCTACCCTCACTCTGACCATCCTCTTGTTCCTCACCTAAGTGTAGATTTTCCTTAATCCTCCTTTTCATGCCCCCTTCTAGCTCTCCTAAGTCCATTCATCAGTTCCTTCCTGGCTACCCTGTAACTGTCTAGAGCCCTGTCTGATCCTTGCTTCCTCAACCTTAAGTAAGCTTTCTTCTTTTTGACTAGATGTTCACATCCCTTGTCACCCAAGGTTCTTTCACTGTGCCTCAGTGGGACAAACCTATCCAGCACTCGCAGCAAGTGCACCCAAAACAATCTCCACATTTCTGTTGTGCATTTCTCTGAGAATGTCTGCTCTCAATTTATGCTCCACAGTTCCTGCCTGATGGCATTGTAATTCCCCCTACTCCAATTAAATACATTCCCATACCGTCTATTCCTATTCCTCTCCTTGACTATTGTTCTATAAGAACTAATACAGTAGCGCCTCGACTTACGAACTTAATCCATTCCGGGACCCGGTTCGCGAACCGAAAAGTTCTGTGAACTGAATCAATTTTTCCCATAGTTCGGATAGTGTAAGAATGCTTGGAAGTAGCAACGAACGCTGTTCACAGTGCAAGCGCCAAAGACAAACTGAATGAGATCACGCGGGGCCCGAGAGCTTTTGCGTTCAACAAGCGCGTAGCAAAGCAGAACAATGAAACCACGTGGTCACACACAGGCTTTCTGCGTTCGTACCTTGATGCAAAATTTTATGTACAATCCTGTTCGTAAACCGATTTGTTTGTGAACGGGTCGTTCGTATATCGAGGCGCTACTGTATATCTCTTAAATAAAACCTTCATCATACCTTGTTTATCCCTTAGCAAGGGCGTAAACCCATGCCCACATATCCATTTGATTCATGTGCTGGAACATTGGAGGGTGTAATCATACTCTACAGATTTACAGTTGCTTCCTGACAGTTTACACTTGTTTTTCCCCCATTTTCTACTCAGCTTTTAGTTTCCATCTTTTTCTTAGATCCCTCCTTTCACCTTTAAGCAATTGTTCTCTGCTACCATGTTATAATACAGAAAACCAGTTAGTGATAAGTAGAACTGGAGCCAATCTTTAAGAATTGTATCAGCATTAACTTACAAACTTACACATTTTAAAAGCATTCTTCAGTAAATGCCCACCACCCTCACCCAACTGTCAGAATAAAAAACAACAGCAGGTTATAGTGCAACAGGTTTATTTAAAGAGCAAAGAAAAATGCAGCACAGTCACAGGCCCTCCGGCCCTTGTGTACAAAAACACTCTACACTTACAGAATCATAACCTTCCATTCCCTTCCTATTCGTGTATTTGTCCAGGTGTGTCTTGAGTGTTCCCTGTGATGTTCATTTGAGAAGAATAAATATTTAACTTTATCCATATTGAATGTACAGACACCCTCAAAGAATGTATGAACACCCCATGGAAGAGCAGCATAGAATATAAACATAGTGTGATGTAAGCTGTGGGATTTTTGTATATATTTTTAATATTATTTGTTATGAGTTTAAATTTCTAGTTTTTGAGTTGTTAACTGGTGGATTATTTGTATGTCTGAAGTTAATTTAAAAAATCACAAGCTTTTGGAGAGTTTCTCCTTCATCAGTCCCTTCACCTGACGAAGGAGCAGTGCTCTGAAAGCTTCTGATTTTAAATAAACCTGGTGGCATATAACCTAGTGTCATAACTTCATATCTTGGCCCACCCCAGTACAACACTGGCATCCCCACATCATGGCTTTCATCCAACTAAACATAATTAATAGCCAACTCTTCTTAAATAGGATTGTTGGATTTTTTTTCATCCATTTGAAGCAAATGAGGACTTCAGTTTAACACCTTAGCCAAGTTACAGTGACAGTACAACATTGTTGCTATTGTGCTGCAAAGTCAGTTTAGCCTTTCGAGTAGGACTGAAACCATCGACCTGATTCACAGGTGAGCATGCTTCCAACTCAGTGAGGAAAAACCAAATGATGTGGAAGAGCAGAGGCATTTGGTATCCAGATTCAAAAGATTTATTTTTAAAAAAACGTTTCCGTTGGATAGTGGTGTAAATAGCCAATGGGATGCTAGATTTTATGAAGAAATACAAACTTTTAAGTCGTGTTATTGAATATGTAAAATCCTAGTAAAATTGCAAAGAGCTCTCTGCTATTTATGACTTCACAGCAATAGAAGGATATGGGAATAATAGTGAGGGAATAGCGTAGATTTCCTCAGAAAATATTTCACAAGAAATAGGGTTGGCTTGGTTGGAAATCAGCAGATCAGGGTCTTATTTAAAAGGGATATTGAAAATTCTGATAGAATGGGACTTAGGAGGTGAAAACAAACTTCTTCCAATGATTGAGAAATCTAGAACAAGAGGGGATAAACACAAAACTAGGACTGCGATAAACCTTTTTTCACAGAGATTGAGAGCATGTTGAATGTAATACCGGATTGAAACAGAGGTCAGCTCAGCATTTAAGAATGAGTTGAATGTAATCAAAAAGGAAGGCTGATAAAGAAACATTGGGTTAGGCGGGGCATTTAGGACGAGGACTTCTGCTCATGAGAAGTATAAATGCCAACAGAACCAGGTTTGAGGTGAATGAGTTCTTTCTAAACTAATACAACTGTTTCCATTGATCAGAGTTAGAGTAGGGAGGGTGAGTAGGCAGTGGTCAGTGTTGTGTGTAATTCCAATCCTCTCTTCTGCAGATGAGTTCTATGAGGTCGAAGACCACGTCAGTGAGAGGCAAGCAGAGGTGCTGGCAGAGTTCGAACGCAGAAAACGAGCGCGGCAGATTAATGTTTCAACAGATGACGCAGAAGTGAAGGCCTGCCTACGAGCACTTGGAGAACCAATCACTCTTTTTGGGGAAGGACCAGCTGAGCGACGAGAGAGGTGATATTTAAATAGCTCTGCTGTGAACAAAAGCAGTCCTGGTATGGTGTGAATTGACTGTGTCATGTGGTGTTTGGCTTTGAGGAGCATTGATATTTACAGCTGGCTGAGAGTATTAGTGGGAGCCTTGGCTTTGAGGATCATAGAATTCATAAAATCCCTACAGTTGGCCCGACAAGTCCACACCGTCCCTCCGAAGAGTACCCCACCCAGATCCATTCCCCTACCCTATTACTTTACATTTCCCCTGACTAATGCACCTAACCTACACATCCCTGGACACTGTGGGCAATTTAGCATGGCCAATTCACCTAACCTGCACATCTTTGGACTGTGGGAGGAAACCCACACAGATACAGGGAGAATGTGCAAACTCCACATACACAGTCGCCTGTGGCTATAATCGAACCCAGGTCTTTTGGCACTGTGAGGCAACAGTACTGAGCTACCGTGATCAGTGGTCAGGGTATTGACTGAGGAATTGTCTGATGGGTTTGGCTGTGGTGAGCAACTTGGGGATCATGGGTAGTCTGGTGAGGTTGGCTGAGAAACATAGAAACAGGAGTGGGCCATTCAGCCCATTGAGCCTGCTCATCCATTCAGTTAGATCATGGGCTGGTTATCTACCTTAACATCACTTCCCTGCACATCTCCATATCTCTTAATGTCATTGTTTGCCAAAAAAATCTCTCAGTTTCTGTCTTGAATCTCCTCAATGATTAAGCTTCCACAAACCTTTGTAATGAAATTTCCAAAGATTCACTACCATCTTAGTGAAAAAATGCCTCCTCGTATGAATTTTAAATGACCACCTTTTATCCTGAGACTATATCCCTGTTTGTAAACTCACCAGGCAGGGGAAACATGTCTACTTCCATCCTGTGAAAATGTTGTCAGTTTCAATAGAATTCCCGCTTGTCTTTTTTAAACTGTAGAGCATGCAGATGTAGTTTCCTTAATCTCTCGTCAAAAGACAATACCCCATCTCAATGATTAATCTAGTCATCTCCCATTGTGCTTGCTCTAATGGTCATATCCTTCCTTAAATAAGAATGCCAACCTGTACACATTACTCCAGATGTTGTCTCACCAAGATTCTATTCAACTGCAGCAAGATGTCTCCTGTTTTCATATCCCCTTGGGATAAAAAAAAAATTAGTTGATAATCAACCAGTTCAGGTTAGTTGTGATATATATCTGTAGCAGGTGGGATTTGATCCTGGGCCTTCTGACCCTGAGTTAGGGATACTACCACTGCACCACAGGACTCTATTCACTTACAATGAATACCATCATTCCATTTGCTGCCTTAATTGCTTGCTGTAGTTGCATCCTCCCTTTTAGCAACTCATGACCACAGAAATCCAGGTTTCTTTGGACACCTGTATTTCCCAACCTCTTGCCATTTAAGAAATATTCTTTTGTTTTTCTATCGAAGTGAGTAACTTTACCCTCGCCTTTGTGTTGTATTCCATTTGGCATATTCTTGCCCATTCACTTAACCTCTCCCAGTTTGCTTGAAGCCCCCTTCTTCCTCACAACTTGCAGTTTTGTGTCATCAGCAAATTTGCAAATAATGTTGATCCCCCATCCAAATTCTTTATATAGGTTGTGAACTGCTGTGGTCCCAACTCTGATTCTTGCTGTACCCCACAGCTAACCGCCTTCTATCCTGAGAATGACCTATTTATTCCGATTCTCTGCTTTCTAACTGTTAACCAGTGCTGAATCCATAATAGTAAATTCGTTCCAATGCCATCCCTTAACTACAGTATAAGGAATGGTAGTTTGAGGCCAATCAGAGGCCATAGATTCAAAGTAATTGATAAAATAAGTAAAAATGGTATGAGAGGAAACCTTTTCCACAGCAGGTGGATAAGGTATGGGAATGCACTACTTGAGAGAGTGGTGGAGTTAGGATTAGTTGAAACATTTCGAAGAGAATTAGACAGTTTTCTGAAAAGGGAGTGAGTGCAGGGTTATGGGGAGTAGATTGGAGTTTGGAATTCTAAATTCTTCATTCTTAGAACCAGTGCAGACACAATGGGCCGAATGGCTCTTCTACACTGTAAGGAAAGGTAACCTGGTGATTTATGGTTGACCTGGTGGATTTGGCTCAACGGGATAGTAGTGTCCCTACCTCTGGGCCAGAAAGCTTGGGTTTACATCCCACGTCTTCCAGAGGTGTGTCATAACATCTCTGAACAGGTTGATTAAAAATATCCACATGTACATGCAGGGTAAACAGCATTTTGGAGGCTATTGTTTCTCTAATCAGCCAATCACTGCACAGCATCCACTTCCCAGATGCTGAACGTCCCTATATCCTTTCTTTGGACTGGGAATCCCATTTCTGAGCACAAGAGGGTGCTATTTGTCTAAAATCTGAATAAGAAAACAATCACAATACTTACAGTTAAAAAACAATTGTACTTTTAAAAAAATCCAAATGGGAACCATTTTATTTGACCATCTGATCAAAGGTGAGGTTTATCGATGTTCCTTCAAAGACAGTTGTCTCTCCTGCACATTCTGGGAGTAATATAAGATCTTAAATTCACTCATCTTTTCTCTTTACTGGTGATGACTGCTATTTATATTGTAGACTTCAGTATTTTTGAGCATTAGTCCTTACATCTTGCTCAGTCCAATAGATCCTCCTGCCCCCTTTCCTGTTTTCTCTCCTTCTCACCCTGTCCCCATCTGCCATTCTACTGCCCTCAAATGCACTTATTCACATAGTGATCGCCACATAATACAAGCTAATACTCAAATTCTGCAGATGGCGCAGTCAGAATTGAGTTCATTTGGAGCTTTCTTCTTTGGTTTTCTTATGACTTTTTATTCCCATCAAAGAGAGTCTGATTCTGAGATTGAAGTTGTGTTGACTGTTGAAGGAGATATACCATAGATATCCTGTTGGAGGTGTGCTGTCGGCCTACAGACTGCTGAGTTGTGCATTATTTTTCCAGGTTACGCAACGTACTATCTGTGGTGGGTGCTGACGCTTTGAAGAAAACAGAAAAGACAGAGGATGCAAAGAAAAGCCGACAGGAGGTATGGCACGCAAAATTGTTTGTGGTGTATTAGCAATGCATCTAAGTCATTGTCACAGGAGAATTTGATAGCAGGTGATGACCCCCTGACCCCAGGTGGGAAATCATAGCTGAGCCATTTGGCTAACCTGTAACACTAATCTGATATTTCTTTATGCCCAGCATCAGCAAACCTGGTATCACGAGGGCCCCAGTACCTTAAAGACCGCTCGTGTCTACATTGCCCGCTTTTCTCTGCCAAGGTCAGTTTCATCACACTGGCTGCTCTCTGAAATCGGGTAGGAATATGGAGGATCTCTAATTTGTTTTTCAAGAGTTGGGCAACCTGCGAATGAACATTTTGGGTCATTTGAATTTGCTTCTGTCCTAAAAGAGATTGTACTTAACAGTAAGATTAAATAATTTTCGAAATGTTGAGATTTTGATTTATATCTGTAAATCAAGCACAGATTTTGAGTGGTTTATATACTGGTAGTGATGGTGTAAGAGCTGCAGTAAGTCAGCACAGAGAATGGTGAAGAAAATCACATAGGCAAGGGAATGAGGCAGATACAATAGCTGTACCACCCAGAGGCTATGCTAAGTATTGCATGTACAATTTCTCTGTAGCTTGGTGCCCATAATCCCCCAACAAGCTTGGTTCATAGTGGAATGTGTGTTGGACAAACCTTACGAGAGAGTTGGGAGTGTTGCCAACTCCCCACCCCTACCCCAGCAACTCCCTCCCACTTCCCTGCTACAAACCGACCCCATAAACCAAAAGGCAAATTCAACAGGAACCTGTGAATTTCCCTGAGAATGACTAGGGTTAGGATCCAGTTGATGTGACGGGATGTAGTGCTGGTTTGCATTTATTTTGTTAAGATCATTTTTATTCTATTAGTGTGAGGTTGCATAATTGATGTGAGACTATGTATTCCACAATGCATCTAATACACCATATAGTGTTAACATCATCTTACTGAGTCAGTGCATCGAAACACTACAGCATTGGCACTATCTTACTGGATAAGTGTGTTTGAAAACATTGTACATCATTAACACCATCTTACTGCGTCAGTGTGTCTAAAACGCTGTCTACCATGCTAACCTCGTCTTACTGGTCAGCAGATAAAACTGAACAGCATCACTGTACTAGGACATTGTATAAAATGCATTGTGTTTGCTGGATGTGATTGTTTGACTGAGTTTTCTATTCTTTCTTAGAGCTGTGAAGCGACTGGAGGAAGCCCGGGCAAACAAGGAGATTCCAGAGGCTTCACGAACTGCGCGACAGCAAGAGCTCCACAAAAGCTTACGGGTAAGTAGAAATAAGTTGAACAGTTGAGGATCAGGAGCTAAATATATATCTGATGTGAAGAGCAGATTACAACCATTTGAGTTGTTATTGGGTACTAGGAGAAATGTCAGTAATGTGTTATTCTTTATGTGGGAGCATAGAGTGGGCTAGAGTCATTGAAGTTTTACAGCACCGAAAGAGGCCCTTAGGCCCCTCGCATCCACAGCAGAAGTCAAATATCCATCTATTTAATACTAAATAATTATAAATGGAAGAAAATATTGCTTTTTCCAAGCTCTGATATCTCATTTCCCTTAAACCCATTTTTAAGAAAAATGAACAATCTTTGTAATGAAGCCATATTATATTTCACTAAACTTTGAATCTAATTGTTATTATCTATCAAGGTGACAGATGTCAGTGCTAGGGATGGGCATATATGTGACCTCTGTCACCTTGTACCACTGCCAAGCTGTCTTGTGTTAGGTGTAAAGCTGTTTATGATATCCACAGCCATTACAAAGTAATGATTCTTCTACTGTCCATCTCATAAGTATTGCTTAGGAACAGCTCCCTCTATGTTTCTGTTATGTTCTGTTCCAATGTGCCGTGATGGCATTTTAATATTGCTGGCCTCTCCCAGTGCACTTTTAACAAGGAACTCTTATAGCTTAAAGAAACTAAAGCCTTTAATTCTGTTGATCCAGTTAGGATCAGAGATATCAGAAGTAAGAGTGTCATACTGAAAACAGTTACAGTACATAACCTCTAGCATGGCCCTAATTAAACTGGTACTTCAGATTTAAATTTCTGTTTGGCTGGCTGATTAGAATCCAGTATTGGACTTTGTGTCACTGTTAACTTTTGCATTTCCCCTTTTGTGTTTATACTACCTCATTGTTTTGTAAACATGGTACAGTTTAAATGCAAATTCTGTTTGTTTACCTAAGAGGACCATCCACACGCCCAGATATGCACACACCCCAGTTCTCACTCTGTTCTCATTGCAGGCCTTAAATAATTTCTGCAGCCAGATTGGTGATGACCGACCCATCTCCTACTGCCAGTTCAGCCCCAACTCCAAGCTCCTAGTTACAGCTTCTTGGTAAGACACAAGGGCATCAAAGCCGTGTAATAATATTCATTGGGGCTCATAAGTAGGTCAGTGGGTGGCAGGGCATGTCACGGAGCCATATAGATGGCACATGTTCCTGTTTCAAACCTTGGTTTTTACTGAGTTAGTTGATTCCACCCAGTCAGAGCAGTGACACTGAAACTGTTTCTAGATCTAGGGGTGAACATCATAAAATGAGTCAAGGCTCCTCGGGTGATTCATTGACATTGTTGGAAAATGCTGCGAGTGGATGGCAATGGGCTCAAGATCTGAACCTTGCTGCAATATTTTGCATGGTCACATAGTTTGTTCTGAATGTCCAGTTCTCACAGAAGGTAAGAGGGGACCAATAGTGGTTCACATGTAAAATGTGACTACTTGATTGAGGTGCCTAAGGCTTGCCTGTGTCCAATGCAGTTCACTATATTTGGCAAGGTAGGAAACTACTGAAGGAAAGGAACAATCGGTGACTTATAATAGTCTTACACTTTGTTCTCCTGTTTATTAATCTTGGGCCTGAGTTAGAAGGTCAGTGGTTCAAGACCCACTCCTTCAAAGCCTTTAGCACAATTATCAAGATTGTGTAGTTCAGAGGGGAGCGTTGCACTGTTGGAAATGTGGTTTTTGGGATGAGGCATTAAACCGAGGCCTTATTTGCTATCTAAATTTGCTCGAAATTATCTCCCTCCTACATGGACCTGGTATATTGATGCCTGACCAGATCGATGCAATGCATTTAATGCTACTGACTTGCAATATGGTGATTTTCTGCAAGTTCCAATTTCTATCTTTTATAATCTTGGTTCACGAGTGTAGAAGTATGGGAGACAACAACAGTGTGACACTGGCTGCATTGAGGTCTCTTTGGAGAGGTTCCTCTTTTCCTTTCGCCACTCCACAGAGAGAAGAGCTCGGAGCGTGTTCCCTAGCACAGCTACATTCAGAACTGGTCATTCAGACCTGGAAGATTTATTCAAATCCCACGTCAGAAATTGTGAAAACCTGTAATAATAAGGTAGTATTAGTAGTGGATCTACTGGATAGTTATAGAAAGTCAAACTTGTGGAGAACAGGATGTCGTTCTTACCTGGTCTGGTTTATGTGTGACTCCAGTTAACTCCTGACTGCCCTCTGAAATGGCCACTCCAATGTATTAAAACCACCATTAATTGCTATGATCTGCAAGGACTTGAATAATTCTATGAGCCAGTTAACATTTTCTCAAGGGCGTTTAGGTATAGTTAGTGAATATATATGGAGACCCAGTGACGTGCTTGCTTCTCTCTCTGGTCGTGAGGAATGGATAATCTACAGAATGGTTTTCCTGCTCAAAATAAAAACAAAAGCTGAGCTAATCCTTCCTAGTATTGCTAGTATTGTAGAATCTTGGTATTATTTGGGCAGTCCAAATGTTTGTGACATTATTATAGCAGAATGGAGAAGGAAAAGGATAGACAGGATACAAAGGTTAAAGTTCTAAATTGCAGGAAAGTCAATTTTGACGGTATTAGGCAAGAATTTTCAGAAGTTGATTGGGTGTAGATGTTCGTGGTAAAGGGATGGCTGGAAAATGGGAAACCTTCAGAAATGGGACGACGAGCGTCCGGAGGCTGTATGTTCCTGTTCAGATGAAAGGCAAGGCAGGTAGGTGTAGGGAATGCTGGATGACTACAGAAATTGAGATTTTGGTCAAGAAAAAGAAGGAAGCATATGTCAGGTATAGACAGCAGAGATTGAGTGAATCCTTAGAAGAGCATAAAGGCAAGAGGGAAATCAGGAGGGCAAAAGGGGGATATGAGATAGCTTTAGCACATAGGATTTAGGAGAATCCAAAGGGATTTTATAAATACATTAAGGACAAGAGAGTAACTAGGTAGAGAATAGGGCCCCTCCAAAGATCAGCCAATGTGTGGAACAGCAGGAGTTGGGCGAGATACTAAATGAGTATTTTGTATCAGTGTTTACTATGGAGAATAGATGGTGACATTTCAATTCCTGCCCCGGGCAACTGTCTGTGTGGAGTTTGCACATTCTTCCTATGTCTGCGCGGGTTTCCTCCCACAGTCCAAAGATGTGAAGGTTAGATGAATTGGGCATGCTAAGTTGCCTGTAGTGTTAGGTGGATTAGTCAGGGGTAAATATTAGGTGGGGGGGGGGGTTTCTCTTCGGAGGGTCGGTGTGGACTTGTTGGGTTGTAGAGCCTGTTTCCACACTGTAGGTAATCTAATCTAATTGAGGAAAAATCTTGAAAAATGTCCATATTACAGAGGAGGAGGTGCTGCATGTCTTAAAACACATAAGTGGATAAATCTGCAAGACCTAATCAGGTGTACCCCAGAACTCTGTGGGAATGTAAACAAGTGATTGCTGGGTCCTTTGCTGAAATATTTGGATCATTGATAGTCACAGGTGAGGTGCATGAAGACTGGAGGTTGGCTAACGTTGTGCAACTATTTAAGAAAGGTGATGAGGAAAAGCCAGGGAACTATCGACCGATCAGCCAAACATCGGTGGTGCTAGGCACGTTGTTGGAGGAATTCCTGAGGGACAGGATTTACATGTATTTGGAAAGGCAAGGACTGATTAGGGATAGTCAACATGGCTTTATGCATGGGAACTCATGTCTCATGAGCTTGATTGAGTTTTTTGAAGAAGGAACAAAGAGGATTGATGAGGGCAGAATGGTGGACATGATCTATATGGACTTCATTAAGGCGTTCGACAAGGTTCCTCATGGGAGACTGGTTAGCAAAGTTGGATTTCATGGAATACAGGATGAATTAGCCAATTGGATACAGAACTAGCTTGAAGGTAGAAGACAGAGGGTGGTGGAGGAGGGTTGCTTTTCAGACTGGATGCCTGTGACCAGTGGTGTGCCACAAGGATCAGTGCTGGGTCAATTATTTTTTGTCATTTATATAAATGATTTGGATGTGAACATAGGAGGTATAGTTAGTAAGTTTGCAGATGACACCAAAATTGGAGGTATAGTGGACAGCAAAGAAGCTTACTTCCGATTACAACGATCTAGATCAGATGGGCCAAGGAATGGCAGTTGAGTTTAATTTAAATAAATGTGAAGTGCTGAATTTTGGAAAAGCAAATCTTAGCTGACTTACCCACTTAATGATAAGGTCCTGGGGAGTGTTGCTGAACAATGAGACCTTGAAATGCAGGCTCAAAGTTGCCTGAAAGTGGAGTCACCGGTAGATAGGGTAGTGAAGGGGTTTAGTACGCTTTCCTTTATTGGTCAGAGCCTTGAGCAAAGGAGTTGGGAGGTGATGTTGCAGCTGTACAGGACATTGGTTAGGCCACTGTTGGAATATTGCGTGCAACTCTGGTCTCTCTCCTATCGAAAGAATGTTGTGAAACTCGAAAGGGTTCATAAAAGATTTACAAGTACGTTGCCAGGGTTGGAGGATTTGAGCTATAGGGAGAGGCTGAATAGGCTGGGGATGTTTTCTTTGGAATGTTGGAGGCTGATAGGGTAATTGGACAAAGTCTTTTCCCTGGGGTGGGGGAGTACAGAACTTGAGGGCATAAGTTTAGGGTGAGAGGGGAAAAATTTAAAAGGGACCTAAAGGACAACGTTTTCATGCAAAGGGCGATGTGTGAATGGAATGAACTGCCAGAGGAAGTGATGGAAGCTGGTACAATTACAACATTGAAAAAATATGAATAAGAACAGTTTGGAGGGATATGGGCCAAGTCCTGGTGAATGGGACTACATTAATTTAGGATGTCTGGTCAGCATGGACGTATTGGACTGAATGGTCTGTTTGTTAAACTGTACTGTGGATTAAACAAGATTTACATATGGCTCTTCCAACCTTCCATATTACGGTATGCACTCTCAAGATTGTAAATGGAAAATACCTGCGCAAATATCTGATGCTGTAATTGCATCCTGACCGCACTGGTAATTGGATGAAACAACAGATTCACTCACCGAAACAATGCTCCTCCTGATTTCCAACACGAAAGTGCTCAATTCAAAGGCAGGAGAGCCATGTCAGAGGAAACATCTCCTGAAAGGGATAGAAATTCTGGTTCTTTTGCTTAAAAAAACAAAAACCGCTTTAGAGAAAAAGAAATCCCCAGAGCTTGCATTTGCCATGGATCCACTCACATTACTGACGTCGCTTTAAAATGGGCGAGAGGTCATTAGCAGCTCCAATTTCCCTGTGCTTTGGTAAGCGCCTTTTCTGACTTCATGCCCCATACCGGAAGTATTTGTCACTCCCAATCCTTCCATCCATATCTCTATCCCTGATCTGTTCTAGTCTTCTCCTTTGTTTTCTATTGTTGTCTTCCACGATCCTTACCTATTTGATCCTCCTGTCCCTATCTATTTTCCCTTCCTCCTATTTTTGCCTCTTCCCTGTTTTGGTTCAGTTAATCCCAACACATCCCTGGTGTACATGAAAACTCCAGTGGATTTAGATCATCCTGATTCAGTGTAAATAGATGTACTCTTAACATCATTGGATTGGGCACTAATTTATATGTTCACGTTATCATGAAAGCTGCTAGTGTAAGTTTATCACACTGTAACACTATCCTCCTACCAGCAGTGACAGTGCTGTTTCAATTTTCCATCGCTCACTTCTGTCTGTACTGTAGATAGCCCCCTGCTCCAACCAAATCTACTTGCCTGCATCCCAACATGATGAAAGCTTTTCTGTTTATTTCAGAATATAAAGGTATCGTACACACCAAAACAATGAGTCTGCACCATAAACTGTGTGGAAGATGATCTGAAGACAATTTGTAATTCACTGTGCAATGAACAAACAGGCTGTGCACAACAAATATTCTCTTCAGAACTTGCGTGCACACCCTTCTCGCAATCTCAAAGGGACCAGTCAGTACAACCAGCAGACCACACAAAGCCAAAATAAGTTTGAGGAAACATTGGTCTGAGTGTCCTAACAAACTGTTCCCACCCCAATCCTGCCTCACTAGAACACTCTGTTCACTCCTGAATTTGTGTCGTGTGCTGTGGGATATTAATCCATCAGAGTGTTCTGGCATTCTTTGATTTCCTGCCATGTATGGATAATTTATACTGACAGCCACTATTACTTCTCCCGTTTATCTACAGGAGTGGGCTTTGTAAGCTTTGGGGTGTTCCTGACTGCAGTCTTATCCGTACACTGAGAGGTAAGGTAATCCCACAGAATTGCAAGGTAATTGCAGGTGAGAAAGGTCTGATGTTAAACTTGAGCAATTTCTGATTCTGAAGAAGTTCACCCCAACCACCATTGTAGCATCCAGTTGTTTCAGCTTCATGAATCTCCTAGGAAATGATGTTGGTTACTCTGAAGAAAGAAAAAAAATGTTGACATAGAATCATAGAAGGATTCTGCAGGGGACAAAACTATTTGATACCGAGCCTGTCCCATCTCTGGTAGAGAACCCAAGGAATTCCGGTCCCCTGATTTTTCTCATTTCCCCCGTAAAGTTTTTCCTTTTGAGTATTCAACCAATTCTCATCCATTTCTATCCAAAATGTACTGTGTATAACAACTTTATGTAGCACTTTCAACATAATTGATGCAAATCACAGAGTCACGATAAAACAAAATATGACGTAGAAGGATCTATTGGGTCAGATAACTGAAAGCCTTTGGAGTGTTTTAAAGGCCAACAGCAAAGTAGCAGGACAGAAAGATGCAGGGCGAAAATTCCAGAGTTTTGGGCCTAGGCAACTTGAAGGTATGGCCTCTAATGAAGGAGCAATTTTAGTTGGAAATGGGCAGAAGGCTGGCATTGAGGCTTACCCAGATGATTCTCTAGTTCTCCAAGCTACCCCTTCTGATTCCCCTGCCCTTATTAGATTGCACCATAGGTAGATTTGCCCACCTTATGGTTCCAAATCTCAATTATTTATATACATCCTGATGTAACATCTTGCATCAGTAATTGGTTTATTTTCCTTTCGACTAATGTATTTCATAAAATATTCCTTCCTGTTGAACGATTGTGATGATGTGATGCAGTCTGAGGTATGCTACATTTCGGGGCTGACAGTAATCCATTTGGGTAGTCGTAGAACAGTGCAGCACAGTACAGGCTCTTCTGCCCACGATGTTGTGCTCAGCATTTATCTTAATCTAAGATCAACCTTACTTACACACCCCTCAATTTACTGCCATCCATGTGCTTGTCCAGCAGGTACTTAAATGTCCTTAATGTCTCTGACTCTACTACCAATGCTGGTAGTGCATTCCATGCACATACCACTCTCTGCGTAGAGAACCTACCTCTGACATTTCCCCTATACTTTCCTCCAATCACCTTAAAATTATGCCCCCTCGCGACAGGCACTTCTGCCCTGGGGAAAAGTGTCTGACTATCAACTCTATCTATGCCTCTCATTGCCTTGTACACCTCTATCAAGTCACCTCTCTTCCTTCTTCTCTCCAGTGTTAAAAGCCCAACCTCTATTCATGAGACAAGCTGTCCAATCCATGCAGCATCCTGGTAAATCTCCTCTGCACCTTCTAAAACAACTACATCCTTCCTTTAATGAGGCGACCGGAACTGAACACAATATTCCACGTGTGGTCTAACCAGGGTATTATAGAGCTGCAGCCAAACCTCGCAGCTCTTAAACTCCAATCCCCTTGTTAATGAAAGCCAGCACACCATATGCCTTCTTAACAACCCTATCAACTTGGGTGGCAATTTTGAGGGATCTATGTACATGGACCCCTAGATCCTGCTGTTCCTCCACACTGCCAAGAATCCTGTCTTTAACCCTGTATTCAAATTCAACCTTCCAAAATTCACATTTATCCAGGTTGAACTCCATCTGCCCCTTCTCAGCCCAGCTCTGCATCCTGTCGATGTCTTGTTGTAACCTGCAACAGCCTTTGACACTATCTACAACACCACCGACCTTTGTGTCATCGGCAAACTTACTAACCCACCCTTCCACTTCATCTAAATCATTTATTGAAAAACTGCAAAGAGCAGAGGCCCAAGACCAGGTCCCTGCGTGACACCATTGGTCACTGACCTCCAAGCAGAATACTGTCTATCCACTACCACTCGCTGTCTTCTTTCAGCCAGCCAAACTTCCTGTATCCCATACCTCCTAACTTTCTGAACCAGCCTACTGTGGGGAACCTTATCAAATGCCTTATGGAAATCCACATACACCACATCCACTGCTTGACCTTCGTCAACTAGTATCGTTACATCTTCAAAGAACTCAATAAAGCTTGTGAGACAAGACCTGCCCCTCACAAAGCCATGCTGACTGACTTTAATCAAACTATGTTTTCCAAGTAGTTATAAAACCTATCTCTCAGAATCCTTTCCAGTACCTTTCTTTCCACAGATTTAAGATTGACTGGTCTGTAATTCCCTGGTATTTCTCTATTCCCTTTCTTGAACAGTGGAACAACACTCACCACCTTTTGCTCAACTGGTACTACTCCTGTGGGGAGTGGGGATGCAAGGATCATAGCCAGAGGCGCAGCGATCTCATTGTTTCCCGTAGTAACTTTGTATATATCTGGTCTGGCCCTGGGAACTTATCTATATTGATGCTTCCCAGAAATTCCAGCACATCCACTTCCTTAATATCAATCTGTTCAAGCCTATTAACCTGGTCCACCGTGTTCTCACTGTCAACAAGATCCTTCTCTCTCGTGAATACTGAAGCAAAGAACTCATTTAGGGCCTCCCCCACCTCTTCAGACACCAGGCACAAGTTCCCTCCACTATCCCTGATCGGCCCTACCCTCTCTCTCTGATCATTCTCTAATTCCTCACGTAAGTATAGAATGCCTTTATGTTTTTCCAAATCCTTTCCGCCAAGGCTGAATCGTGCCCCCCTTCTAGGTCTCCTCAGTCAACTTTTGAGATCTTTCTTAGCTACCCTATAAACCTCTGGCTGTGCCAGACCCTTGCTTCCTCAACTTTACAGAACATAGAGCAGTACAGCACAGGTACAGGCCAGTTAGTTCCTTAAAGAAGTGGAGGATGCTGTTGAAGTGTAGTCTCTCTCTTGTGAATCTGTGTTGGCTGCTGCTACCACAATTATTATTGTATAAATAAATCCTTAAGTTTACTCCTGATCACTTCCAGTATTTTACATTGAATACAAGTAAGGCTAATATGCCTGTAATTATCTGTATCGCCTTTGTTATCCTGCAGATTCCCTGCACACGGAATGAGCTTTATAGTTTCCTTAACACCAACAAGTGCACGGGCAAACCTTCCTCTACCCACTCAGTCTTATTCCATTCAACTGCCCATTGGGATAGAGTGACCTTTGTAGATTTGTTTCATCCTCCCATTCAGACATGACCTAGACATGTCTATGACAAGTGGGATTTAAACCTTGAAAACGCTTCCAGTAAAAACACTAGGTGACTTACAGCATACATTAAACCGATGGTTACATTTTCAAGAAATCACACCTCTCTGAAATAAGAAGTCTGAAATAGTTCAAAATCTTCCAGTATTTTTCCAATATATCTATATTTAAAGAAAACATTTCCAGCAAACATTATAATTTCGCAACAATTTTACTGGCTAAACTCTGAACTGTACTAAGTCTGGTAATTTTGTTAGGTGGGCTTTTTGACTAGAGCTGAGTGCAGTTCGGAGACCCTGTGATCTAAACTGTAACCAAATCCTCTACTCCTGATCCAGAGGGTTGAGTTGAACTGCATCAGGACCAGGTATACCAAGCTGATCTCAGACAAGATAGTGCTCACTCAGGTGTCTATGGACATCTCAAGTTAAGGCAGTTGCTGACTGGCTTTTCTGTTTTGTCAGGTCACAGCACAAATGTGGGTGCCATTGTATTTCATCCCCAGGCCACCATCTCACTTGATGAGAAGGACTGTAACATGGCATCGTGTGCAGCTGATGGCTCAGTGAAACTCTGGAATCTGGAAAGGTTTGTAAAGACTACAAAGTGAACAAAAACTTAAAGTTGTGATGGAAGAAAAGATATCTGGGGCAAATGTGAAGAACTTAAAATCTCTTTCAAAGCACAAAATGTCATTGTGGATTTATGAAAGCAAAATTATGTTTGACAAATGTGTTTGCAGATTTTGGGAAGAATAATTAATAAGATGGGTAAGGGATATTCAGTAGTTGAAGTGTAATTGAATTTTCAAATCAAAATTGCTACAAGAGTTTATTATGCAAAATTAGAACAGTGACATTGGAGGATAATAGTATGGATTATTAATATTAATAGACAGGAATAAATAGGACACTTCCATGTTGATAGGCTATAACTAGCAGGGCACTGTATGGATCGGTACTAATTTGTCAGCTCTTTACAAATCTACAGTGTTTTTGAGGAGTCTGAATGTAACTTGTTTAAGTTCACTGATGATGCAAAGTTAGATTAGGAGGTAAGCAATGAGGAAACAATGCAGAGAGGAGGAGACAGGTTGGGTGAATGAGGAAGATGATGGTGGTTACAGTACAGTGTGATTAGATGTGAATCTGTCTGCTTGGACAGGAAAAATGCACTTGAAAGTACCTGAGTGTTCTTACACAAGAGTCACGGAATGTTACCTTGCAGCTGCAGTAAACATTTCAGAGAACATCAGTTAAACAGCATTGGAATATGACAGTAAATTCTTACAAGACACTGATGAGATCATATACTATGGCAGGTTTGGTCTGTTTCCCTAAGGAAAGACTTGTCCTTGGATAAGAGGATTGACCTACAAGGAGAAATTGGGTATTGGAGGTATTCTGATGAAAGGTTTTCAATTTGAAACATTAATTTTCTTTCTGTCCACAGATACTGTGAGAGTTGCTGAGTCTTATAAGCTATTCCTGTTCTTATTTCACATTTTCAACACCAACAGTAGTGTTTTTGTGCTATATTCCCTAGAATCCAGAAGCCCCTTAAGAATTTTATATGTCTCAACTTGATCCCTTTGTACCTCCTTATGTTCTGTTCACAACCTCTTCATCAACTAACACCATTCGCAAGTTTCTGTTTCGTCAAGCTCTTTAACATTTGCTAATTCTCCAACTTTTGCTTTCAATAATCTCACTGCTTTTTGCAGAAGTGTTTGTTTTTTTAACAATCTATTCTTTCCAATAACATTTGCTTAAAAGCTCCTGAATCTTGAGAGAAACAAATTAGAAATGAAGCAGCATTAAGGCTTTACATTAAATTTCTAATGAATCAAAAGATCAGTGACAAGATCAAGAAGATTAACTCTTGTTATATAGAATCATTTCAAGGTTTCATTCAACCCTACCTGTGTGGGAAAAATCAGTTTGACATCAGTTAAACCGGGTCTTCCTTTGATGTTGTTCAGTTCCCAGTCAGGGTCAGGGTTCTATCCCCAATTGGGTTCTTTTTGCTGTAACCTTCACTGTACATGACAGAGATTTCTGGCCAAACATCTGATTGACCTTGTTCAGACCCAGCCCATTGACCAAAATGCGTGGGTCTGGTGCCAGCCCTATCACTCTAGTGAAACAAGTCTTCATGTTGCAGAATGGTTCCAGTGTGTTTTGGAATGTCAGTCCTCCCGTGAAAATCTGGACAGATTTAAGAAGGACGTGGTATACCAAGTCCTCATTGTTTGTGTCTCTTTCCCATAGTCACTTGGATGCTGGCTGTTAGTGATTGTATATCATTGTTAATGGGTAAGTGTTTGAGGGCCTTGTTACAAAGTTGAGATATGACCCATCTGATGGTGTTTCCTCTGATAGGTCAGTATAGCATGAAATAAGCTCTGTATCTGCTGCATTTAAACTCTGCTAGTACTGAAATGGCTGCAGTCTGTAGTGGTGAAGAATGGTGCCTGTGAACTTTTACTTAGTTAAGACCATGTAGGAAAAACTGTAGGTTATTTATTGTAAGTTATCTTCTGATGCTCTGACAGTGCAAACTTGGATAACATTGCTTATCTTGAATCTGACATTGTTGTCAAAGTGTAGAGTGACCCGTTAGATTTGAATTTGTTGATTCCAGCTGGTGTGGAATGCACAGCTTTGTTGAGGGTTTCTAGGCCTAGCAGATTGATTTGTTTACACAAAGCACACCACCCCAGTGTTTGCATTGACATAAGGTAACTATATCTTGTCTCTGAGTCTGACAGTTCAAGCTCCACACCAGAGAATTAATCACAATGCAGGCTGGCTTTCCAGTGAAATACTGGAACAGTACTGTACTGATTGTGGTGTCATCTTTCAGAATAAATATTACATTGAGGTCTTGTCTGCCCTATCGGTGGAGTCAGTATTCCATGACACATTTTTGCAGTGACCAGGCCAATTTCTATTTTGCAACCAATAACTGAAACAGGTTACCAAGTCAGTTTTTTTATTTATGTTTGTGGGAGCTTGCGGTGTTTTGTACCTCAGTGACTACATTTCATGTTCTTAACAAGCTTTGGGCACCTGAGGTCACGAAAGATGCTATGGAAATACAGTTCTTTATCTAAAGTATATACTCCATGTGTCTGAACTGTCAAAGTCTTGGAATTTTGCAGTGATGAACCAGTAGCTGACATTGAAGGACATACCATGCGAGTTGCTCGAGTGGCTTGGCACCCCTCAGGCAGATTCCTGGGCACCACATGGTAAGTAATATCAAATGCAAATATTACACAAGTTAATTGGAAATATACAAGTTATGCAAGTTTGCACAAGTAAAGAGGAGCTCGAAATGAATTGTGCTTCATGTTGGGTGGCACGGTGGCTCAGTGGTTAGCACTGCTGCCTCAGCACCAGGGTCCTAGGTTCAATACCAGCCTTGGGTGACTGTCTATGTGGAGTTTGCACTTCTCCCCGTGTCTGCGTGGGTTTCCTCCAGATGCTTCAGTTTCCTCCCACAAGTCCAAAGATGTGCAGGTCAGGTGAATTGGTCATGCTAAATTGTCCATGGTGTTAGGTGCATTAGCCAGAGGGAAATGGGACTGGGTGGGTTACTCTTTGGAGGGCCGGTGTGGACTTGAATCTAATCTAATCTGTGCGGTGGTTGCAGAAATTCAAACATGTAGGGTTTGTTGTTGATGTTGCTTGACTTCTCAACGTTCTGTCCACCTCCAGACTGCTCTGTTCTGTTTCGATTCATATATTTACTAGTGGCGAGTGTTGTACAGTCCAGCCTGTGTTCTGATGCTCTTGCATTAGTGTTTCCCTTTACCCTCTCTCTATACAAACCATGTTCATGCACTTACCATCAGTGTCTATGCTCTGCCATTGCCTTGTGAGCATTCCTTCATTTCACAGTAAGATCTAGTTTCTTTATATTATATTTATATTATTTGCAGTGATACTTATATTATTTGCAGTTTCTTTGGTCATAGATGGTTGCAGGTATAATTCAATTTCTATGGTTGGACCATAACCATAAGAAATAGGTCATTTCGCCCATCAAGTCTGCAGTGGCATTTGTTGAGATAATGGATGATCTAATAATCGCAACTCCACTTTCCTGCCTTTTCCTCATAACCCCTTGATTCATATTCCGCCTTCGGACCCTGCAACCACAGGGGGTAAATGTGGATTTCAACAGCTTCCTCATTTCCCTAACTCCCATATTATCCTAGTCCCAAGTTTCTAACTTGGCACCACCCTCAGAACCTGTCACCTTCTCCCTCACATTCATCCACCTATCGCTCTCTCAGCTACCTTCCCCCAAACCCACCCCCTCCCATTTATCTCTCAGCCCCGACCCACAAGCCTAAGTTCTGATGAAGAGCTTATGCCCGAAACGTCCATTCTTCTGCTCCTTGGATGCTGCCTTATTTGCTGTACTTTTCCAGCACTACACTCTTGACTCTGATCTCCAGCATCTGCAGTCCTCACTTTCTCCTGTCTGTCTGTCTGTCTTAACCATGGATATACTTGATGATCTATCCGCTACAGTCCTTTTATGGTAAAGGATTCCACAGATGCGCTACTCTCTGACAAAAGAAATTTCTCCTCACCTCTATTCCAACTTGGTGACCCCTTACCCTAAAATTATGTGCTTATCTGGATTCTCTCACAAGGGGAAATATCCTCTCAGCATCTACCACATCAAGCCCCTTAAGAATCTTTTATATATATATCGATAAGCTTGCCTCTTATTCCTCAACTCCAATGAGAATAAGTCCAGCCTATGCAATATCTCCTCAAAAGAAAATCCCTCTTGCTCAGAATCAAGTTAATGAACCGACTCTGGACTGCCTCTAATGCCTGTATATTTCTGCTCAGGTAAGGGGACCAGAATTATTCAGGATATTTTCAGTGTCATCTAGCCTAGTGCTATGGGTAATCTTAACAAGATCTCTCTATTTTTAAACTCCATTCCTTTTCAAATAAAGATGAATGTTCAAGTTGCCTTCCTGATTACCTGCTGAACTTCTGTGCTAGCTTTTTGCAATTTATGCATGAGTACCCCAAAGTCCCTCTGTGCTACACCTTACTGTCATCTTTCTCTATTTAAATAATGTTCACTCCTTCCAAGTGTAATTTCTTTCATTTTCCCACTTTATATTTTTTTCTGCCAGGTTTTTGCCCAGTCACTTAATCTGGCTATGTGCCATTTGCAAACTTAACAACAGTACATTCAGTTTCCTCATCACTTTTCCTCAAGTCATGAATAGATATTGTAAATAAATGTGACCTCAACACTGATCGTTGTGGCACTTCATTATTTGGAGGCTGCCATCCTGAAAATGCTCCCCTTTTCCTAACTTTGCCTTCTATTATTTAGCCAATCCTTTATCTTTGATAAGATGCTATTTCCATCACCGTGGACTGCTATCTTAAGTAATTTAATGCATGGTGCCTTATCAAATGTCTTTTGGTAATCTATATATAATATCTACCGGCTGTCCTTTATCTACCCTGCTTGTTACCACCTCCAAGAACTCTTAATAAATTGGTCATTTATGATTTCTCCTTCATGAAGCAAGGCTGACTCTGCTTATTATATGCATTTTGAAATGCTATGCTGTTCCATCCTTCATAGTAGACTCCAATATTTCCCCAATGACAGATGGTAATAGATTGTCGCAGATAAGATGTAGTATCCATTGTAAAAGATGTTTCAGTGATGATATTTTGACTGCTCTTTCTAACTTTTAGTTATGACCATTCCTGGCGACTGTGGGATCTGGAAGCTCAGGAGGAAATCTTACACCAGGAAGGCCATAGCAAGGGTGTCTATGACATTGCCTTCCACCGTGATGGCTCATTGGTGGGAACTGGGTGAGTCCAGACCTATTGGAGAATGTATAACTGGAACTGAATCTTCTCAAATGAGCAGCTACTGAGAATCTTGCATTATCCATCTGCAGCTATTCTGTTAAATGTTATTAAAAATACGACTTGAGCTGCAAGTCCTTATTGAAATCATAGATTATATATTAGTAACATTTAACTACAATAAAGCCTAGGATTTTGCATCATTCATTCAACTTCCACATGGAAGAAAAGATTTCCCTTGCAGATGTGGAAGGACAGAACTTGGAATCCAATCTGGAACTGACCATTTGAAAACATGAATACTTCCGGGAACTGTATTGATTACATGGTCTTCCCTGTGACCAATGTATATAATACAATCATTGGTAATCATAAGCTCTCATCCATTGTGAGTTTCAGTTGGCCAACATGTTCACCATCACAGTTGGAATAGAATACTTACACAGCTTTTTGATTAATCAACAAACATTTAGAGATTGAGATTTGAAGTTTCAGTATTTCCACTTCAAGGGCATGAGTAATTTAAAAAATTTTAAATGTTGAAAATGTGCAGAGTCTTAAGGAGAGTGAAGCCTTCATGAACCTTTCCATTTCCATTCAGGATATTGACCAGTATTTATTTTCTGCCAATGCTGATAGGCTTGCTGTGTATTTCCAGCATCAAAGAATTGTAGAATCCCTGAAGTGCGGAAGCAGGCCATTTGCCCGTGGAGTCTGCACCGATCCTCCGAACAGCATCCCACCCAGACCCTCCCCCATCCCCTATCCCCATAACTCTGCATTTCCCACAGCTAATCCACCTAACCTGTACATACCTGGGCACCATGGTCAACTTAGCGTGGCCAATGCACCTAACCTGTACATCTTTGGACTGTGGGAGGAAACCAAAGCACCTGGAGGAAGCCCTCACAGATACAGGGAGAATGTGCAAACTGCACCCAGTCACTTGAGGCTGGGTTTGAACCTGGATCTGTAGTGCTGTGAGGCAGCAGTTCTAACCACTGAGCCACCATGTCATTCCATTTCTTTCTTCATTTCTGTAAAGTTGCCTTTGCTGCTTTGCAGCCTAGATAGCATCTGCGTGTGATGTGCTAGTTTGATAATTTCAGTCAAGGTCCAGTTTGCTTGAGCATTCCTGATGAAGGTCTTACGTCCAAAACGTTGAATTTCCTACTACTCGGATGCTGCCTGACCTGCTGTGCTTTTCCAGCGCCACATGTTTTTGACTTTGAGCTGATCTATGTCTTTGGTGAACATTGCTGGTTTCAGCATCTCCATCAGATATATCATCATGCAAGCTCCCAGGAGCCTTGTTCTAACCTTATAAACCGATACCACTCTTCCTGCACATTCTCAGTAACGGTCATATCTCTTGCTCTACCATAAAAATGTTTTCCAATTAGTGAGTTTTGAGAAGATTTGTAGCTCAGGTTTAGGCTCTGGATGTAAGTTTGCTCGCTAAGCTGGAAGCTTGACCTGTTAATGTCCTTTTGAAGCTATCCACCTCACAGTTTACAATTCTTCTAAGTATTGTATTGTCAAGCTTTGAAGTTGTCTGCAGAACACCAACATCTAGATCATCTATATCAGGAAAAGCAAGAGTCCCAAATCCAGCCTCTGGGGAACTTCACTACCGGCCTTTCTCCAGCCTGAAAAATATCCATTGACATTTCCTGTCTGTTTCTTATCCCTCAGCCAATTTTCTACTCGCACCCCTACAGTCTCTTTTATTCCTTAAGCTATAACTTTCCTCAAGTTTCTGTGTGGCACTATGTCAAACGCCTTTTGGAAGTCCATATGCACAACATAACAGCATTAGCTTCATCAACCCTTTCCATTACCTCTTCAAAAAAAAACCTCTAGCCACAACTTTTCACTTCACACATCCATGCTAGCTTTTCGAATTAAATCATATTTTTCCATTTGACTATTAATCCTAAACTGAATAATTATTTCTAATAGTTTTCCCACTACAAAGTTACACTGACTGGTCTGTAATTGCGAGGCCCACCTTTATAAGCCTTCTTGAACAAAGGTGTAATATTTACAATTGTCCAATCCTCTGGGCCAACCCCCAAATCCAGGAAAGATTGAAAGATTACTGTTAGTGCATCTGCACTTTCCGCAATCACTTTCTTGAGTTTCCTTGGACACACTTCATCAACCCCCAGTGCCTTATCAATTTTAAGCAGCGCATCTAATGTGTTCTCCTCAATTTTAAATGTTTCTGGTGACTGAGTTTCCTCCCCCATCACCATGGCCTGGCAGCATCTACCTTGGAGGTAAAGACTGGTGCAATATTGATTTAACATCTTTTTCTAGCCTCCTGCCTCCATGTGTAAACCTCTTAAATGAGATTTTGACTCTATATGGCTCTACTCTTATCTTTAACCATCTTTTGCAATTTCCTCATTCATCTGAATGTCGTCCAGAATTTTTGAAAGATATACACAAAGGTTCCTTTATTTGCTCTTTGGTTTCCTTGTTACATCCACTCCATCTAGTTTGTTCAGTATGCAAAGCTTACATGGAACAAAAGTGGGAGGGCTCCCTATATAAGAGAGACATGTTAATAATGAATGCAAAGTCAATTTGTAGTTAAAAAATGAGGAAAGTGGTGTTCAGGTAGGCAATCAAACATTATTGGAATGTAGATGTCGCTGGCAAGGGTTTATCCCTCTTGCCTTTAGCAATTGCCTTCTTGAATTGTCAGTAGTTTGACACGTAACAACTTTCTCTGGTGCTTCAGATGGTTGTAAAGAGTCAACTGTGGTTTAGAGTTGAAAGAGTAAGATTTGCAGTTTTCTTTTCCTAAAGGATATTAATAAATCCATGGAATAACGAATGAAAAGTGTTAAAAGTGTTAAGCAAATCTAAGGAGGAAAAGTGAAAAGTATTAAGCAAATCTAAGGTGGATGTTGAGAAGCTCATGAAATGGGGAGACGCATTATCGTTCTCTCTCTGTCTGTCTGTCTTTTTCTCTCTCTTTTTCTCTCTCTCTCTTCGTATGTGTGTGTGTCTCTCTCTGTTTGTCTGTCTCCACACCTGTCTCCCTTGCAGGTAGTTGTTTTGCTTATCTCACAAACCAGTAATGTGCTATATGAATTTCACTGCTGGTAAATGGCTAGGTGTGCTGGCTATGCATTCAGAAAACTGATCCATCATATTTCACAGTGTATCCATTCAGCTACATGACACGCAAGATACTGACCGTGCTCAACCAGCCAGCGCATGCAGTATTCACGGCTTAATGTCCAACATTAGATTCTGCAATTGGACAATGTTTACTGGTTAATCCTGAACTGGTGAAGAACTATGCTGACGACCAAATTGTCAGTCAGACTCAGTGTATCGCCATAAAGTCATAGAATCCTACAGTGCAGTTAGAGGCCATTTAGCCCATCAAGTCTGTACAGACCCTCCGAACAGCATCCCACCCAGATCCACCACATAATGATCTCTGATCCAGCATCTTTAAACATTAGAATTATTGATTTATTAAAAAAGCAAGATTTAATTGACAGAGATGCAAGGTTGATTAACATACAGTTTGAAATATGAAAGTATTTAATAATCCAACTCGAAATAATGATGCCCTTAATAATCCAACTCGAAAAGATGTTTGCTGGCTGGTCAGTATTTATTGCCCATCCCTGGTTGCCATTGAGAAGGTAGTGGTGAGCTGTCGTCCTGAACCATTGCAGTTCACGTGCTGTAGGTTGACCCATACTGCCCTTAGGGGGAGAATTCCAGGATTTTGACCCAGTAACGATGAAGGAACAGCAATACATTTCCAAGTTAGGATGTCAAGTGGCTAGGAGGGGAACTTGCAGGTGGTGGTGTTCCTGTGTATTTGCTGCCCTTGTCCTTAGAGATGGAAGTGACTTAGGAGAGTGCTGTCAAAGGGTCTTTGGTAAATCTCTACAATGCATCTTGTAGATATTACACATTGCTGCTATCGAGTATCAGTAGTGGAGGGAATGGATGCTTGTGGATGTGGTACCAGTCAAGCAGGCTGCCTTGTTCTGGATGGTGTCAAACTTCTTGAGTGTTGTTGCGGTGGCACTCATCCAAGCAAATGGGGAGTATTTCATCTCACTCCTGACTTGTGCATTGTAGATGATGGTCAGACTTTAGGGAGTCAGGAGATGAGTTACTTGCCGCAGTATTCCTAGCCTGTAACTTGCTCTTGTAGCCACTGTGTTTATGTGGTGAATCCAGTTGATTTTCTAGTCAATGGTAACCCCCATGATGTTGATAGTGGTGACACATTAAATGTTAAGGTGTGGTGGTTAGATTAATTCTTATTGGAGATATTACCTGACATTTGTGTGGCATGAATGATGTATGCCACTTATCAGCCAAAGCTTGAATAATGTCTAGATCTTGTTGCATTTGAACATCGACTGCTAAAATATTGGTGGCATTCCAAATGGTGCTGAACGTTGTGCTGTCATTAGCGAACATACTCACTTCTGACATTATGATTGAGGGAAGGTCACAGATGAAGCAGTTAAAGCTGTTTGGTTCTAGGACAGTACCTTGAGGGCCATATGCCAGGCCATGAGGTCATAGATTGTGTTGGAGTATAATTCTGCTGCAGCTGATGGCCCACAGTTCCTGATGGATGCCCAGTCTTGAGTTGCTAGATCTATTCATAATCTGTCCCGTTTTGCATCATGATAGTGCCACACAACATATTCCTCAATGTGAAGGTGAAACCTTGTCTCCACAAAGAGTAATGTAATAGTTATTCCTACTGATACTGTCATGGACAGATGCATCTGCGGCAGGCAGATTGGTGAGGATGTAGTCAAGTATGTTTTTACATCTTGTTGGTTCTTTTTCCACCTGCCGCAGACTTATTCTAGCAGCTATGTCCTTTAGTAGCCGACCAACTCGGTTGGTGGTGCTGTTACCAAGTCACTCTTGTTGAATTCCCATAGCAATTCCCTCCCAACTCTGATTTCCAGTGAGTCATAGAATAATACAGCACAGAAACAGGCCCTTCAGCCCAAACTGGTCCATGCTGAACATGGTGCCCACACACTAGTTCCAATTACCCACATTTAGTCCATATCCCTCAAAACCCTGGTACCTATCCAAATGTTTTTTAAATGTTGCTATTGTACCTACCTCAACCACTTTCTCTGGCAGCCCATTCCATATATGAGTAACTCTCTGCCTGATGAGGTTGCCCCGCTGGTCCTCCTTAAATCTTTCCCCTCTCACCTTAAACCTAGTGGTTTTGGGAAAGAAAAAGTGTGCACAATGTCTCTTCACTGGCCTTTTGAAAAGTAAAATTGGTCTGGATATTTCCTCAGTACTTCAAATGAACAGAATTCACAAAGCTTTAGTCTGGAATTCCCAGAATATACTAATTATGAAAACACTTTTCTTGCTATCAGAGACTCCTACTATAGGAAAGATGTTATTGAACTGGAAAGAGTGCAAAAAAGATTTATAAGGGTGTTACCAAGACTGGAGGGTTTGAGTTATTTTGAGAGGCTGTATAGACTGGGACATTTTCCCTGGAGTGTAGGAGGCTGAGGGGTGACCTTATGAAGGTTTATAAAATCATGAGGGGCTGGATAGGGTGAATACGCAAGGTATTTTCCCCACGGTAGGGGAGTCCAAAACTAGAGGACGTAGACTTAAGTTGAGAGGGGAAAGATTTAAAAGGGACCTGACGATGTTGCATATATGAAACGAGCTTCCAGAGGAAGTGGTAGAAGTGAGTACAACATCAACATTTAAAAAAAAAACATTTGGACAGTTAATGGATAAGAGGTTTGGAAGGATATGGGCCAAATGCAGGTAAATAGGACTAATTCAGTTTGGGGACCTGGTTGGCATGGATGAGTTGGGTTTAAGGGCATGTTTCCGTGCTGCATGACTCAAATCCCATTTTCAGCCTATGTAGCTGTATTGGATACCAGTAGGAGGATTCCACCAATATTAACAAAACCAGGGTCTTGTCTTCAGAACTATGAGAGGGTTTGTAAGGGGTTATTGTTGATGTCTTGTCTGAACAGAATAATAAGGTTCAAAAACAACCTCAGAAGGAGCAGTGATGGAGTAGTCAACAATTTGGAGAGATGACAGGATTTATTTGTTTTTGTTTGAATTGGCATCATCCCAGTGCATGTCATTATGTGACTAATGCTTTGTGTTTCTCCCTCTAACAGAGGTCTGGATGCCTTTGGGCGACTGTGGGATTTACGGACGGGTCGATGCATCATGTTCTTGGAGGGACATCTGAAGGAGATCTATGGGATCAGTTTCTCTCCCAATGGGTCAGTGAACTTCCAGAAACCCTTTGACAAACTATTGCTTGGAAAATTACTGGCGTGCAATCTTAGTATGAAATTAGAAGGAGGGTAGCAAACTCACTTACAAGTTAATAAGAATGAAGAAATCGAAGAGATCAGGGCAGTTTTTCCAAAATGATTAGCCTTTAGATTCAGATCTGGAGCCATTTTTGCTTGTCTGTGTGTGTTATTGATTTTAATCCAAGCCGAGATGTGATTGTATCTTTAGCTCATGCCATATTAGGAGATACAAGTTAACCCCTTGAAAGGCTAAAGGGATTTTAATGAGATGGGGAATGGTCTACAAGATGTCAGAAGAAGTTTGTGTCAGAATGGGAACTTGTGCTTCAGATAAAACAAGCAGTACTTTGAAGAAAAATAAGCTCAGTTCTCAGGATGAGAAGAGGCATTTAGGGAACAGGTCCACAGGACATTCAATGCAACGTTGTAAAGCTGTAAGTGAAAAACAAATAGAATTCTAGAGTTTTTTCACAGGAAGAATGTAATCAGGAAGAAAATAGATCATGACGATCTAATTATAAAATCTTCATAATTCCTCAATTAGACCATTATGTGTAATGTTGGATGCCAAGCGACAAGAAAATATTGAGGCACAATAGGGTGAGAACATTACAGATTTGCTGCAATCTGGTATCGAAATACAGATGTAATAAATTCTCTCTGTGCATGAAATTGTGAATTTGCCTATCTGTGTCAAAATGTAAGTAACATCAAAAATCACTATCCATGGGCAAAAGTCGTGAATCCATGATTTTTAATCACTTTTTATCAAGTTTCACACTCGTTAATTTTCATTGTTTGGGGAGGGTGTGTCAGGAAATGAATCCTTGCTAACATGGAGGAATGACTCCCACGATATACTTGGAAAGAGTGCACGTCCTCCCCTTACGTCAACACAGACTGTTGAGTTATTTAATAAACGCGTTACAATATTGTCATGTTACAAAAAGGTGAATCATGGTTAGCTAGATGCAGATCTTTTCCAGTGGCTGTCTAGAATGAAGGGTCACACATAATATTAAACACGACAGGTTTAGAGCAGAAATACTTGAGCAGAAAGCCGCAAGGCTGTTGAATTCACCTCCAGAATTGGCAATGTAGGCATAGGCTGTTAACATTGCAAGAGGTAAATTTCAAAAAAAGACTGAGTTGAGAGGCTTGTCCCATGTTTTGGGTTCTGCAGATTTTTATACATGTGTTTCTCAGTACTACACTGAAGTGAAGCATGATCTGTAGTCAGTATGCAGGATAGAGCTAATTCACAGAAAATGAAAGAAACAGACAGATTAAAAAGTGGTACATAACATAACTGTGGTTGTGTCTGGGTGATTTCCATGGAGAAGCAATTTAGACTATGCTCTGTAAATCATACTTTCTGCCATTGTCCCCGTAATGTAGCCAAGCAGTGTTCTTACAATGCATTTTGTATACACCCTGCTGTTTATTCAGCAAAATGGATGGTTAGAGTTAATGCCCCCATATCATAATGTGTACAGAGCTTTCCAATCATCCCACAACCAGAGTGGACACTGTCCATCTCCTCAGTAATGGCTACAAGCTCCAATTAGCAATTCAACACCCCCCCCCCCCCCCCCCAAAAAAAACATTTGTGGGTTCCCATCTGCTTTCCTGGAATGCGTGAAGGCACATAGTCCTCCTATGACTGTGCAGGTGTTGATGCTTTTTCAATATCAGGAATATAAGCAGTTGTTTGCCTTTGCCCAATGTTATGACGTGGTCATCCGTTGTTATTTTACTGACTCATTCCACATTCTGCTCTGCAATCTGCACATTATTTTGCACAAAGCTGCTGAGAGTCATGTGATATATTGACCCTTTGCTTTTGGCACTGTAACACAGGATCAGACAGTTTGTTGGGTTTGAGGTTGTGTCTCTGCCTGTACCGAACAACAATCTAGTTGTCAATTTCTCACTGTCAAATCTAAAAGTGACCCTTCGGTTCCGAAGAAGTGTCATCGGACTTGAAACATTAACTTCCTTTCTGTCTCACAGATGATGCCAGACCTGTTGAGTTTCTCCAGTACGTTTTGTTCTAATTTTAGATCTCCATTTTTCTTTAATTGCAAATTGACTTTTTTTTTTGTAGGTACCATACAGCAACAGGGAGTGGAGATAATACCTGCAAAGTTTGGGACCTTCGCCATCGGAAATGCATCTATACCATCCCAGCACACCAGAACCTCCTGTCTGCAGTCAGGTTTCAGCGTAAGTACTGTACAGAGAAACCCAGCAGGAGCACAATTGTTCTCCTTAGAGCAGAGCTGCTTAAAATGAGTTAGATTAGAGGTGTTCAGACTTAGGAGGGTTTGAGATAGAGAAGATAAGGAAAAACTGTTGCTCTACCACAAAATTCAGAGGTTACAGGTTTTGGGAATTGGCCAAATAACGAGCGTAAGATAAGAGTTGTTTTTGCATGTTGGGTAGTTGTGATCTAGAATGTACTCTCTGAAAAGGGGGTGGAAGTAGTTTCAATCGTTTTTAGAAAGAAATTCAGTAAGTATTGAGAAAATAAAGCTCTCAGGCCTGAGAGGATAGAGCAAGGGAGCTGGCTTGTATGTTTTGTGTTTCCAATGTGGAATGTCTGACCCCACCCTATGTAAAATCATTGCAGCGTGTGAGGGAATGAGGTGTTGTTTTAGTGGGGGTTTGCTAGTACATGTAAGAAGGTGATATCGTGACCAGTTCCTTCCTTGGTGCGCCATTTCTCATCCACTTCCATCTCTGAAATGCCTTCCTTTTATTACTTTCCAAATCTCCCACTGTCTAACAGCCAATTTATGTCTCCCTGCAGCCACAGATGGACATTACCTGTTGACCGGTGCCTATGACAACACTGCAAAGATTTGGACACACCCTGGGTGGTCACCCCTCAAAACCATGGCTGGGCATGAGGGCAAGGTGATGGGGTTGGACATCTCTCCAAACGGGCAGCTGATTGCCACATGTTCGTATGACAGGACCTTCAAACTCTGGACATCTGAGTAGACAGAATGGAGCAGAGCACTGACTACAGGCCACTCCTATTCTGGTGGAGGAGAGAAATTCCTTCTAGTAACTAATATATGACCAAAAGACTGGCAACTGGCCACGAGGTTCAACATCTCCAAGAAATGACACATCCAGTCATCAAGCACTCATTGCCATGGTCACCTGGAGACTTTGGTCATGTATTCTTATTGTCTTGGTGATTGACAGGTCTGTTGAGAATTGGATCTTCCCAATTCCAGTGAAACCTGAGCTGATTGTTACCAGTTTAAATTGACCTGGCCCTGCTCCACAGAAACAGCATAACTCTGAGGTGGAACCGACACTGAACAAGATCTTCTCTACTTGCAAGAACAAACCTCTGAGAAGATCGTGTTCTTTCTGTTCCTCACTGCCTTCTCATTTGTATCAACACCTTCAAAGAAACAACTGATTCAATCCTGGCACACCTACAGTCGAAATTAAAGATTAGCTGAGCCCAGCAGCTCTGAGCAAACCTTTGTGTGGCTGTTGGAATCCGGTGAAATCTGCAGAGTTGGAGATGAAATGTGTTAGTGATTTGAGTGTCAGTATAGCACTGAGCCCACAGCACTGTCAGTGATGACTGGAATTTGTGCGTGTGCAGTATTGTGTAAGCCACACAGGTGATGGTGTTCTCTAGCAATGCTTTTGTAATAAATATTTTGAAAATAAGTGTTGTTATAATTTCTGTATCAGACTAAATAATTTCCATTCAGTATGTGCACAACAGCACTTTGCATGTAAACCATCCAAACCTTTTGATTTGATTCAACTAATTTCTGGACATGTTCTATATCTTTCCAACCCCACTATTTCTAACCATTCAGACTCCAAATTAGATTGCAACCTGAAATGCACTCCATGATATTTGTCATTCTATGGGTAAGAGCCCACGCAGCTAATATGATTCATTGCACTCTGTCTTCAGGCTCAGCCTCTGTCCTTCAAACCTGATCTTGGTGTGCAGGTTCATAATTCCTTTAAAATAGAGTCGCAGGATAATGAAGAAGGCATTTGGTATGCTTTCCTTTATTGGTCAGAGTGTTGACTATAGGAGTTGGAAGATCATGTTGTAGCTGTACAGGGCATCGGTTAGGCCACTTTTGGAATATTGCGTGCAGTTCTGGTCCCTTCCTATTGGAAGGATGTTGTGAAACTTGAAAGGGTTCAGAAAAGATTTACAAGAATGTTGCCAGGTTTGGAGGATTTGAGCTGTAGGGAGAGGCTGAATAGGTTGCGGTTGTTTACCCTGGAACATAAGAGGCTGAGGGTGACCTTATAGAGGTTTATAAAATCATGAGGGCATGGATAGGGTAAACAGACAAAGTATTTTTCCCGGAGTTTGGGGGGGGGCGCATCCAGAACTAGACAGCATAGGTTCAGGGTGAGACAGGAAAGATATAAAAGGGAATCTAAGGGGCAACATTTTCATGGAGAGAGTGGTGTGGAATGAGCTGCTAGAGGAAGTGATGGAAGCTGGTACAATTACAGCATTTAAAAGGCATCTGGATGGGTATATGAATAGGAAGGGTTTAGAGGGATATGGGCCAAGTGCTGGCAAATGAGACTAGATTAGGTTAGGATATCTGGTCAGCATGGACGGGTTAAACGAAAGAGTCTGTTTCTGTGCTGTACACCTCTAGACTCTTATGATGTCATCATCCTTCTGAAAAAAGCATTCCTGATCTCAAGCATCCTTGTTAACTTCCACCCCATCTGCAACCTCTTTTTCACTCCAAAGTCCTTAAACATTTTGTTATCAAGCAAATCTAGTCTTTCATGAACTCCATGTTTATGTTCCTCCAATCAATTTTCAAGGGCCTATTGATTCAGTTGGATAAATGATTAGAGGTTGGTGCAGAATAATGCCAACAGCACAGGTTCAATCTCGTTACCTATCTGCTTCCCTTCTCCATCGCATATCTTGACAAAAGTAGGGATGCCACATGAGAGAGTAAAGCAGGATTCTGCCCCTGCTACAGACTTTTCTCAAAATCACAAACAGTTGTGACTGTAGCAATGCTAAACTAGTCTCCTCATTCTTCTGAAATGCATAAAGTTTCAGCATAGTGAGTAATCCATCCTTCCTCATTCTAATCCAGCTGGATGCTATAGTGTAAACCCAGTTCCATTCATACCTAGCTGGATATATCCAGCAACTTACTGGGAATGGATTCTCTTCGCGCTTTTGGACGATTATCTCTAGTGTTCCCCAAGAACGTCGCCTGGGCTCCCTACTATTCCTCATCCATCCTAGGTAATAATATTTGAAAACATCGAGTTTATTGGATCCCTCAAAGCTGCCACTTACGTTGATAGGGTTGCTAATAGAGTGTATGGTGTATTGGCTTTCATTAGCAGGGGGATTGAGTTTAAGAGCCTCGAGGTTATGCTGCACCTCTATAACGCCCTGGTTAGACCACACTTGGAATATTGTGTTCAGCTCTGGTCGTTTCATTGTAGGAAAGATGTAGAAGCTTTAGAAAGGATGTAGAGATTTACCAGGATGCTGTCTGGACTGGAAGCCATGCCTTAGGAAGAAAGGTTGAGGCAGCAAGGGCTTTTCTCATTGGAGTGAAGAAGCATGAGAGATGACTTGATAGAGGTAGGTTCTTTTACACTGAGCAATGGGTGTGTGGAATACACAGCTAGCAACGGTGTTAGAGTGGGATATGTTAAGGATATTTAAGCTACACTTGCATTGACACGTGGATGATAGTAAAATGAGGGATCTGTAGGTTAGTTTGATCTTAGAGTAAGATATGTCAGCACAACAACGAGGGCTGAAGGGCCTATACTGTGCTGTACTGTTCTATGTTATCATTTGTAGACTAAGGTCATCCAATTCTACCTCACTACTACCTCTGTTGACCCCCCGCCCACCGCAACTATCTCTAAATTGTCTGACATCCAGTACCAGATGATCATATATTTCGTCTATCAAAATATTTGGCAGCCTATCGCCATTGATTTAGTTCCTGAGAAAACTCTTTTCCTTAGGCAGTGGCTGCATCCCTCTGTTGCAATCCTGATGTCATATTTGACCATGAGAACAGTTGCTGATGCTTCATGTTATTCCTGAGACTGCCTTTTGCCACCTCCGTAAGATTGTCTAACTCTGCGCCTAATGCAGTTCATCTGCTGAAGGCCTCACCTATACCTTTCTCACTTAAATTTAATTATTTAACGAAGCGCCTCTATGTTCCATCCTCTGTAAATTCGAGGCCTTTTGAATCTCTGTTGTTGATGTCCTAACTCCCATCAAACCCTGTTTACCCATAAGCCCTGGGTTTGCTGACTTGCATTCATTCTTTGTTGAACAAAACCAAATTCGTGGTTTCCCTGTTTTATCCCTTATACTATATAAAAACTATATCATACCCTTAATTAAATTATTGCTTGCAACTCACTCCTGGGCTAGCAAGCTTTGAGAAGATTTGTAGCTTGATATCACCAACCCAAGGAAACCTAAATAGAAAGTGAGACATAGCACTAGTGCTTCACCAGAGGCTCACTGATTATGTTACCTAGCGTGGTGATGAAATGTCTGAAAACAAACCTTCCAGCTCAGCGAGCAAACTGACATCCGTTACTCCTGGGATTTTGTAACAAATATTGCAATTCCTTTGACTTGGACAAACAATATGCATTTCAAAGCTGATAGCCATGAAAGCTTAGTCTACTTTGACAAATATGTGAAGTTTGTTGTGGTTTTACCAATTGCTGGCTTAAGGGGTGAAATATAAATTCATCATGCTTACTACTTAATCCTTGTACATTATACTATGATCAAGTCTTGAACTACAACTGGAGGATGGTTTGTAGTTCTGGTCACCTCATTATAGGAAGATTCTGACTGCACTCTATGGACTGCAGTGCTTCGAGAAGGCACCTCGCTACTACCTCTTCAAGGGCAACTAGATTCAGGCAATAAATATTGCCCCAGCCAGTGATGCCCATTCCCCATAATAAGAGCATTCTTTTAAAAAAAAGGGTGCAGAGGAGATTTACCAGGGTCTTGAAGTATGATGGTTGAGTTTGTTTTTCTATAAGCAGCAGGTTAAGAGGGGACCTGATAGAGGTGTATAAGATTGAGGGGCCTAGACTGGATTAGAAAGTCTTCCTCTCATTGGTAGAGTGGTCAATAATCTGGGGTCATAGATTTAAAGTAAGTGGTGGAAGGCTAAGAGAGACGGTGAGAAATGTTATCACTGAGGGTGATGTGAATCTAGAGGTCCACTGCCTGAAAGGGTGAGTGATTTAGAAATTCTCAACACAGAGAATTCTGTGTGACCCCTCTACACACAGAATTCATTTTTATCCCACCTGTCCCTTAATTTAAACAGTATTTAGAAAGTCACTCGCATTACCACAGGCTCCAGGGCTTTGGGCTAAGAGTTGGAAAGTGGACTAGTTTAGTCAGATATTTGTTGATGGGCCAAATAACCATGTCTTGTGCTGTGTGAATCTAAATTGAACTTAGTAACCCGGACCACGGGTGCATTTCAGTCATCATTTTAAAATGATACTTTGACCTTACCTTATACTTTTTGTCAATATCATTTGAAGTGAAAACTAAACCAACGTAGATGAGGATAGTTGATTGGAGCTGAGGAGATCCTGTGCAGTACAAAAAAAATCAATGCCACGGATGGGACATGTAATAAAACACACAATGAGACAAGGGAACTAAGGTTTTGTAAACCGGAAGCAAGTGTAATTTTTAAAGCAGTATATAACCTTAAACTAATCCGTCATTTCATTTGATTTCAGTCCTGGTTGCATATATTATTGTTTGTGTATGCAAATTATCTAAACCCCCTTGATTAAGTTGTACTCTATAATTAAGCTTTATAGAGTTGTTAAATTCCAAGTTAAGTCCCTCACTCCTGATGCTTGGTGGAACTGTGTTGGGTGCTAGTGAGAAAAGAATCAAGTTCCCTACAGTTCAATAAGCCACCTGCACTACCTGTCAGACTGTGATTCATTACATGTTCTTGGCCACGCTTCTCGGGTGTGTCTGTTATTAAGGGATTCTATACTTAGCAGAGGCCAATGTTTTTGGAATAGGTAGCGATAATATTCTCTCTGCAGTCACAGTGTACTAGGAGTAATGTATCTACAAGATACACAAGCTCTTTGATAACACCTTCCAAAACTGTGACCTCTGTCATTTAAGTGGACAAGGACAGTATGTGGACGAGCACACCAGCATCTATGAGGTAATCTCCAAGTCACACACCATCCCGATTTGAAACTATACCATTTTTCTTCTTCTTTGCTGAGTCAAAATCCAAGGCAACTGTGGCTTAACCTTCACTGCACCAGAGGACAACTAGAGCCAGGCAAGCATTGTAACAATACTTACATTCCAAGAGTGAATTAGAATACAACCCAGATGGCCTCCTTCTTCAAGGACTGCAATTTCCCGGCAGATGTAGTCGCCGATGCCCTCCACCGCATCTCTTCCACTTCCCGCTCCTCCGTCCTTGAGCCCCGCCCCTCCAACCGCCACCAGGACAGAACCCCACTGGTCCTCACCCACCACCCCACCAACCTCCATGTACAACGTATCATCCGCCGTCATTTCCGCCACCTCCAAACGGACCCCACCACCAGTGATATATTTCCCTCCCCTCCCCTATCAGCGTTCCGAAAAGACCACTCCCTCCGTGACTCCCTCGTCAGGTCCACAACCCCCACCAACCCAACCTCCATTCCCGGCACCTTCCCCTGCAACCGCAAGAAATGCAAAACTTGTGCCCACACCTCCCCCCTTACTTCCCTCCAAGGGCCCAAGGGACACTTCCATATCCGCCACAAATTCACCTGCACCTCAACACACATCATCTATTGCATCCGCTGCACTCGGTGTGGTCTCCTCTATATTGGGGAGACAGGCCGCCTACTTGCGGAACGTTTCAGAGAACACCTCTGGGACACCCGGACCAACCAACCCAACCACCCTGTAGCCCAACACTTTAACTCCCCCTCCCACTCTACCAAGGACATGCAGGTCCTTGGACTCCTCCATCGCCAGACCATGGCAACAGGACGGTTGGAGGAAGAGCGCCTCATCTTCTGCCTGGGAACCCTCCAACCACAAGGGATGAACTCAGATTTCTCCAGTTTCCTCATTTCCCCTCCCCCCACCTTGTCTCAGTCAAATCCCTCGAACTCAGCACCGCCTTCCTAACCTGCAATCTTCTTCCTGACCTCTCCGCCCCCACCCCACTCCAGCCTATCACCCTCACCTTGACCTCCCTCCACCTATTGCATTTCCAAAGCCCCTCCCCCAAGTCCCTCCTCCCTACCTTTTATCTTAGCCTGCTGGACACACTTTCCTCATTCCTGAAGAAGGGCTTATGCCCGAAACGTCGATTCTCCTGCTCCTTGGATGCTGCCTGACCTGCTGCGCTTTTCCAGCAACACATTTTCAGTTCTGATCTCCAGCATCTGCAGCCCTCACTTTCTCCTACAACATTTGATTGGCTGATCTTAAATATTCAATGATTATCAGCTGAACTCTAAAGCTCAGGAGGCATCCCCTTTAGTGCACTTGGCTCTAGGATTGCTATTAATTTAGTGATGCAAGCCAGTCTCTTCCAATATCCCTGAAAATGAACTCTCTTGAAGTACATGTCCTTTTGAAAGTTTCTATAGAATCTTCTTCCAGCACACTTACAGAAAGTGTGTTCCAGATCTTAATAATCATTCTCATTTTCCCTCTTCAGGCAATTCTGGCAAAAAAAAATCTAGGACCCTGATCCACCAGAGTTTTCTATTAAATCCCTCAGCCTTGATCCCTTCCATTAGATATTCCCTTAAACATTTGCTACAAGAACAATCGGATTTTGACTCGTCTCCACAAAAGTGTCCTCTCTTATCCCTTTAGTAAGACTATGAGATGCTTTGTAAAGTCTGCCGCCTGGAATTTTACACAGTGCTCCAACTGAGGCCTAACCAATAAAAGTTTAACCTGACTTCCTTGTTTTTGTATTTAATGTCCTTATTTACAAATCTGAGAATCTAATAAGCTTTCGTAGCTGCCTTACCAACACACCTTGCAACCTTTGAATATTTGCAAACTTAAGAGTCATACAGCACAGAAACAGACTCTCAGTCCAACCCATCCATGCTGAGCAAGTTTCCCAAACTAAATTAGTCCCATTTGCATGTAGTTGACCCATATCCCTCTAAATCTTTCATACTCATTTACCTATCCAAATGTCTTTTAAATATTGTTACAAATCATACGACACCAGGTTCTAGTCCAACAGGTTTATTTGGAAGCACTAGCTTTCAGAGCACTGCTCCTTCATTGTCGATACGTGCGATCTTCTTGGAGATCCTCTCCACTTTGGGTCAGCAGTTAGTGGTGCTGATGGTAGCCATGATGTAGAGGTGCTGGTGTTGGACAGGGGTGGACAAAGTTAAAAATCATCCAACACCAGGTTATAGTTAGCGAGTTTTGAGAAGATTTGCAACTCAGGTTGAGGTTCTGGATGTAGGTTTGTTTGCTGAGCTGAAAGGAACATTTTCAGGTGTTTTGTCACCATACTAGGTAACATCTTCAGTGAGCCTCCGGACGAAGCACTGCTGGTGTTTCCTGCTTTCTAGTTATATGTTTGGGTTTCCTTGGGTTGGTGATGTCATTTCCTGTGGTAATGTCATTTCCTCTGGTGATATCATTTCCTGTTCTTTTTTCTAGGGGGTGATAAATGTCATGTCCCTCATGACATGACCCTCTCTCACTAGTATCCTTACATACAGATAAGGAAGGACACCACTTCAACTGGGACAAGCCAAACAGAGACATGCACGAGAATTCCTAGAAGCATGGCATTCCAACCAGAACTCTTATCAACAAACACTAGTTTGGATCCCTAGTATGGTGACGAAATGTCTGAAAAATGAACCTTCCAGCTCAGTGAGCAAACCTACATCCAGAACCAGGTTATAGTCCAACAGGTTTATTTGTATGCACTATCTTTTGGAGTGCTGCTCCTTCATCCTGTTTGACTATAACCTGTGTGATTTTTTAACTTTGTCTACCCCAGTCCAACACTGGCTCCTCCACATCATGACTTTTAAATATTGTAACTGTACCTGCACCTACCACTTTTTTAAGTAGTTCATTCCATATGCGAACCACCCTCTGTGAAAACATTGCCCTTCAGGTCCCTTTTAAATCTCTCTCTCCTCACATTAAAAAAAATGTTCCCTGGTTTTGAACTCCCCACTCTAAGGAAAAGAGTTTTGCTATTCACCTTATCTATGCCCCTCATGATTTTAAAACCTCTATAAGGTCACCCCTCAACCTCCTATACTCCAGTAAAAAAAAAGTCTCAGCCTATGCTTATAACTCAAACCCTCCAATCCTGGCAACATACTGCTAAATCTTTTCTGAACCCTCTCCAATTCAATAATACCCATCCTTTGGCAGAGTGGTCAAAACTGTACACCGTATTCTGAAAGTGGCCTCACCAATGTCCACAACATGATATCCCAACTCCTATACTCAATGATCTGAGCCAATGAAGGCAAGCATGCTCAATACCTTTTTAATCACCTGGTCCAGCTGTGATGTAGCTTTTAAGGTTACATATACCTTGGCTGCCTCAGCTTGTCCTGTTGTTCCCATTGATTTTTCTTTCCAGGACACTAGAGGATTGATTTCAAACCTCCTGATTTTCCAGGACCACCTCTGTGTGCTGATCTTGCAGTGTGTAGTTGGTCCCAGGGGAAAATGGTACTCCAGTGAATCAATACCTTTCAAATCCAATGATTCTGCAGATTTCATTCATTCATTCATCCACGCACCAACACAACAAGTTATTTTTCATTAACTTTTAATTAACATTTAATTGGATTGTGCAGAGATTTAAAACATAAGGGATAACATTAAAAATGTTATACCAGTTCACATGTGCAGTGTGAAATATTTAGAGAAGAGAGAGGTCCTGATCAGACAGCATTGTAAAAGCAGGAATTGTCTGCTGATGCAATTCCTAATACACTGTCAGCAGGCCACTAGAAATATTCCCTATGTGCATTCTGTCCAACTCTGGGTATATTTCATCTGTACCCGGGCAGGCTCTGTGTCCTTCACAAAGTCCCACTTTCACGCTTTATTCCTGTGTCATTGAGTTTCTCCTCACCCCTCTATGTGCAACCCTTGTACCCTACAAATATCCACTGAGTGACAGCAGCCCCCTCCCCCACCCCATCTCTCTCATTTCAGTTTACAACAGCAGCAACCTATTTGAATGTATCTCAGTCGGAGTAGCTGTTACCCATTCTGCAAACTGGTGTTCAATTTTATAAATCCCACTCAGAAGTTACCCCGTTGTCCCCAGCAGCCATGGGGCACGCATTTGTGGAACGGAAGTTGCTGAGAGTTGTTGGGTGGGGGTTGGGGATGGGGTGGGGAAGTAAGTATAACAGTCCAGAGGCATTACCAACCATCTTCTAGACAGGCCAGTACCTTATGTTACTAAAATAAATGATATGACCTGCCTGCTGTACCTGGGATTAGTTCCTTTGCTGTGAATTAAGTGCCACCTCATTGGATGATTCAGATTCCATAGAAGACAGCCAAAAGGACCCATGGTACAGCTTGTTTAAGAGCTCGTGTGGTGCAGGGGTAGTGTCCCCACCTCTGGATTAGGAAGCCCAGTTTCAAGTCCCACACTGTCCTAAATGTGTGTCATAACGTGTGAGCACGTTGGTTTGAATATCTACAGGCTTGTTTGAACGTCACTGCCTGTGCAGGGGGTGTGCATGTTAGGGAAATATTTTCGGGTTAATATCTGAACACTCAAGGCAATGAACATACTTCCTGGTTTCAGTTCCTTCTGTCAAAGAAACATTGGAATGGGAGTAGGCCATTCAGCTCCACCAACCTGTTTTCACATTTATTAGATGATGATTTGTTGCCGTCCCAACCCCATTCACCTGCAATTACAGCATATCCTTTAAATATTTTGACTATAAAAATCTACTATTATCAGTCATGGAAATTTTAATTGTCCCACCATTGGGGAAAGGGGTTCCAGATCACCATTTATGTGCAAAGGTGCTTCTTGGCTTCACTTCAGAAGGGCATAATTATAATTTTTAGATTACAGCCCCTTACATTGGTTTTCAATTGAAGTTAATTGCTTTGTTTTAACTCCCCTCCCATGTCATTTTTGGCACCATGACTTCATGACTACATGACCCCTCTACACACAGAATTCATATTTATCCCACCTGTCCCTTAATTTAGCCCTTTAAACTAGATATAATTTTGGTGAATTTGTGGTATTCCCCAACCAAGGGGAAATATCTTTCCTGAGGTACATTTCCCAAAACAGGATGCAATAATGATCTGACCAAGGCACTATTTTCTTTCTTTTCATTAGATGTAGGTTCACTGACATCGCTGCATTGGTCATCCCTATTTGCCCTTGAACTGAACGGCTTACCAGGGCAGTTCAGAGTCAACCATATCAGTCAAATGTAGGCCAGACCAGGTAATTAAGGACAGCAGACTTCCTGTTCCTGAGTGAATCAGATGGGTTTTTACAAATGGTGATAATTGTCATGGTCACCATTACTGAACTTAGCTTTCAACTCCCAATTTATTGGCTGTGTGTGATGGGAATTGAACTATGTTCCCAGAGCATTAGCCTGTGCCTCTGGGTTATTTGCCCAGTGACATTATCATCATAGTACTGTCTTCCCCAATGGGTAAGTACAATTGAAGGAGTGTGTCCTCCATTTTGGAGTCCAGTCTGCTGGAGATAATGGCCAACTTTATCCTCACCTTCCTGATTGCTTTTGTACCTATGCTTCCAGATTTCATTGCCTTGTGGACCTGGACTCATGAATCACTGCTTGTTCACAGTTCCCAGACTCTGACCAATGGGATGATATTTCAACTTGCCTTTCTACAATTTGAATTGAATGACACCCCCTTTTCTACACATTAAAGTCAGTTTTACCCAGTCAAATAGTCCATATTGTTTTGTAACCTGATGTTTCCACCTAAATAACGTACAGAGACATGTATACAGATAAAAAGATAATGGACAATTGCTTCATCAGGACTTTGGCTCCAAAATACTCCTGAAATTATAATTTGTTTTGGTTGTAAACCTATAAAAGTTGGTCTAAACCCCCAAGCCCTTATGTGGTACAATACTGACATAGAAGACCCTCAATCCAGAGACTCCCTAATTTTTTCCATTAACGCTTCCTAATTCTGATTCATCCTGTATTGGAAACACACAAACTTTCCTATCGTAGCCCTGGTATGAGGGTGTTTTTTGGATTTTTATACAAGTATGTCAATTACAATATCACACCGAAACATTCAGGCTGTTAATGATGGAAGGGCTTTTGACATCTAATGTTACCAAATTCCCAGATATACCCAGTATAATGCCCCCCAATCACCACTACCAAAACTGATTTTCTGGTCATTTTGTCACATTGCTCTTTGTGGAATCTTGCTGTGCACAAACTGGTCTGGCAAGTTTCCTGCATTTCAAAAGTACTTTGTGGGTTGTAAAATCCTTTGGAATGTCCCCATGACATTGAAGGAGATTTATAACCACAAGTCTTTCTTTAACACCTGTATTGAAATTGCTTTTGGCTTTCTCTGCAAATTAAGGACCATCCTGGGCTCTGATGATAGTGAGGAAATGAATTCAATGCAAAGCTCGAGTTCCTGATTTCTCAGACATCACATTTTGACTTTGTCATAAAGGCCGATGATGACATTTCCTTAGTAACCAGCAGCTGATGTGGTATCTCCCAAGCAACCAAAGACTCATGGCAATATCGTCCTGGCATCAAAATGCTGATAGCATTATTTCCATGGAAACCAAAGGTGACTGTTGTAGCTCCTCCACAGCCTTAGGCTGAAGGGATGGCAGCTGTTCCTCAATGTATTTCTCTGCAAACAGGCCAAGGCCCTGGGAGCTCAATGATAAAAGGACTGTCTTTCAGAAGAGATGATTTGGTTTATCTGCTCAGTGCTGGATTTTCTCCTCACTCATTGCAAACAACGTAAGAGTCTTCAGTCTCTTAAATTGCAACTGATTATTTAAAACCATTTTGTGGTGGAATCTGCACAGTCACCAGTCACAATGTGAGAGTGGAGCGGGAAATACTCATCCTCCTTCCTGACCAAGGATACCTTCATGTCAACATTCACAGGTATGGAAGCTTTGACTGACTGACAGCATACACGTATCAAGCCCTCACTTACATGGGAGTTAGTGAAAGCACTAGACCCTCACTCGGATGGAGGTTAGTGTACTAGACCCTCACTCAAGTGGAGGTTAGTGTACTAGACCCTCACTCGGATGGGAGTTAGTGTACTAGACCCTCACTCAGATGGGAGTTAGTGTATTAGATCCTCACTCAGATGGAGGTTAATGTATTAGACCCTCACTCGGATAGAGGTTGGTGTACTAGACCCTCACTCAAGTGGAGGTTGGTGTACTAGACCCTCACTCAGATGGGAGTTAGTGTATTAGATCCTCACTCAGATGGAGGTTAATGTATTAGACCCTCACTCGGATGGGAGTTAGTGGACTAGACCCTCACTCGGATGGGAGTTAGTGGACTAGACCCTCACTCAGATGGGAGTTAGTGGACTAGACCCTCACTCGGATGGGAGTTAGTGGACTAGACCCTCACTCAGATGGGAGTTAGTGGACTAGACCCTCACTCAGATGGGAGTTAGTGGACTCGACCCTCACTCGGATGGGAGCTAGTGTACTAGACATTCATTCAGATGGGAGTTAGTGTATTAGACCCTCACTCAGGTGGGAGTCAGTGTACTAGATACTCACTCAGATGGAGGTTAGTGTACTAGACCTTCACTCAGATGGAGGTTAGTGTACTAGACCCTCAATCAGATGGGAGTTAGTGTACTAGACCCTCACCTGGATGGGGGTCAGTGTACTAGACCCTCACCCGGCTGGGAGGCCGTGTACCAGACCCTCATCTAGATGGGAGTCAGTGTACTAGATCCTCACTCAGATGGGAGTTAGTGTACTAGACCCTCACTTAGATGGGAGTTAGTGTACTAGACCCTCACTCAGATGGGTGTTAGTGTATTGGACCCTCACTCAGATGGGTGTTAGTGTACTGGACCCTCACTTGGCTGGGAGTCAGTGTACTAGACCCTCACCTGGATGGGAGTTAGTGTACTAGACCCTCACTCAGATGGGAGTTAGTGTGCTAGACCCTCACTCAGATGGGAGTTAGTGTACCGGACCCTCATTCAGGTGGAAGTTAGTGTACTAGACCCTCACTCGGATGGGAGTTAGTGTACAGGACCCTCACTCAGGTGGAGGTTAATGCACTAGACCCTCACTCAAATGGAGGTTAATGTGCTGGACCCTTGCTGAGATAGATGGTTGTGTACTAGACCCTCACTCGGATGGAGGTTAGTGTATTAGAGCCTCATTCAGATGTGAGTTAGTGTACTAGACCCTCACACGATGGGGGTTAGTGTACTAGACTCTCACTCGGATGGGAGTTTGTGTACTAGACCCTCATTCGGATGGAAGTTTGTGTACTAGACCCTCACTCAGATGGGAGTCAGTGTTCTAGACCCTCACTTGGGTGGGAGTCAGTGTACCAGACCTTCAAACAGATGGAGGTTAGTGTTTTGCCTCCTCACTCAGATGGGGGTTGGTGAGTGTATTAAATTCCCTCGGATGGGATTTAGTGTACCAAACCATGACCTCATGGAGTATTTATGTACCTGTCCTTCAGTGGGCTGTGAAGATATCCTGGTGTATATTGAACAGGTACACTGCCTACTCTCCCAGTCTGTTATAATTGTGTTGAGATGTCATTGTGACTTTTGACCCTGATCTAAATGGCACCTCACCACATCTATTCCATTTTTAATGGTACAATCACAGTTTGAAGTTGCACTGAGTGATTTTGTACAAGAGTAATATACGATGTCGTTAGAAATTGTGCCTGTGCGCTACACTCAGAACACGTAAACTCAAAGAGACCACGTGACCCTGAGCAGCCTCACTGTGACATTGGGCCTTGGGAGTATCCATGTGAAATGATGATCATATCAATTTCCTTCCTGAAACTTTGCAGGGATTGGTGACACTCCCTGTGAGGAACCGACTAGCCAAGTTTAGACCAAAACTTCAGCCTGATACCACTTACGTGAGGCGGTATTCCCCACCTGCTAAGATTCTCACTCGGATGCTGCTCCTGTTCCTCACGGGTCATCGATTGCTTAAGCTGGGTGGGAGCTCGTGTTATGAAGCTGGAGGTCATGGGTTCAAGATCCCTGCTTCCAGAGACTCAGCACTGAATCCAGCTGACAATCCAGTGCATTACTGAGCTTTCAAAGATCCTGCCTTTTGGATATGACATGAAACAATTTTCCCTCTCAGGCAGCAGAAAATTCCACGTTACCATTGGGGAAATAATGGCAGAGGTGGTTTCCCTGGCCAATGTTTATCCCTCAACTGACATGGTGAAAACAGGTTATCTGAGGATTTGTTACATGGCTGTTTCAGGGAACTTGCTGGGAACAGATTGCAATTCCTACCGTGCAACTGTCACTAAAGAGAAAGGACTTCAGAGGGAGGGTAGAGCATCCTGAGGGTGGCTAAATAAATGCAAGGAGTTTCTCTCAGCCCAAATCCCACAGGATTTTCTTAGTCCAGAAGAGTGAGATGACGAGAATGATGGTGATGCCAAAGGTAGCGATCATGATGTAGATAGCGGTTCTGCAGGGTGGACTCTGGCAGCATTTCCACATGGTATTCTGGGGCAGTCGGTCTTCCAGTGCTGGCGCTGCTTGGGTAGGCAGGGGGAGGCCGCCCTCGCGCTCCACGTCCAGGCTGAGGGTGTAGACAGTGGGCCGCCGCAGCAGGAAGCTGGCCTTGCCCGGCCCCTTGTAGAACAGGCGCCCGTGGTCCAGGTAGACGTGGACTGGCTGCAGCCTCATGCGGCCCAGAATCTCCGCGTTGGTGCGTAGGCCCGTCACCAGCTGCCCGGCACCCAGGGGTGTCAGGTGGCGGCACAAGGGGCAGGACATGCCTGGATCCATCTCCGGCACGGACGCCAGGCTCATACGGGCCAGGCACTCCAGGCAGAAGGTGTGTTTGCACTCCAGGATCTTTGGTGTACGAAAGGCATTGTCATAGGGGTTCCAGCAGACTGCGCACTCGCACTCGGAGCCGTTTCCCTCCGGCATCATGGTAACCTCTAGAGCGAGCACTGTCGTAGGCCTCACACCATCTGAGGGAGCACCACCGTTCCCGTCACAACCTCATAGAACATAGAACATAGAATGTTACAGCGCAGTACAGGCCCTTCGGCCCTCGATGTTGCCCCAACCTGTAAAACCAATCTAAAGCCCACCTAACCTACACTCTTCAATTTTTCTCCATATGTTTATCCAATGACCATTTAAATGCCCTTAATGTTGGTGAGTCTACTACTGTCCCTGGAGTGGGGGAGTCCAGAACTAGAGGGCATAGGTTTAGGGTGAGAGAGGAAAGATATAAAAGGGACCTAAGGGGCAACCTTTTCACACAGAGAGTGGTGCGTGTATGGAATGAGCTGCCAGAGGAGGTGGTGGGGGCTAGTACAATTACAGTATTTAAGAGGCATCTGGAAGGGTGTAAGAATAAGAAGGGTTTGAAGGCATATGGGCCAGGTGCTGGCAGGTGGGACTAGATTCGGTTGGGATATCTGGTCGGCATGGACGGGTTGGTCCGAAAGGTTTGTTTTCATGCCGTACATCTCTATGACTCTGTGACTCTATGTTGCAGGCAGGGCATTCCACGCCCCTACTACTCTTTGAGTAAAGAACCTAACTCTGACATCTTTCTGATATCTATCACCCCTCAATTTAAATCTATATCCGCTTGTGCTAGCCATCACCATTCGAGGAAAATGGCTCTCACTGTCCACCCTATCTAATCTTCTGATCATCTTGCATGCCTCTATTAAGTCACCTCTTAACCTTTGTCCCCCTAATTACCATTCTCACCAGCCTTCAATCTCGCCATTCACCCCCCACGCCCCCCCCCCCGCCCCCCCAACTACTTCCATACTTCCCGTTCCGACTTGCATCATGCTACTGACTGGACAAGGAAATCTCCCTCACTTACCTGGCTTCTCCCAGTCACCAGTGCCCAGTTGTCCAGCTCAGCCAAAACCTGTTGCCTGGCCCCAGCAGTGGCTCTCTGGAACGGTGAGCCTGAGCTGTTTCGCACAGTGAGGTCAGAGTCAGGTTAAAATCTCGCTGCTTTTCCACCCAAAACCTGGAGGAGTCTGAATGGGTCTGAAGGCCGGTCTTCCTCTTTGGCTCTGAACCAGCAGACCTCCTGGACGCTGCAGCCTTCCGATGGATTTGACCTGACGTCCTTAACTCTGTGGTTAACCCTTCACCGGCTGCGTTGCCCTCCCTTCACTTGTGTCAGTCTGGTTTGCTGCATCGGTCCGTCTCTCGCTCTCTTAATCCCATTGTCTCCGGGAGCTGCTACCTCTGTGACTGCTCCTGTTGTGTGTGCTGCACAAGTAAGCTAGTAGAACAGGTTCTCCTGGTTTGTTGAGGATGTTTCCTTAGAAGGCCACTCTCCTCCTTTAAGCTGCTTTCATTGTAATCTGCCTGGCACCAGGATCTCCCGTGGGGAACCCTCGCAGTGACCACAAACCCGGCCCCTGACGAACTGTACACTCAGCCCTGGCCTTACACATACCTGCAGCAGGTAGATGGTCACCATGGAAACGCTTTCATCGGGGGCTTTGAGGTAGGATGTCACGGGTTCTGAGTGGAAGTGGCACAGGGCAGCACAGTGGCTCAGTGGTTAGCACTGCTGCCTCACAGCGCCAGGGACCCGGGTTCAATTCCACTCTCAGGCAACTGTCTGTGTGGAGTTTGTACATTCTCCCCGTTTCTGGGTGCTCCGGTTTCCTCCCACAATCCGGAGATGTGCAGGTCAGGTGAATTGGCCATGCTAAGTTGCCCACAGTGTTCAGGGATGTGTAGGGTAGGTGCAGAAATCGAGGTAAATATAGAGTATTATGGGAATGGATCTGGGTGGGTTACTCTTCGGAGGGTCTGTGTAGACTTGTTGGGCCGAAGGACCTGTTTTCACACTGTAAGGATTCTATTCTGTAAAGAAAAAGCTGCCATTCCCAGGGACAGAGACAATCTGCTCATCTGAGAGGGCTGTGTGTACCACCTCCACTTCAATAAAACAGCACTGGGCAGCACCTGAGAAAGGGGCACATCAGAGCATCGACCTCCACCCTGCAGTGCCAAGCCAATGACGCTGGTGTATTGAGGTCATTGAGAGCGGAGACTGTGAGCTGACCAGCTGCTTAGTCCAATCCAATAGGAGCATGGTCCACAACACAAATCTGTGAGGGTGTGGCAGAGGTGTGGAGAGCATAGCTAGGCACAAGGGCAACACAGCTACACATGTGGGCAACATAGCTAGAAGCATAGGCAACAGAGATACAGGTGAGTGGCACAGGTACACGTGTGTGCAACACAACTACATGTCTGGGAGACACTGCAACATGTCTGAGCAGCACAGCTACACACGGTGTACAGTCTTCAGTATGAGACTGCCACTATATTAATATGCCAGTCACAGTGTTTTTTTTAAATTAGATTAGATTCCCTACAGCGTGGAAACAGCCCTTCAGCCCAACCAGTTCACACCGACCCTCCGGAAAGAAACCCACCCAGACCCATTTCCCTCTGACTAAATGACCTAACACTACGGGCAATTTAGCGTGGCTAATTCACCTGAGCTGCACATCTTTGGATTGTGGGAGGAAACCGGAGCACCCGGAGGAAACCCACACAGACACAGGGAGAATGTGCAAACTCCACTCAGTCACCCAAGGCTGGAATCGAACCTGGGACCCTGGTGCTGTGAGGCAGCAGTGCTAACCACTGAACCACCATGCCGTGTTATGGGTTTGTGTGTATGTGTGTGAGTGTGTATGAGTGTGTGTGTATGTATGTGTGTGTATGTGTGTGTGTAAGTGCGTGTGTGTGTGTGTGTGTATGTATGTGTGTGTGTGTGTGTGTATGTGCGCGTGTGTGTGTGTGTGTATGTATGTGTGTGTGTGTGTGTGTGTGTGTGTGAGTGTGTGAGTGTGTGTGTGTGAGTGTGTGTGTGTGTATGTATGTGTGTGTATGTGTGTGTGTAAGTGCGTGTGTGTGTAAGTGCGTGTGTGTGTGTGTGTGTAAGTGCGTGTGTGTGTGTGTGTATGTATGTGTGAGTGTGTGTGTGTGTGTGTATGTGCGTGTGTGAGTGTGTGTGTGTATGTATGTGTGTGTAAGTGGGTGTGGGTGTGTGCATGTGCGCGCACTGTCTCAGTGTTCAGCTTGAAAGTCGCAATGCGCAATGTGAGACTGGTCTCAGTGTAAAGCGTTCGCTGTGTGTGTCTCAGTGTAGAACAAGGAGATGTCTGCGTTCAGTGTAAGTGTCTCAGTGTGGATTGTGAGTGTGCAGTATGTGTTGTGGTGTTTGGTGTGTATCACACTGTTCAATATGAGTGTCTCAATGTTGAGATGAATGAGTGCCTCACTGTTGAGTGTAAGTGTGATGTGAAAATGCCAGTGTTGGACTGGGATGGGCAAACGCAGAAGTCACGCGATAGCAGGTTCTAATCCCCAAGGTTATTTGAAATCACAAGCTATCGGAGCGCTGCTCCTTAGTTGCATGAAGTGGCCACTTTACCTGATGAAGGAGCAGTGCTCTGAAAGCTTCTGATGTCAAATAAACCTGTCGTCGAGTGTGAGTGCATCAGTGTTCAGCATGTATATCACAGTCATTCAGCCTGACTGTCTCAATGTCCAGGAGCAAGTGAGGCTGCCAGTCTCAGTGTCTCAGTGTGTGTCTCAGTATTCGGTATATGTGTGTCCTGATATATAGTGTGTCTCTCAGTGTACTGTGTGTGTGTGTATGTGTCAGTGTACTGCATGTGTCTTAGTATACAGTGTGTTTGTGTGTGTCAGTGTCTCACTATATAGTATGTGTGTCTGTTAATGTACAGTGTCTGTGACTCAGTGTACAGTGTGTGTACGTCTCAGTGCAGTGTGTATGTGTCTTAGCATACAGTGAGTGTTTGTCAGTGTACAGTGTCTGTGTCTCTGTATAGTATGTGTGTGTGCCAGTGTGCAGTCTGTGTGTCGCAGTGAACAATGTGTCTGTGTCTGTCATGTACAGTGTGTGTGTGTTTCAGTGTACACTATGTGTGTGTGAGTGTAGTTTGCATATGTCTCAATGTATAGTTTGTTTCTGTGTAGCAGTGTACAGTGTGTGTCTCAGTGTACATTGTGTTTTTGTGTGTGTCAGTGGACAGTGTGTATGTCTCAGTGTACAGTTTACATGGTGTCTGTGCTTTACATAGTGTATAGTGTATTTCCCAGTATACAGTGTGTATGTCTCAGTGTGTGTGTGATTCACTCTACAGTGTCTGTGTCTCAGTTTACAGTGTGCCTGAGTGGAATGTGTGTGTCTCTGTATACAGGGTGTGTGTCAGTGTATGGTGGGTATCTCAGTATACAGTGTGTCTGAGTACACTGTGTGTGTGCCTCAGAATAGAGTGTATTTGTGTCAGTGTACAGTGTGTCTCTCAGTGTATGGTGTTGGTGTCTCTCAGTATGGAGTGTAAGTGTCTCTCTAGTGTACAGTGTGTGAGTGTCAGTTTACAGTGTATCTGAGTGTACTGTGTGTTGTCTCAGTGTAAAATATGTGTTTCTCAATGAACAGTATGTGTGTCGAAGTGTACATTGTGTGTGTTTCAGTGTACAGTGTATATTTGCCTGACTGTACACTGTGTTTTTGTGTGTGTCAGTGTACAATGTATGTGCTCAGTGTACAGTGTGTATGTTTCAGTGTACAGTGTGTGTGTGTTAAGGTGTGTCTCAGTGTACTGTGTGTTTTTATGTGTCAGTGTACTTTGTGTGTGTGTCTCAGTGTACATTGTGTGTGCGTTACTCAGTGTACACTGTGTGTGTCTCAGTGTATAGTGTGTCTGACTGCACTGTGTGTCTTGTCTCAGTGAACAGGATGTGTGTTTGTTAGAGTACAGTGTATGTACATCTCAGTGCACAGTGTGGATGTGTGTCTGAGTGTACTCTGTGTGTTTGTGTGTGTGTGTGCATGTATATATGTCAGTGTACAGTGTTTGTATCTCTCAATGTACAGAGTGTGTGTGTGTCTCAGTTTACAGTGTGCCTGTGTGAGTGTTTACAGTGTGAGTGTTTCTCAGTATACAGAGTGTGTATCAGTGTACAGTATGAATCTCAGCGTACAGCATGTATGTCTCAGTATGCAGTCTGTGTGTGACTCAGTATACATTATGTGTGTTTTACTAAGTGTACAATGTCTGCGTCTCTCAATGTACTCTTTGTATGTGTGTGTCTGTGTCTGTGTGTTTGTGTGTGTGTTTCAGTTTACAATATGTCTGAGTGGAGTGTGAGTGTGTCTCTGTGTACACAGTGTGTCCCAGAATAGTATGTTTGTGTCAGTGTACAGTGTGTCTCAGTGTACAGTGTTTGGGTCTTGCAGTATAGAGTGTAAGTGTTTCTCAGTGTATAGTGTGTGTATGTCAGTTTACAATGTGTGTCTGAGTGCACTGCATGTTGTCTTAGTGGACAGTATGTGTGTCTGAGTGTACCGTATGTCTGTTTCAGTGTACAGTGTAAATTTGCCTGAATGCACACTGTGTTTTTGTGTGTGTTAGTGGACAGTATGTGTATCTCAATGTACAGAATGTGTCTCAGTGTACAATGTGTGTCTCAGTGTGCCAAGTGTGTCTCTCAGTGTGCGGAATGTGTGTGTATCTCTGTGTACAGTGAGTATGCCTCAGTAAATAGTGTGTCTGTATCTCAGACTACAGTGTGTGTCTCGGTTTAAAGCATGTGTCTGAGTGTAGTGTGTGTGTGTCTCAGTGTAGAGTGTGTCTCTCAATGTACAGTGTGTATGCTTATCACAGCATACAGCATGTCTGTCTCAGTGTATAGTGTGTGTCAGAGTACAGTATGTGTCTGTGTACGCTGTATATGTCAGTGTGCAGTTTGTGTGTCTCAGTGTACGGTTTGTGTGTCTCAATGTACAATGTGTCTGTGTCTGTCGGTATATAGTGTATGTGTCTCAGTGTACAGTATATATATATCAATATACTTTGTGTCTTTCTCAGTGTACTGTTTATTTGTGTGTAGCAGTGAGCAATTTATATGTCTCAGTGTACTGTGTGTCAGTGTACACTGTGAATTTTGTGTGTGTTGCAATGGACAATGTGTGTGTCTCCATTTTCAGCATGTACCTGAGTGTAAAGTATGTGTGTGTTTCTCAGTGTACACTGTGTGTACGACTCAGTGTACAGTGTGTGTATTAGTGTGCTGTGTATCTCAATTTACAGTATATGTGTCTCACTATTCAGAGTGAGTTTCTCAGTGTACTATGTCTGTCTCTCAGAGTAGAATTTGTGTCTTAGTGTACAGTGTCTGTCACAGTGAACAGTTGTGTGTCAGTGTAGAGTCTATTACGTGTCTCAGTTTACAGTGTGTGTTTCTCTGCTTACAGTGAGTGTGTCTCATTGTTCAGTGTGTTTACTCCAGTGTATACTGTGTGTGTGCCAGTATACGGTGTCTGGAAGTGAACAGTGTGTATCTCAGTGTACAATTTGTGTTTGACCTAGTGTACAGTGTGTGCGTGTGTGTGTCTCAGTGCATAGTGTTTGTGTCTCTCAGTGTACAGTGGGTGTCTCAGTGAACTGCGTGTGTCTCAGTGTGCAATATGTCTCAGTGTACAGTGTGTAACTCAGTGAACAATGTGTATCTCAGTGTACAAATTGTGTGTGTCTTAGTGTACTGTGTGCATGTGTCTCAGTTTACAGTCTGTCTCAGTGCACTGAGTGTCAGTGCACAGTGTGTGTGTCTCAGTATACAGTATGTATATCTCTATGTACAGTGTATATGTTGCAGAGTACAGTGAGTATGTGTGTCAGTTGTCAGTGTATGTTTGTCTCAGTATACACTGTGTTTTTGTGTGTGTCAGTGTACAGCGTGTATGTTTCAGTGTAGTGTGTTGTCTCAGTGTACGGTATGTATATCTCAGTGTGCAGTGTGCATGTTTTGGAGTGTACTGTATGTGTCTCTCAGTGTACAGTGTGTGTCTCAGTGTACAGTGTCTGTAAACAGTGCACTGTGTGTGTGTGTCTGTGTAGTGTGTGTGTGTGTGTCTCAGTATGGAGTGTCTGTATATGACACATTGTTACGATTTGAGTTTCAGTGTACTGTGTCTCAGTGTACAGTGCGTATGTGTCTCAGTTTACAGTGTGTGTTTCTCTACTTACAGTGAGTATGTCTCATTGTTCAGTGTGTTTACTTCAGTGTAGGCTGTATGTGTGCTCCCCAGTACATGATGTGTGTAAGTAAACAGTGTGTAACTTAGTGTACAGTTTGTGTTTGACTTAGTGTGCAGTGTCTCTATCTCAGTGCACAGTGTGTATGTGTGTGTGTGTCTCAGTGTACAGTGTGTGTGGCAGTTCACAGTGTGTGTTTTTCAGTGTACATAGTATGTGTCATTGTACAGTGTGTGTATCAGTGTACAACATGTCTTTCAGTGTACAGCGTGTGTGTGTGTTTCAGTGTAAAGCATTTGTGTCTCATTGTACAGTGTGTGTGTCTGTGTGTGTTTACCCATGTGCAGTGTGTGTATGCCTCAGTGTACAGGGTGTGTGTCGCAGTGTACAGTTTGTGAGCCTCAGTGCACATCTGTGTTTTGCAATGTTTCGTGTGTGTCTGTGTCTCTGTGCACCATATCTCTCAGTATGCAGTGTGTCTCAGTGTACATTATTTATGTCTCTGTGTCCGCATTGACAGTGTGTGTGTATCTCAGTGCACAGTGTGTGTATCTCAGTGCACAGTGTACATCTCAGTATACAGTGTGTGTGTCTGTGTACATTGTTTATGTCTCTGTTTGTGTCTTCATTGACAGTGTGTGTGTATCTCAGTGTGCAGTGTATATGTTGTGGATTGTACTATATGTGTCTCTCAGTGTACAGTGTCTGTCACAATATACTGTGTTTGTGTTTGTGTGTGTGTGTGGCAGTGTAGAGTGTCTGTGTGAGACCCACTGTTACAATTTGAGTTTCAGTGTACTGTGTCTCAGTGTATAGTGCGTATGTGTCTCAGTTTACAGTGTGTGTTTCTCTATTTACAGTGAGTATGTCTCATTGTTCAGTGTGTTTACCTTAGTGTAGGCTGTACATGTGGGTGCCAGTATATGGTGTGTGTAAGTAAACAATGTGTAACTCAGTGGAAGTTTGTGTTTGACTTAGTGTACAGTGTCTGTGTCTCAGTTTACTGTGCGTGTGCATGTGTGTGTGTGTATGTGCACGCGCGCACGTGTGTGCCCGTGTGCAATGTGTGTATGCCTCAGTGGACAGTGTGTGTTTCTCAATATACAGTGTGTGTCATTATACTGTAGGTGTGTCGCAGTGTACAGTTTGTGAATCTCAGTGCACAGTGTGTGTGTGTGTTGCAGTTTACCATCTGTGTTTCGCAGTGTTTCATGTGTGTGTCTCAGTGCACCATCTCTCTCAGTATACAGCGAGCCAGGATGCAGTGTATGTGTTTCAGTGTTTAATGTGTCTGTGTCACTGTAGAGTGTGTGTGTGTCTCAGTACAGTGTCTGTGTGTCAGTGTACAGTGCACATGCTTCAGTATACAATGTGTGTTAGTGTGTAGTGTGCGTGTTTCTCAGAGTACAGTGTGTGTCAGTGTAGAGAGTCTGTGTTTGCCTCAGTGTGCAGTCTGTGTTTGTCTCAGTGTGCAGTGTGTATGTGTCTCAATGTACTGTGTGTGTGTGGCTCATTGTAAGGTGTGTGTGTCCCAGTGCACAGTGTGTGGGTCTCAGTGTAGAGTGTGTGTGTCTCAGTATACAATGTGTCTGTATCTGTTAGTGTACAGAGTGTGTGTGTTTCAGTGCACATCGTTTGTGCCTCAGTGAGAAGTGTGAATGTGTGTGTCTGCCTCAGTGCACAACCTGCGTGAGTGTGGCTCAGTGAGGAGTGTGTTTGTCCCAGAGTGTGTGTCTCAGTGTACAGTGTGTGTCTGTTAGTATGCTGTGTGTGTTTCAGTGTAAAGCATTTATGACTCAGTATATAATGTGTGTGCATGCCAGTGTGCAGCATGTGTATGTGTGCCCATGTGCTATGTGTGAGTCTCAGTGTAGAGTGCATGTGTCTCAGTGCACAATGTGTCTTTAAATGTACAGCCTGTGTGTTTGAAAGTATATCATTTGTGTCTCAGTGTGTAGTGTGTGTGTCTCAGTGCACAGTGTATATGTCTTAGTGTATAGTGTGTTTTGCAGTGTACAGTGTGTGTGTCTAGTGTATAGTATGTCACCGTGGAGTGTGTGTATCTCAGTGCACGTGCCTCACTATACAGTTTGTATGTTAGTGGACAGCGTGTGTGTTTGCCTCAGTATACAGCCTCTGTTTGTCTCAGTGTGCAGCATGTATGTGTCTCATTGTACAGTATGTGTGAGGGTCAGTGGAAGGTGTGCGTGTCTCAGTCCACAGTGTTTGTGACTCAGTGTGCAGTGTATGTTTCTCAGTGTACAGTGTGTGTCTCAATATACAATGTGTCTGTATCTGTTAGTGTACAGAGTGTGTGTGTTTCAGTGCACATCGTTTGTGTCTCAGTGAGAAGTGTGAGTGTGTGTGTCTGCCTCAGTGCACAGCCTGCGTGAGTGTGGCTCAGTGTAAAGTGTGTGCGTCTCAGTGTAGAATGTGTGTGTCTCAGTGTACAATATGTCCATTAGTATACAATGTGTGTATGTTTCAGTGTACAGCGTTTGTATGTGTCTGTGTGTGTGTGCCAGTGTGCAGCGCCAGTATGTCTCAGTCTACAGAATGTGTTTCTCAGTGTACAGTGTGTGTCGTTGTGCGGTATAAGTGTCTCAGTGCATAGTGTGTGGGTCACAGTTTACAATCTGTGTTTCTCAGTGTTTTGTGTGTGTGTCTCAATGCACCATGTGTCTCAGTACAGTATACAATGTGTGTATCTCTCAGTGTACATGGTGTGTGTCTCAGTTTGTGTCTTAGTTGACTGTGTGTGTGTGTGTCTCAATGTATCGTGTGTGTATCACAATGTACACTGTGTGCCCCAGCGCACAGTGTGTGTCTCCGTCTACTGTGTGTGTAAGCGCCAGTGTACAGTGTGTGTGTCTCAGTGTGTAGTGTGTCTGTTGGTGTAGAGTGTGTGTGTTTCTCAGTGCAGTGTCTGTGAATCCACGTACAATGCAAATGCCTCAGTATACAGTGTGTGTGTCTCTCAGTGTACAGTGTGAGTGTAAGTGTACAGCATGTATGTTTACCTCAGTTCCAGTCTGTATGTCTCTCAGTGTGTAGTGTCAATGTGTCTCAATGTACAGTGTGTGTGTGGCTCAGTGTAAGGTGTGTGTATCTCAGTATGCAGTGTGTATCAATCAGTGTACAGCATGTATGTGTTTCAACGTGCATCATTTGTGTGTCAGTGCACAGTGTGAACGTGTGCATGTGTCTGCCTCAGTGCACGCTGTGTGTGTGTCCCAGTGTAAAGTGTGTGTGTCTCAGTGTACAGTATGTCTCAGTGTACAATGTGTCTGTTAGTGTACAGTGTGTGTGTTTCAGTGTACAGCATTTGTGTCTCAGTGTACATTGTGTGTGTGTCTATGTGTCTGTGTGTTTGCCAGTGTGCAGCATGTGTGTGTCTCAGTGCACAATGTGTGTGTGGCAATTTACAGTGTGTGTGTTTCTCAATGTACAGTGTGTGTCTCTCAGCATACATTGTGTTTGTCTTAGTTTACAGTTTGTGTGTTAGTTGAACATGTGTGTGTGTCTCAATGTATAGTGTGTGAGTCCCAGTGGACACTATGTGGATCTCAGTGTACAGATTGTGTGTTGCACTGTACAGTATGTGTCTCAGTGTATAGTGTGTGTGTATGTGTGTGTGAGAGAATCTGTGCAGTGTACATGTCTCAGTGTGCTGTGTGTCTCAGTGCACAGTCTGTGTTTGTCTCAGTGTATAGTGTGTGTGTCTCAGGCTGCAGTGTGTGTCTCTCAGTGTGTATTGTGTATTTTGCAATGTACAATGTGTACATCTCAGTGTACAGTGAGTTTGTCACAGTGTACAGTGTGTGTGTCACTCGGTGAATATTGTGTGTGATTCAGTTTACAGTTTGTGTCTCAGTTGACAGCGTGTGTCTGTCACAGTGTATGGTGTGTGTATCTCAGTGTACACTGTGTGTGTCTCAGTTCACAGTGTGTGTCTCTCAGTTTATAGTATGTTTGTGCCACCGTAGAGTGTGTGTATCTCAGTGCAGTGTCTGTGTGACATTGCACAGTGCACATGACTCAGTGTACAGTGTGTGCATTTCTTAGTGTACAGTGTGTGAGTTAATGGACAGCATGTGTGTTTGCTTCAGTGTGCAATCTGTGTATGTCTCAGTGTGCAATGTTTGTGCCAGTGCACAACGTGTGTGTCTCAGTTTACTGTGTATGTGTTTGTGCCAGTGTGCAATGTGTGTGTCTCAGTGTGCAGTGTGTTAATTTCAGTGTACAATGTGTATGTGCCTCAGTGTACAAATGTGTGTAATTCAATGTAAGGTGTGTGTGTTACAGTGTACAGTGTATGCATGTGTCAGTGTACACTTTGTGTCCTCTGTGCTTAGTGTGTCTGTGTCACTGTAGAGTTTGTGTGTCTCTCAATGCAATGTCTGTGTCAGCATATAGTGCACGTGACTCAGCATACAGTGTTTGTGTGTGTGGCTCTCAGTGTACAGTGTGTGTGTTTGCCTCAGTGTACAGTCTATGTGTGAATCAGCGTAAAATACATGGGTCTCAGTGTACAGTGTGTGTCTCAGTATACAATGTGCCTGAATCTGTTAGTGTACTGCATATATGTGTGTTTCAGTGTACATTGTTTGTGTGTCAGTGTACGGTGTGAATGTGTGCGTGCATCTGCCTCAGTGTACAGTCTGTGTGTGTGTGTAGCTCAGTGTACCGTGTGTAGTCTTAGTGTAGAGTGTGTGTCTCAGTGTACAATGTGTCTGTTAGTGTGCAGCATCCATGTCCTTCAGTTTACAGCATTTGTGTCTCAGTGTACAGTGTGAGTGTATGCGTGTGTATGCACGTGCCAGTGTGTATGTGTGTGCATCTGCCTCAGTGCACAGTCTGTGTGTGTGTGTAGCTCAGTGTACAGTGTCTGTGTCTTGTTGTAGAGTGTATGTGTCTCAGTGTAATGTGTGTATGTCTCATTTGTGTCTCAATTGAAGTGTGTGTCTGTCACAGTTTATAGTGTGTATTTCAGAGTACACTGTGTATGTCTCAGTTCACAGTGTGTGTGTCTCAGTGTATAATGTGTCTATGCCACCGTACAGTGTGTGTGTGTCTCAGTGCAGTGTCTGTGTGTCAGTGTACAGTGCACATGCCTCAGTATATAGTGTCCGAGGAGCAGTAAAATCAACGTTTCGGGAAAAAGCCCTGACCCCACCACCGGAGATATATTTCCCTCCCCATCCCTTTCTGCCTTCTGCAAAGACCGTTCCCTCTGTGACTACCTGGTCAGGTCCACACCCTCCTACAACCCACCCTCCTGTCCTGGCACCTTCCCCTGCCACCGCAGGAATTGCAAAACCTGCGCCCACACCTCCTCCCTCACCTCCATCCAAGGCCCCAAAGGAGCCTCCCACATCTATCAAAGTTTTACCTGCACATCCACTAATATCATTTATTGTATCCGTTGCTCCCGATGCAGTTTCCTCTACATTGGGGAGACTGGATGCCTCCTAGCAGAGCGCTTTAGGGAACATCTCTGGGACACCCACACCAATCAACCACACCGCCCTGTGGCCCAACATTTCAACTCCCCCTCTCACTCTGCTGAGGACATGGAGGTCCTGGGCCTCCTTCACCACCGCTCCCTGGAGGACGCCTGGAGGAAGAACGCTTCATCTTCCGCCTCGGAACACTTCAACCCCAGGGCATCAATGTGGACTTCAACAGTTTCCTCATTTCCCCTTCCCCCACCTCACCCTAGTTCCAAACTTCCAGCTCAGCACTGTCCCCATGACTTGTCCTACCTGCCTATCTTCTTTTCCACCTATCCACTCCACCCTCATCCCTGACCTATCAACTTCATCCCCTCCCCTACTTACCTATTGTATTCTATGCTACTTTCTCCCCAACCCACCCTCCTCTCATTTATCTCTCCACCCTTCAGGCACTCTGCCTATATTCCTGATGAAGAGCTTTTGCCCGAAACATCAATTTTACTGCTCCTCGGACACTACCTGAACTGCTGTGCTTTTCCAGCACCACTAACGCAGAATCTGGTTTCCAGCATCTGCAGTCATTGTTTTTAGTTAGTATATAGTGTATTTGTCTCTCAGTGTACCGTGTGTGTGTTAGTGTACAGCACGTGTGTTTGCCTCAGTGTACAGTCCATGTGTGTACACTGTGTGGGTCTCAGTGTAGAATGCGTGTGTCGCACTGTACAGTGTGTGTCTGCCAGTGTGCTGTGTGTCTCAGTGTAAAGTGTGTGTGTGTGTTCGAGAAACAGTGTACATGTATCAGTGTGCTGTGGGTGTGTCTCAGTGTACAGCCTATGTTTGTCACAGGGTATAGAGTGTGTGTCTCAGTGTGTAGTGTGTGCATCTCAGTGTGCAGTGTGTGTGTAGCTCAGTGCAAGGAGTGTGTGTCGCAGTGGACAGTATTTGTGTCTCAGTGTATAGTGTGCCTGTGTCAGTATAGTGTGTGCATGTACCTCAGTGCAGTATCTGTGTGTCAGTGTACAGTGTACATGACTCAGTATATGCTGTGTGTGTCTCTCACACAGTGAGCGTGTTAGTGTACACTGTGTGTGTGTCTCAGTGTACACTGTGTGTGTCGCAGTGTACCATGTGTATGTGCCAATGTATAGTGTGTGTGTGTGTGTGTGTGTCTTAGTGTGTAGCATGTCTGTGTCAGTGTAGAGTGTGTGTGTTTCTCAGTGCAATGTCTATGTGTCAGTGTACAGTGTAAATGCCTTAGTATACAGTGTGTGTCTCTCAGTATACAGTGTGGGTGTAAGTTTACAGTGTGTGTATTTGCCTCAGTGTCCAGTCTGTGTGTGTCTCAGTGTGCAGTGTCAATGTGTCTCATTGTACAGTGTGTGTGTGTGGCTCAGTGCAAGGTGTGTGTGGCTCAGTGTGCAGTGTGTGTCAGTTAGTGTACAGTGTGTGTGTCCCAGTATACAATGTGTCTGTACCTGTTAGCGTCCAGTGTGTGTGTCTCGGTGCACCGTGTGTCTGTCACAGTATACAATCTGTGTGTGTCTCAGTGGTTCATGTGTATATGTCTCTGTGCACAGTGTGTCTCAGTATACATTGTGTGTGTTTCTCAATGTACAGTATGTGTCTCTCGGTGTACACTGTGTGTGTCTCAGTTTACAGTTTGTGTGTTAGTTGAACATGTGTGTCTGTCTCAGAGGACACTATGTGGATCTTGGTGGACAGACTGTAAGTTGCACTGTACAGTGTGTGTCTGCCAGTGTGCTGTGTGTGTGTCTCATTGTATAGTGTGTGTTTGTGTCTGTGTGTGAGAAACAGTGTACAATGTACATGTTTCCATGTGCTGTGTGTGTGTGTCTCAGTATCTTGTGTGTGTGTGTGTGTATGTCTCAGTGCACAGTCTGTGTTTGTCTCGGCGTGTAGTGTGTGTTGCTCAGGCTGCAGTGTGTGTGTCTCAGTGGGTATTGTGTGTTTTACAGTGTAGAATGTGTGCATCTCAGTGTACAGTTAGTTTGTTGCAGTGTACAGTGTGTGTCACTCAGTGTACATTGTGTGTGTCTCAGTTTACAGTTTGTGTCTCAGTTGACAGTGTGTCTCTGTCAAGTGTATGGTGTGTGTATCTCAGTGTACACTGTGTGTGTCTCAGTTCACAGTGTGTGTCTCAGTGTATAATGTGTCTGTGCCACCATATAGTGTATGTGTGTCTCAGTGCAGTATCTGTGTGTCAGTGTACTATGCAGTATGTGTGTCTCTTAGTGTACAGTGTTCGTGTTAGTGTACAGCATGCGAGTTTGCTTCAGTGTACAGTCTGTGTGTCTTAGTGTGAAGTGTGTGTCTCAGTTTACTGTGTGTGTGCGCGTGTTTTTGTGCCAGTGTGCAATGTGTGTGTGTGTCTCAGTGTGCAGTGTTCATTTCAGCATAGTGTGTGTCTCAGTGTACGTGTGTGTAATTCAGTGTAAGGTATGTGTATTGCAGTGTACAGTGTGTGTGTTACTTGGTGTACAGTGTGTAGGTCTCAGTGTACAGTGTGTGTGTCATAGTGTGCAGTGTCTGTGTCTCTTAATGTACTGTGCATGTGTGCCTCAGTTTACAGTGCGCCTGAGTGGAGTGTGTCTGTGTCTCAGTGTACAATGTGTGTGTCAGTGTACAGTGTATATCACAGTATACAGTGCTTGTGTGTGTCAGTTTATTTATGTGTCTCAGTTTACACTGTACATCAGTGTACAGTGTATGTCTCAGTATACAGTGTGTCTCATAGTACTGCATTGTGACTCAGTGTACAGTATGTACATCTCAAAGTTACATTCTGTTCTCAGTGTACAGTCTGTGTGTCTCAGTGCATTGTGTGAGTGTGTCTCAGTGTACAGTACGTGCGTCTCTGTCTACAGCGTGTGTCTCAGTGTTCTGAGTGTGTCTTAGTGTACACAGTGTGTGTCTAAGTTTACAGCATGTGTCTGAGAGTAGTGTGTGTGTGTCTCAGTAGGCAGTGTTTGTCTCAATGTAAAGGGTGTGTGTATCAGTGTACAGTGTGTGTCTCAGGGTAGAGTGTGCCAATGTTTGTCAGTATAGAATGTAAATGTTTCTCAGTGCAGAGTGTGTGCGTGTGTCAGTTTATAGCATGTGTCTCAGCATACTATGTGTGTGTTGTCTCACTGTACAGTATGTGTGTTGCAGAATGCATTGTGCTTGTGTCTCAGTGTACGGTGTCTGTATTGTAGTGTACAGTGCGTGTGTCGCAGTGCACAGTGCATGTGTTTCAGCGTAGACTGTTTGTTTAAGTGTAGAGTTTGTGTCTCAGTGTATAGTGTGTGCGATTCAATGTACAATGTGTGTGTGACTCAGTGTACAGAGTGTGTGTCTTTGTGTACAGTGAGCGTGCGTCAGTGTACAATTTGCTTGTGTCTCAGTGTACAGTGCTCTATGTGTGCCAGTATGGTGTATGTGTCAATGTTCTATGTATCTCTCAGTGTACAATCTCTGCATCTCAGTTTATAGTGTGTGTCTCAGTGTAGTGTGTGTATGCCTCACTCAGTATAGAGTGTGTGTGTGTCTCAGTGTCCTAAGTGTGTCTCAATGTACAGTGAGCGTGCCTCAGTACACTGCGTCTGTGTTTCAGTGTACAGTGTGTTTGTCTCAGTATACAATGTGTGTGTTGGTGTACTGTGTGCATGTGCCTCAGTGTACAGTATGTGTTTCAGTGTAAAGTGTGCTAGTGTCTATCAGTATAGAGTGTAAGTGTCTTTCAGCGTACAGTGTGTGTGTGTCTCAGTGTACAATGTGTGTGTCTCAGTGTACAGTGTGTGTGTATCAGCGTACAGTGTGTGTCTCAGTGTAGAGTGTGCTCGTGTCTATCAGTATAGAGTGTAAGTGTCTTTCAGCGTACAATGTGTTTCAGTGCACACTGTGTGTGTCAGTGTACAATGTGTGTGTTTCAGTGTACAGTGTGTGTGTATCAGCGTACAGTGTGTGTCTCAGTGTAGAGTGTGCTAGTGTCTATCAGTATAGAGTGTAAGTGTCTTTCAGCGTACAATGTGTTTCAGTGCACACTGTGTGTGTCAGTGTACAATGTGTGTGTTTCAGTGTACAGTGTGTGTGTATCAGCGTACAGTGTGTGTCTCAGTGTAGAGTGTGCTAGTGTCTATCAGTATAGAGTGTAAGTGTCTTTCAGCGTACAATGTGTGTGTCTAGGTTTATGTGACAAACAATGTGTCAGAGATAGTTGTGTACATGAACCACAATCCTCTTACATTCTTGGAAAGATTAAAAATAGAGAATATTTCATTGGAGTCTTATGTTAGAGATTCTTAATTTGCAAATTGTACATGTTGCAGATCATAAAAATGTGATAGCAGATGTGTTATCACGGATTTAAAGGAAAAAGTATAGATATGATTGGACAGATTTCAACTTAGATTAATGACCTATGCCATGGAGTAGTAATGGGATTAATGATTAGAAAAAAATATGAAGCCACCTTTTCATTATGATAGTTCATTTTTTCTTAAAGGGGGAGGTGTTATGAAGTTGAAAATGTACTGTACCTTTAAGAGAGAGTGAATGCTGTTCGGCACTGACAGATTACAAGCAGCTGTGTATATGACTAGATGGCAGTCCCAGAATGTACTGGAAAATTGAAAATATGCAACATTTAACTGTGAAATGGATACCTGCATTTTGGTTGCTGTTTTGACAACAATTCAAATTTAACCGATCAGTTTGAATTATGCCCCAGGATATTAAAACCCAATCGAGTTTGAATTTATTGTTTTGCCAACATCGAACCAATGTTGAGAGTATTAAAAATGCAGGCATTTTGAAAATTGGTGAGATCGCAACTGCCATTGAGAGAAACTCAAGAAATTAGGAAACACTCTATATCAAAGGTACCTTTTCATATGAAACATACTCGCAGTAAAAAGAAAGAAGGTGACCCAGAGAATCCAGCAGCCAGAAGAGTGAAGTCACAGAAGAGTAACAAAAAGATGGGGTACTGGGCTAATGGTCGGATACTTGGTAGTGTGGATGAGCAGAGGGATCTTGGTGTCCATGTACCCAGATCTCTGAAAGTTGCCACCCAGGTAAATAGTGCGGTGAGGAAGGCATATGGTATACTGGCTTTTATTGGTAGAGAAATTGAGTTCCGGAGCCCTGAGGTCATGTTGCAGTTGTATAAGACTCTGGTGCGGCCGCATCTAGAGTATTGTGTGCAGTTTTGGTCGCCATACTATAGGAAGGATGTGGAGGCATTGGAACGGGTGCAGAGGAGGTTTACCAGGATGTTGCCTGGTATGGTAGGAAGATCGTATGAGGAAAGACTGAGACACTTGGGGCTGTTTTCATTAGAGAAAAGAAGGTTTAGGGGTGACTTGATAGAGGTGTACAAGATGATCAGGGGTTTAGATAGGGTTGACCATGAGAACCTTTTTTCACGTATGGAGTCAGCTATTATGAGGGGGCATAGCTTTAAATTAAGGGGTGGTAGGTATAGGACAGATGTTAGGGGTAGATTCTTTACTCAGCGAGTCGTGAGTTCATGGAATGCACTGCCAGTAGCAGTGGTGGACTCTCATTCTTTATGGGCATTTAAACGGGCATTAGATAGGCATATGGAGGATAGTGGGCTAGTGTAGGTTAGGTGGGCTTGGATCGGCGCAACATCGAGGGCCAAAGGGCCTGTACTGCGCTGTATTTTTCTATGTTCTATGTTCTATGACAGCGGCTGTGCTCTTTTGAAGTTAAGTTGATGTAAATTTAATAAATGTCTTATTGGAACAGCATATTGTTATAGAATTGGAAGTAGATAATAAGCAGTTAAGAGAAAGGTATCCAAAAGAGAAAATGCTGGAAAATCTCAGCAGGTCTGGCAGCATCTGTAAGGAGAGAAAAGAGCTGACGTTTCGAGTCTAACTGACCCTTTGTCAGAGCTTTGACAAAGGGTCAGTTAGACTTGAAACGTCAGCTCTCTTCTCTCCTTACAGATGCTGCCAGACTTGCTGAGATTTTCCAGTTAAAAATCACACAACACCAGGTTATTTTTAACCTGTGTGATTTTTAACTTTGTACACCCCAATCCAACACCGGCATCTCCAAATCGAGATTTTCCAGCATTTTCTCTTTTGGTTTCAGGTTCCAGCATCCGCAGTAATTTGCTTTTATTAAAAGAAAGGTAGGCTTAGAGTTGTGAATAGTTGTTGTTTAATGTTCACTTTTAGAGTTAAAAAATACATGAATATTGCTTTCTTTAAATAGTGGAATTTGTGATTTCTCTGTCACTTATATTTCAACAGGTTGCGAGATGACATGAGCTTTTCTGGGTGTTTAGTTTAATTAACAGAGGGGTTCACCGCTGTGTTATAACAAATATGTGTGTGTGTGTGTGTGTGTGTGTGTGTGTGTGTGTGTGTGTGTGTGTGTGTGTGTGTGTGTGTGTGTGTGTGTGTGTGTGTGTGTGTGTGTGTGTGTGTGTGTGTGTGTGTACACATGTTGGTGAACAACGTGTATCTCAGTGTCCAATTTGTGTCTCCATGTACAGTGTGTTTGTCTCAATGTACAATGTGTGTATCCAAGTTTACAGTGTGTGTCTGAGTGTAGTGTGTGTGTCTCAGTCTGCACTGTGTATCTCAATGTACAGTGCGTATGTGTATCAGTGTATGATGTGTGTCTCAGTGTAGAGTGTGCCTGCGTCTGTCAGTATAGAGTGTATCTTTTAGTGTACTGTGTGTGTCTGTGTGTATGTGTGTGTGTGTTGGTTTACTGTATGTCTCAGTGCACTGTGTGTGCTTTCCAATGTACAATATGTATCTCTCAGAGTACATTGTGTATGTGTCTGAGTGTGCAGTGTCTGTGTCTCAGTGTACAGTGCATGTATTGCAGTGTACAGTGTGTGTGGTTCAGTGCATACTGTTTGTGTCTCTCAGTGTAGTGTAAGTGTGTCTCAGTGTACAGTGTGCATATGTCTCAGTGTGCTGTGTGTGCCTCTGTGTACATGTGTGTCTCTCAGTGTACAGTGTGTGTTTCAGTATATAATGTGTGTGTCTCAGTTTACAGCATAGTGTGTCTGAGTGTACAGTTTGTGTGTCCATCTCAGTGTACAGTGTGTGTATCAGTGTACAGTGTATGGGTGTGTCTCAGTGTATAATGTATGGGCTGTGTGCATGTTAATGTACACTTTGTGTTTCAGTGTACAATGTGTATGTGACTCAGTGCAGAATGTGAGTGTTTCAGTGTGCTGTGTGTTTGTCTCAGTATACAGTGTGTGTGTCTGAATGTACAGTGTTGTGTGTCTCAGTGTGTGGGTGTGTCTCAGTGTACTGTGTGTATATGCCAGTAATCATCGTGTTTGTCAGTATACAGTGTGTGTCTTGGTGTATTGTGTGTGTGTCTCAGTGCACAGTGTGCATGTCTCAGTGTGCAGTCTGCCTGTCAGGGTACATTATATGTGTCTGTCTCCCTATAGTGTTTGTGTGAGTCTCAGTGTATAATGTGTGTGTCTCAGTTTACTGTGTGTGTGTCTGTTTGTGTGCAGTGTGTGTGTGTGTTTCTGTGTATATTGTTTGTGAATCAGTGTACACTGTACGTGTGTGTGCGCGCACGCGTGCACATAGGTGTTCAAATGTACAGTGCATGTCTGTGTCTCAGTGTAGTGTGTGGATCTCAGTGTACAGTGTGTGGGTCTCAGTGTACAGTGTGTGTCACAGCGTACAATGTGTCTGTGTCTGTTATTGTACAGCATGTGTGTTTCAATGTTCAGCATTTTTCTCTCAGTGTACCGCGTGTGTGAAAGAGAGAGTGTGTGTGTGAGAGAGTGTGTGTGCATTTGTGTACGCTTGTCTTAGTGTACAGTATGTGTGCCAGGCTACACTGTTTTTGTTAATGTACACTGTGTATCTGTCTCATTATACAGTGTGTATGTGTCTCAGTACGCAGTGTGCATGTGTGTCACTGTACTGTGTATGTGTCTCAGTTTACAGTGTCTGTGTCTTCATTTACAGTGTGTGACTAGTTGTACAGTGTGTGTGTGCGCATGCCATTGTACAGTGTGTTAACAGTGTGTATGTCAGTGTACCTTGTGTGTTTCTTTCAGTTTACAGTCTGTGCCCCAGTGTACAGTGTGTATGTTGCGGAATACAGTGTGTGTGTGTGTGTCTCGGTGTACAGTGTGTGTCACAGTTAGAGTATGTAAGTCAGTGTAGTGTGTGTGTGTCTCAGTGTACAGAGTATGTTTGTCTGAGTGTACACTGCGTTTATGTGTATGTCAGTGGACGGTTTGTGTGTGTCGCAGTGTAAAGTGTGCGTGTTACTCGGTGTCGCGGAGGGAGTGATCTCCCTCATCAGGTCCACACCCCCACCAACCCAACCTCCACTCCCGGCACCTTCCCCTGCAACCGCAAGAAATGCAAAACTTGCGCCCACACCTCCCCCCTTACTTCCCTCCAAGGGCCCAAGGGACACTTCCATATCCGCCACAAATTCACCTGCACCTCCACATACATCATCTATTGCATCCGCTGCACCCGATGTGGTCCCCTCTATATTGGGGAGACAGGCCGCCTACTTGCGGATTGTTTCAGAGAACACCTCTGGGACACCTGCACCAACCAACCCAACCACCCCGTGGCGGAACACTTTAGCTCCCCCTCCCACTCCACCAAGGACATGCAGGTCCTTGGCCTCCTCCATCGCCAGCCCATGGCAACACGACACCTGGAGGAAGAGCGCCTCATCTTCCGCCTTAGAACCATCCAACCATAAGGGATGAATGCAGATTTCTCCAGCTTCCTCATCTCCCCTCCCCCCCCCCCCCACCTTATCTTAGTGCCAACCCTCGGACTCAGCACCACTTTCTTGACCTGCAATCTTCTTCCTGACCTCTCCGCCCCCACCCCCTCTCCGGCCTATCATCCTCATCTTAACCTCCTTCCACCTACCACATTCCCAACGCCCCTCCCCCAAGTCCCTCCTCCCTACCTTTTATCTTAGCCTGCTTGGCACACCTTCCTCATTCCTGAAGAAGGGCTTATGCCCGAAACGTCGATTCTCCTGTTCCCTGGATGCTGCCTGACCTGCTGCGCTTTTCCAGCAACACATTTTTCAGCTCAGTGTACTGTGTGTGTGTCTCAATGTACAGTGACCATGCCTCAGTCTACTGTCTGTGTGTTTCAGTGTGCAGTGTGTGTTGCTGTGTACAGAGCGTGTGAATCAGTTTACAGTCTCATTGTACAGTGTTTCTGCCTCAGTGTCCAGTGTGTGTGTGTTGTATGCCAGTGTACAGTGTGTATGTCAGTGTACTGTGTCAGCGTATAGTGTGTGTCAGTATATATGTGTGTGTGTGTCTTCCCTAGTGTACAGTGTGTATGTCGCAGTATGCACTGTATGTCTCAGTTTACAATACGTGTCTGAGTGTAGAATGTGTGGGTGTATCTTAGTGTACAGTGTGTGGCTGTGTCTCCAGTATATGGCGTGTGTGTGCCAGCAATCATTGTGTGTGCCAGTGTACAGTTTGTGTGCCACAGTGTACAGTGTGTGTATTTCTCACTATAGTGCTTGTGTGAGTTTCAGCGTATAGTTTGTATGTGTCAGTAAATTGTGCGTATCTCAGTGTACAGTGTGACTGCATCTGTGAATACACAGTGTGTATATGTGTCTCAGTGTGCTGAGTGTGTTGTCTCAGTGTACAGTGTGAATATGTGTCTCAATGTACAGTGAGCATGCCTCAGTTTACAGTGAGTGTGTCTCATTCTACAGTGTGTTTGTCTCAGTGTACAGTATGCTTCTGCATGTGTATATGTATGTATGCTTGCCAGTGTATAGTGTGTGTTCCAGTGTACTGTATGTATCAGTGTACAATTTGTTTGTGTGTGT